>NW_026901987.1:5242500-5547500 GCF_033783945.1 Neopsephotus bourkii | reverse complement strand
TTACATCTCTGAAAATCTCAGTTGAGATATCACCTAACACTAGAAACCACAGTCTCTGCCATTTTTCACCTTTGTGTTTCTCACAAGTGCTTCAATATTGCCCAAGCTGAATGATCAGATGCCTTGTTCATGTCTAGAGCCTATCATCATCCACAAGTGAGATGTTCTTCCTTTTTGCTTCATGCAAGGTTTGAGATAAACATACAAAATTGCACTCCTCCCAAGAGAAGGCTGCTTTCTTTAAGAGTCCAGATTAAGATAAGTTTCCAGGCAAGTTTCTGCTTAGAGGACTGTGTCCAGAGGCAGGAAATCCTCATGAATTTTGTTCTTAGCCTCATGAGATTTGGTCTTACCCTGTCCCTATCCAACCTTATGCTTTTCCAGAGGGTAAGGCATCCTCCTTCTAGCCTTTGAGACTGTGCCATTATGCAGATAGGGTAATCGCTTCACTTTTTGCCTTAACATCATCACTTACAGTCCATCATAAGCTACTGCATGATTTTTTCCTGGAGCATTCTCATTTTCTGCTTTCATGGTCCTGTCATAGTAAATTTCTGCTGATTGAAGACAATATCTAGGCCTTCTTTTCATCCTTCTCAGTATAAATGTTTTGTCTTTTTCTTTGAGAAAACCCAGTGAAGGAGTAGGTAGAGCCAAAGTCCCAGAGTGGGACTTCATTAAGTGTCAGCTATGCTGGGACAGCAGTAGCAGGAGGCAGAAGGGAGGCTGGACATCTACAGTACGTACCTGATCCTTACACCCCAGAAGCTGGGTCAGAAAAGAGAAGCTAGGTTGTGGAAAAGGTGAAAGGAGGAGGGAGCTCTTTGGAAAGCAGCTCTGCTGGAAAGTTGAAGGAGCACAGGGGAGACCGTGGAGCATCACCTGCCCAGGCATCACTGCAGGGATCCTACTCTGGAGGAAAGAGAATCAAAAGAAGATTATTGCCCCCTCCCAGGAATTTTGGGAATGTGGTAGCCCTATATTTGTATTATTGAGAGGCACATGTGGCTGTAAGGAGAAGGTGAAGGGGGAGAGAAGAAAGATGGGAAGGGAGTCAGTGGAGTTGGACTCCACATACAGCTCTCACTATGGAGACCTGGTGGACTTCTAGCCATGTGGCATGCTGTGGACACAGCGCAGGCAGTGACACCTGCAACATGCACATGACTGCACGCTGCCTGGGAGCACAGACAGCATGTCACTAAGCTGGGCAGACCTACCTGGAAAATACTGTTTAGCTCCCTTTGTATTCAGGAAGGTTCATGACCAGCCACCTGTAGAGAGCCGAGTGATGACAGACCAGCAGAGCCATTGCCAAACTCCTGGGGGGGCCTCTGTGATGGGAAGGGGCCTGGGCTCCTGCCATGACTTACATTTGGAGAATAGGATCTGTGTGTCTCATTTGCTAGATCTCACACAGAAGCAAGCTGCTGACTAGAGGCTAAAGAAAAGAGATATCTCCTCCAAAATAGTATTTGGTGCCAGTTATAAGATAATGCTCATGGACAGGGGTCAGGAATTATACTGCCGTGCTGACCTCTGAAGAAGAGAGAAATAGCAGTAGGTTTACAATCAGATTCAATTACATATTCTAAATTGACCATGAAATTTTATCATTAGGTAACTAACCTCTTCTAAGTAGGAAAGGTGAATGATGGAGTGAGACTGCCTCACTGACTATTATTGCTTTACCTGGATTCCTGTGTCTCCCTAATGCATCTACTAATCCTTTAGCTTAACTTAATATGAGGAAGAAGTCAGCTTTGTTCAATCCATCTGCAAAATGAGAAGATGCCAACTTTTCTCTTATGCACTGGTATTTATTTTAGCTAACAACATGAAAAAGAGGACTAGAGTTAATTACATTCAATCAATGTCAACTACATTATTAGTTAATGGGAGTTTATACTGCATATTTGTTTGTGAGCTATTTTCTGATGTGTTACATCCAGTTAAATGCCTTATCTGTGTGTACTTTTAAATAGGGAAAAAAATGAAGGCTAGAATCAGTGAATTTGTAAACACTGCCATATAGAATTAATTTTACTTAATCATAATGAGGACATAAGTTAGTAATGTGAGAGTGTGACTGATTTCTGCAAACCACATGTAGTAAGCTCTACATAGAGACATATTTTGTTTTCTAAGTTGTTTGCCAACTGATTCTGATTATTTCTACAATCTGATCTTTAAAATTACAATTTAAATAGAAAAGTATTATTTATATATAACTCTAACAAATTCTACACTTTGTGTAGCTGTGCAAGCTTTTTAAAGCCCACATGTACACACCATACTCCAGCCTGTATTGCACCTTCTTGGTGTAATCTCATTTCTGTCATTTCAGGATCTAGAAAACATTCAAAACCTGAAGATTTGCTTGAGAAGCCAACTCGAATCATAAAAAAACCAAAAAGCAGTACACTGTATTGAACTTGTCTATAGCTAAACTGCCCAAGACTTCTGCATTTACCAACATTTTCCACTCCTACTTTGACCTAATATTCCCTCTTCACTCCTATACATCTCCTCTTTTGCACCATCCCAGTCATTAACTAAATGGCTGTGAGTAATAGTAGAGTAACAAGTAGATGGAGCTTGAATGAGAAATGAATGAACTATATATGACATAACTCTTTTTCTTAAAAAGGACTTCCTGTTCCATTATTACTTTATAGTACAACAAAAGCCTGACCTGAAAGTTAATAAAGACAGCATGTTTACTAATTAGGCTTTATTCTCATTGGTCCATGTTAATTGCAAAATATCAATCTATCTCACTTTTGAATATGCAAATGTATGTCAGAGTGGCACAAGTTTCCAGTACACAGTACTCTGCTAGCTTTAATTAGATCAAAAGTGAGTCCACTTCAATCCAGCAAGATGGGCTCTACTCTTTAATCAGGAAAATAAGTTTGTCGCCTAACAGTATCTTCTTTTGACAGTCAGCAAACACTAATTAACAGACATAGCTATATTAATTGCATTACTCCACTGTATTCTTATCAGCTAGCTGATGTTGCCTGTTTGCTAATGCAAATAGTTGCTTCTTTGGTAAAGTCAACTTGCAAAAGTCTTTCTAATGCTAACTAGCAATCAATGCATATAAGATTTCTAAGATTTCTGTAGGGAATTCTGCATAATAGATGTATTCTGTCTTTTGAGGTATCCACGGCCATTTAGTATAATTATTCCTTAGAGCTGCACCTATCATATTATCAGCTTTTTCGGAGGATAAAGAACACAACTTATTTGTTTAAGAACAAAGGACTATAATCATTTCCTTTAGGAATCACTAAATCACTAAATTAAATGAAGATGTATGACCCAATGGAAAACTTGCATTTATAGTAATTATGGTGTTGTTAGTTGTTTTTTTTTTTTTTCTTAAGATTCTGTTAACATCTTTTAAAAGACAACTTACTGGTTTTACAAAGTAGTGAGTACTGACTTGACAGCCCTTGAGAGTGTAATCCCACAGCAGCATGGGTTTTATATAGTCTGTGTTAGCAAAGCTTCCCAGGGTGCCCTTACCACAAGTTTTGCCTTCAGTTCTATTCTTTGAGGGCCACTGGGAGGGCCAAGAGAGTAAACCAGTCTCTATGTTAGCTTGGCTCCTAATCTCTAAGATTGCTAACTTGGGTGTTGATAAATGCCACTTGCAAGAGAGTTTTTATCATGTAGACAACAGGCTGCCATGAGTAAAGGCTGAGAGCACCAACCCCTTTAACACAGACTGCCAAGCAGCCGTTCCCAGGTTGTTAATGTCTGGTCCATAATGGCTAGCATGGGTATCCTAAAAGGGAGTGGGCACAGCTGTCTATCAGACTACATCTCTCTGTGTAACCAGCAGGAGCTCTCTTACCTTTACCCATATGAAAAGCAGCTCATAATAAATGGGTCACAATGAACATACATGGTGCGCACATGAATACCCAGTGCTGCTAAAGCTGGGTAAAGTTAGTCACATAGATTTTGAGCAACAACATAACTAAGGTGGCCAGTAAAAATGTATAACTGTACTTTCTTAACAATGTACAGTTCCTTGTACTTGGCTGTGGGAAGATCTGACGTTGAGACATTATCACCCAGTCCAAACACCGAGGAACAGACAGCTGGAGACAATTACCTCAAGTCAAGCTGGTGTTATTTTAAGACCACAAGTTTTAAACTTGTGATGCAGAAAGCAACAGTCAGTGGGGATCACATACATATGTTAGCTGGCTGCAATGATCCTGAAGTAAAAGCTCTGTGCCCATTTTGTAATGCAGCACCAACATTGTTGCTACAAGTGGAGCCACACCAGAACAGAATAATACTTATGATTTTTCTGATATAAGCAAGACTAATATGGTCTGGGGCTAGTATTCCCGAGTGGAATCTGCAAATGGAATTATTATGTATTATTTATATATTTACGGGTATACCTTCATACGGTTGACATTTTAATGAATCCCTACAGGGAGGGAGTGGAAGTGGTAACGAAACCTCCATGCCAAAGCCTCTCCAGCTTTCCAGTGTAGCTGGGATTCCCCTTTATTCTCCCCCCACAATTTGTTTGACTTGTTTTTTTGGGATAGGAAAAAGAAAGGGTAAAGTTAATAAGCTTATGTATAACAATGACATATTTTTCAGTTTAGCAGTTACCCAAATGAGTCTACCAGCAGAATACAGAAGTGTAATATACAGAACAGCCAGCTTTATGTGCTAAACATTACATGGCTGAAACTTCCTGCACTGGAGAGATGATATATTTTTAATAGGCTTCAGTTGCAACTGGCAAATCGTTTCTGAAGAGATGCCTGGTGAAAAATATGTTTCGTATGTCAAATAATTCTAGTGTCTTAAAAAGAAGTTTAGTGATGTAAGCTTTTAGGCAAGTACTTGATATTTGTCAGAGACAATTCTTTTGGGGTAAAAAATGTACCTACTGTTCTCCCTGGGAAAAGTTTTCTTGAATTTGAATGCTAGTCTTTGAAGAAAGCCTATGTTGCATGTATTCTCTAGACACCTCTGGGAGGAGTCTTCAGGTAAATGCCTTGCACTACAACCTTCATTAAGACATAACAAGAAAGAATCACAGACTTCTAGCTCCATGGTTGGCTTGGCCAGCAAGCTGTAAGAGAAGCAAGAACTGTGCTCTGGGTTTCAGCATTAAAAGTCAGAACAACTTGAACAGTTAGGCACTAAGTTAGGATCCTACTTCAACTCCACAACAGGCAATTGAGAAATCCAGGTGCTTCCCCTCTCAAACAATGGCTATGGTCTGAACAAGACTCCCCTGCCAGTGCTGACCACTTTTTATTAAGTACTGAAATAAATACCAATGCTGATTATGCTTCTTTGGTCTGGTGACAGGGATCAACACTCAAGAAACAGTTCTTGCCTCACTCAACGTCACCTCAGCCAGTTTGGGATGAAAGCACCAACACATTGGATCAAGCAGAATCCCTACCTAAGGCCGCTGGTGCTCTCTGGGGAGGCTGAGGCTCAGTTCCAAGTACAGAGGAAAGTATTGCACCTCTTACTTCCCAGAAGGTTAATGTAGTGAGTACACCCTGGGGTAAAGAAGCACAGATGCCATCTTCTGCAGCTGAATTTGAATTTAGCCTTTCACATCTTTTGTTTGTGCCACAGAAGAGTAAAGCAAAATACTGTATTAGCTTTAGAGAGTGATTTAAGTGAAGTATTTCAGCCTGGTTTGCTTAGGAAATGAGGCTTCTGTCCTCCCGGTTCTCCACTTCTCTGCCAGTCAGTCTTAATAACTTTTTAGTCTGTTGGGCAATTTAACCCAAATTTGAAAGAGGAGCAGAAGTCTTAGAGACAATTAACTGCATTTTTTTTTTCTAAATCTGCAGCTGGGAAGTGGAGAGAGACCCAGCATGAAAACCCCATTGAAAAGAGGGCAGGAAGAACTCGGATGTGATATGTTATGTGGCTTGGTAGTAGCCAGCTGCCCAATCTGCATATGCATGGCTCCAGATTAGCCCGGGTATGTGTTATTTCTTGCCTGACAGATGTCAGAGGGTTTACAGAGGGAGACAGAACTATTGTGGTGGGAGTGAGGGAAGGAAACAGGATACAAATCTGTAGGAACAGGCTCCATGATCTGTAGTACTCACAGGACAACTTGCTTTCTTTTTCATTTTTGGTAAGAAAAAACTACAAGTATTGGAGGGTTGTACCTAATGGAATGCTTTTCTTTTGCTTCATTTCCTCTGTCAGCTAATTAAAAAAGTGTTGTGTAGCCTAACATTTTTTAAAACAGCAAACTGTGAAAACATACACAGTAAGAATTGCACTAATACTCATTTCCAGTATCCAGAGGACAAGCAGGCAGCACCAGTGTCACCAAAAGAGATAGAAGGGGATGGATGAGATAGGAAACAAATTGGGCTCTCCAGTCTCTTTTTCAGGGAACGGTGGGAACAGTGGCAGGGAAGTAAGACAGCTCTAGGTTAACAGGGTTTGACAGCAGGAGCAAACGGGAAGGCTAGAGGATGGCAGCATGCTGTGGTGAGCTCTCAGCACATAGCATTGCACCAAGAAACAGCAGTGATCACTTCCTCAGATTTTCTTTTTCATCTCATGGCAATTAATCCAAGCTTTCTACACTCACGACGCGTCACTACCCAAAACAGACGCTGGGTTTTGTTCAGAAGGTTTTTTGGAACACAGATTGGTAAAAAAATAAATTCCTCCACCTCGTCCTTATCCTAACCCAGGGTTCTGACACAAAAACTAGCAACAGGATGAATAGGGAATGACCAGGAAATCCATTCTGTTCCCTAGCTGCAGTCCTTTCCCCAGCTTCTGCCCCCACTTACGTGAATGTCAGGGTTTAAGTACTACTACAAACTGGTTAGGCTGCTCCCACAGCACTTAAGACTGTGTCCCTCCAAACCAGTGTTGATGTGCATCCCCCAGCATACCTGGCAGAGCCTGAACAGGCTTCTCAAAAATATTCCCTAAATTAAGTATAATTTTGTCCCAGCTCTTGGTCTTTCTTGTTAACCAGCCTTTTCCACTGCATCCTTGTGTGCTCACTTAATGCATGTTTCATTATCTAATAAACACCAGCGCCCCGTGACCCTGCTGTCAGTGCTAGCTGTGCTCCCCCAAGCTCGAAAGACATTACAGCCACACGGTCTCTGATAAAGCAGACTCCACTAACTGTAATTCACTGTTTGTCCCAGCCTTAATATATGTGATTTTTCTTTGCCTGCCTTAATCCAGTGCTATGTGGAGTTCTTACAAATTCTTTGCTTAGCTTGTTCGCCTTTGGATTTAAATCAGGACTTTACCAGAGCTGCCTAAAGATTAATTATCATACAGAACAGTGCTTAGAACATGACTGGTCATCCCAGCAGGTATCAGGTTATTGTTTAACTCTACTCTCTTGTCTTTGTGTATCTATTATTAGCTCCTATTTCATGCTTGGCATATGGTTACACTTAACACTTTCTCTAGTAAAACAGAAAGCCTGCACTGTAGCTCCATGGAAAATCACACAGGCACAATGATAGAGTACCTTAAGCTAGTAGCTCATTGAAAAAGAACATAGCAAGTACCTTATTCCTCAGGTTGTCACATCCTTGGGGCAGGAACATTTTGGGATTGTTTAATTATTGTTAAATTCAAATTGGTGTTTGTCCAGGACCTATTCCAGTTACCCTGGTTCATGGTTGCACCTCTAGGATGAGACTGGGATCACAGCCATGGTGGGAACTTACAGCAGTCAGAGCAGCAAAAATGTTAAGGTAAGAGAAGGAATCCAAACACAGCATGAAACACTTTCTTGTGTTGCTTTTTTATTTCTCATTGTTTCCTGTGGGGTGCCACACAAGGAAACTGTCATGATTTCCTCTGTTTTCTAGACATATGATAGCTAGGACACACGACATCAAGGGCTTCAGAAACAAGAATTTTTTCCCTTTAAAGGGCCTGTAACCTACAACTCCAACCAAAGATGTCCCCAAAATAAAGCTGTAAGTTTGTCACATGGGTTTGCATGCTACAATCCAGCTGAAGGAAGCAACCACATCAGTGGCACTTGGTGAAGATAAAAATCTTTTCTTGTGGGACACACAGGCTTGCTTTTTCCTCTGCAAAAACTGCTGTCAGAGGCTGACTGCAGAGATTTGGGGCCAGGCAGAAACATCTACTCCCCTGGCTGAAAAACCTCCGTAACTCAGTCATCTCCTTGTAATGAGCAATTCTCTGCGTAATGCAGGCACAGGCATTTGGCACATCATCAGTGGTCCTGAAATTTCAGAGATGGGATCTTGCAATGACTAGATGCTGAGCAGCTAAGTGCATCTAGAAAAAACACCTATTGAGTTTATTCATGATGTTTCCAACTTTCAAAAGAGCTGCTGTTGTGCCTTTGAGTCATGGCAGAAAGCAAATTCTAGTTCCATACAGATGATAAACTCCTTAAAGCCCACCATGTATTTCATTAATGAAGCTGGATATGGAGCATTTGTGCTGTGGCTTGGTGACTTGACAAGCACAAACAGCAACAGTTGTGAGGAGAAGGGCTGGCTTCTCTGTGTACAAAAATACAGCCTTCATTTACAGTACAAGTATTTGAAGGCAATTCTCAACAATCTCTTCAGCACAAGAAAAATTGTTACCTCTAGCCGTCCTCATTGCCAAAACTTTAATCCTTATCAAATGGAAATCACCATCTGTCCATTAGATCAATGACTGGCACTTGGGTCTCATTGATTTAGCTATTATGGAAAAGATATCATATAAGATACATGATAAATTAGACTCTGTCATGGATATTTGGTCAGATTTTGCTCAGCTTTTCCAAATGAGATAATTAGCTATATCTTTCTAATTTTAAACTAGTGTGTTACAGATTAAGTGACTGTAATCACTCTTATCCACTTTTCTTTTCACTTACATGCATAAAGAGGCTTTTGTCTATAATTTTGGCGTCATACTAAAAACATTTAAAGATGTAAGATTTTTCTCCTCTAGTTTGAGATGTAAAACGTATTAGTCAGGACCAATCATTACAAATCAATTAAAAAATATTCTCTCTGTGTACTATAAGTAAATAACAAAATGACCCAAATAAGCTTCAGTCGTTTGATCAAAAACTGCACAATATTTTTACAACTTCAACACCTTTTCTTAAAACAATTGCAATGTCACCACAGACATCTATCATGGCTGTCATAATTGTAATATGCATGTGCATTGCTTTTAAATTTCTGTCACGCCAGAAAGACAAAGTAATAACTGCCGAAACATAGACACTGTCTCTGTTCAAACATGTAATCTGGGTTTTTTTCCAAGCTGGTGTTTTTAAAGGTCTTGCAGGCACACACTTGAAAGCAGCTGCCATTGTCAACAGCTCTTTGAAAGTCAGTCCTCCCTGTGGCAATTGCAGAACCTGCCTTTGTTACAGTGGATACATGGAGAAAGGCCGTGCCTCTTATTATGGGCTATGTGGATACATAGATTTAACCTATAAAATCACCTATTATCTTTCTTCCATCCACGTCCCATCCAGCACACTCAGAAAGCACTTTTCTCCCTTTTTCTAGGTCGCACCCATTGGTTCTTGCAAGTTTTGAGCACAACTATGGTGGCCTACAGCTGACCCTTGCTACTTCACCACTCTATGCTCTGCTTTGCATCTCAATGTCATACCTGAGAGGTTTTAGGGACACCTAGGTCTTCATATCATCCAGGCAGAGGGTACAGCATTGACTTTGCTGGGGAAAGCACCAGTCACCTCCTTTATCCTCTGGTTCTTCATCCCGAGCTCCTCTGGGGCAGCCCGACAGGCAGCTGGCTCAGGGGTCTGACAATGGTGAGCAACAGCAGTGATTTCCATTTCCATTTCATGTTCGTCCACATGATAGGTTACACAGGTCAGCTGTTGGAGGTATTTTGACCTTTGCTTGCAGGTATGATGGTGCAGGCTTACGGCAATAAGGACGATGGATGGAAATGCCCACTCGGGGCCAGGGGCTGGCAGGACTGGTTCTTCTGTGGCGGTGCTGGCTTTAGCAAATGCAAAGTGTCTATGAGCTATACATTTAAGTGGTAATGAAAGCATATATATCTGGCCTCACTTTCCCAGTGTCAGATGCATTCTCCCCTGGTCTGCCTCAGACTGAATCACTACAGCTGAGCTGAAAATTAAAGTTTCTTAACAATAAGGGTTGGGGGAAGAAAGAGAGAAGAGAGCACCAAGCAGCATGAAGAGCTTGAGCCTTAAAATCCCAGCTGATCTTAGAGGAAGCCGTATCTCTGTATCTAGCACAGCACGGAACCAGCCATCAGCCCTACCTGTTAGCTCAGGAACAACACCTCCACCAGCTCCCTCTTCCTCCTTTCCTACCCCACAGGCTTTTATAACTGTTTTAAAGTACTTTTCTCTGTGAGCAATTACCATGTCCTACTTGTTTAGATTAAGTTGCTGTCAGTTCATTTTCATCCAGATTCCTACTTCAGTCAAACACTAAGGAACTGCTAATGAGACAGCATAATCTGAGTTCAAAGAAAATAGCAGAGCAGAAAACATTTTTCCTGGTTAAAACATTCTCAAAATTACCTTATACACTGGGCTACACGTCTCTTGTAATGGGATCCAGGGTAGCTGGCAAAATTTCGATCCTACGAAGTTTTCCTGAAAATACTCAAAATACAGATACAGTTAGTCCCAGTGGGATTTTTAAAACTTCCAGAATAATTTAAGGTGAAACAGATTTGTCCTCTTGGACCTGCAAATAGCATAAAGCAACATTTCTCAGGGAGGTGAGGACTGGCCCACCGATTTCCAGATTTTACTCCCAAAGGCTAACAGATGATGCACATTTCAATACTTAATTGTTTCAGTTGTTAATCCTCCTAATCCAACTACAGCTACATGGCTACTGGGATGCACTACAAAACTCCCACTCACTTGTCAGGAAAGCCTTATATGTAGTATCTCCTCAAATCCTACATTGTAGTTATGATTAGGTTGTATATTAGTATAGAAAATCAACACTAGAACAAAGTTAGCAAATAACACAACCACAGATGTCTTTTGGGATGATAATAATAGCAATACCGATACTATCACTACTACTACTACTATTTTAGTTAATTAGAGTCTTTCCTGGTTTTGTTATCTGAACCTGCCTCAGAATTTTCAAGGAGCTACAACAGACTGCCACAGAAATTACTACATCTATCTAGGGGAGCCAGATATACACAACCTTGAGATAGAATACTCCAGCCCTGGACTGTACAACAACAGAAAAGACGAACAACATCTGGGGCTACAGTAGTGCAAAGGACTGGGAATACAGACATACATGTACTTCTGGCATTAGCACTTTCCTGTGTCAGCCTTGACTACAAAAAGTGAAGCCCTGAGCCTCTAAACAGGGGCAAAATCTGCCTCTTTTTTTTTTTTTTTTGCCTGGTGCTACTTCAGCAAAGCCAATGGCATTCTCTGACATTTCATGGATATATTCTAGTGCAGGATTTGCTGCTGCTGTTTTCTTGCAAGCTCCCATATCCTTAAAGTTGGCTGTACTAGAACATTTAGAGCCAGGCAAACTGTATCTGTATTAGTTTCCCATTATTTTTTCATGATACCTTCTAGCCACTGTAACTTCCTCAGTGCTGTAGGATTTACAGTTTATATCCTGAAAGTACTATGATGACCCTGAAGACAAGTATCACGTATTTCCAGTTTTGTTGTGTTACTAAAAAAAAAAAACCTCTACCAAAAAAATCCCAACCCATTAAGACACAAACTCAGAAATATTACTAATGAGGGTACCTAATAATGAGGTAATTCCCAAGATCCTGTTTCGCAACAATCTAAGCAGCACACCAGCATTCCTGCACAGCAAAAAGTGATGTAAAATGAATTAACAGCCATAGGATTCGCTTTTAGGTCCTCTCCTGCCTTCCCATGTAACTTCCCCTCTATTTGCAATACTGTTTTCAGCAAATCTAATTTCTTGCCCAGTTACTATTTCCTAATGCATCTTTGTTTAAGGCAAGATTTCAGTGGAGTAACAATCACACTTGTCCTCCTTTTTTCAATAAATGCCATATATGTTGTCACAAATTTGAGGGTTAAAAGCTCAAAGTGCACAGATTCACATCAGAAGATGCATAAAATCACAGTCTACTTCTATTGCACACATACTCTAAGATATATTCAGGTATATATATATATTTGCTTTAATACTCCAAAGATACATGTGCTTAGGTTGTCATGAAAAATAAACTTGCAATGTTAAACCCCACACCTTTTCGTGCAGCAGTAAAGCCACTATGTTAAAGAAAACCAACCCAAAACTCAACTTCAAAACACACCAGAACAAACCCCCCTACCATATAGTTTAGGCCAAGCTGCCAAATCCTATTACAAATTCAATCCTATTAAAATGTTCCCAGGTTTAAGCCTGCTTTGGAGTTTTTCATAAGAGTGCGTAACCCCAGCCCAAACCCCTCCATGTGTGGTCAAGGGACCTGCGGATAATTGTAAACTTCACGGGCTCCCATTAATCTCGGCACAGTCAGATATTAGCGCTTGTAAATCAGCACCTAAACAAGGACAATGGTTAAAGCCATCAATAGTCTTTTAATGAGGCAGATCAAAAACAAATGGAAGCAGCGGGACACCGGGATCTGCCAAGGCGGGGCAGTGGAGCCAGGCGGCTTTGTACTCCCCCCTCGCCCACACGGACAAGGGCGGGCTCCAGCACCGCGCCGCCAGCTGCCGGTCCCGCACCGCACACGCACACGCACACGCACGGCCGCGGGCACGGCTGCGGCCGCCTGGGAACCGCCGGCTCTGACCCGCTGCCGTTCCGGGGGGGGGGGCGGGTACGCGCCGCCACTCACCCCCGGTAGAGGGGCCCGGCGCGAAGCAGCCCCCCTCCGACCGGCACCGTACCTCCGGCCGGGCACCGCCTCACCGCCGCGCAGGCGCGACCCCACTCCACAACTCACTCCTGTTGCCGGGCAACGCGCCGCGGCGGGCAGCGGGGAGGCCGGGAGCAGAGGGTCCTGCCCTGCCCGGCCCCGCTCCGCTTCCGTGTGTGCTGCCGCCCCTCGGGTCGGGACAGCGAGGGAAGAGGAAAAGGAGAGGAGTGGCGCTGCCCGCCAAACTTGATAGGGGAGCGTGGCCGGGCCCCTCTCCTGGCCAGGGCCCCGGCGGCTCCCAGTCAGCGCTGCCTCGGGGAGGGGGGGAGTGGTCCCCCAACCGTGCTCGTCTTGCCTTCAGAAAGTGTCCGATATTTGGGTGTTTGGATGGGAGATGCTCCCCCCCGTTAATTATCACTGCCGTATTATGGGTTCCCAAAAGTAAAGAGCCGGGTGAGAAAGTGGAGGTGAAAGCCCGGCCCCGTTAACGCCAACAGTGTCATCCTGCCGCATCCCTTCATCCCCTGAGCAAACAGGGGTTTGCCGGTGTAGTACAACAGGAGAGGGTGTGAGGGAAGGGGCCACTAGCAGTGCCTCTGTCTGTGGTTAAGGTTGGCATGGGGAGAACACGTTCTAATAGCAACTTTGCACGAGGTACAGATTTACATCCCGTGCAGTGATGGAAGACTACAGAAAGCTACTCATGCCAAGCCAAGGCTGTGTGGAGCTTAGTGGCAGGATAGGCATTGATGTCTTGCTTTTAAACAAAAATTTGAGTTTTATTATTTTATTTTTTTTAACCCCATAGAACTGCAGAGGTTGCATGTGAATAAGAGTCATTAAATCACTGGGAAATAATTCTGTGGCTAATAATATTTTCTTTCTAATGAGATCACCTCACAATCACTGGCACAAACATTCCCAGCTAACTGCTCAAAAGAGGTTGAAGTACAAACTGCATATAATTCACCGCTTGAGAAAACTATTTCAGCACAACACAATGCGAGGTACTCTCAAGTATTCCCGAGGCAGGAAGAGTACCACAGCCAGGCTGAAGTGACTGTTTACATCAACCTGATTGCACTTATTCTTTAGCAAAGCTAACAGCTCTCCGCATTATTAGCCTGTCTTCTCAGTTCGAGGACCGCACAGATGAAGGATGAAACTGAATTACGTGGTGCCAACACGGTGTGTGCGGTACTACAGATCAGCAGTTGGAAGTGCTTCAGCTTTGGGTTGGCATGGAAGGGTGCTTTTGCCGGGTGCCCAGCCTGCTATATGGGGAAGCCTGGCAAGCCCTTCTCCTCACAACGCCCTTGTCTTGGTCGCAGCCAAAAGGTGGCAGTGTTCAATCCGTCATCCTTTGCCACGGAACGCCTGGGCAGATGCCTGCCTTCAACAAGGGCAGTCATTGCACCACAGCGCCGTTCTTGTGCCATTTCATTGCAAAACCCCTCTTTCCATGGACTTAAAAAAAATAAAGGAATTAAAGAGCTAAGAGAATTATAGAACCTTAAGCTGAAGAACAGAAAATGCCCAGATCACTCACTGGTTTCCCAGACCCCCTCCTCTGGCTTTGCTGAGAGGTACCCACACACCTTGTTCAGTCCATGGTTTGGTTCTCCTGGTCTCATACCAAAATAGGAACATGGAATTTAATGACATTTGAGGCTTGCTGACTAAACTGTTTCAGGAATAAAGAGAAGCTTGTATGAAGAAACGAATAATGCAGAAGTAATGAGTATCCAAGGCGTGCTGTCATGTATACATTGAATAGTAACATTTGTTAGATATACACACACATATGTGTATATACATACCTATATATGAGGGAGCACTTTTCAATTATGATTATACAATGTGAATGTTTATACAAAAAAAAAATTGATTATTAAAAAAACCCCACCTTATTTTCTCACTAATTTATTTCATAAAAATATTAAAAGCAAATAAATTGAGTCCTGAGAGTATACAAACCCAAGTGAGTTGTTGGATTTTCTGTGAAAACCTAGAAAAAACAAAATAAAACCAATTGACCCAAAGCAAGTATTTCCCCACATATTTAATGGGAGAAGCTTAGTCTTAACAGCTGAGTCTCTAAGCAGGAACCATTATCCTTTTTATGGTTATAGGATACTATAGAACTGAGGAGCACTCAAGTTCACACACTGAGTCAAGGGCACAGTAATGAGTAGGGCATAGTCTGTTCTCTGCCTGCTGTCCAATACACCGTAGTACTCTGCCATGTAATTTAATCTAGTACAGGTTGCAGCATTAAGTAGCAGCAGGGACACAAAATATTGTTGGTGTGCCAACCCCAGAACTATTAAAACTTTCTTAAAATATTGCCCCTTTGTCCATTTGCTCCTTTTTTCCCCTCCAAGGGAAAAAATCAAGTGGTGAAATAAAATAGCTATCTTTTCAGTCCCAAGGTGAGAACACTCCTGTTTATCCTGAGCTACACACTCCTATGTGTGTAATTCAGTGAAAGGAGATAAGACAAAAAGAAAACTGAGAATAAAATTTGGGATGAAGACCCTTATGAAATACACTCTGATTATTATTAAGTATGCTCTGATTAAGTACCTTGACATCAGGTGCAATACTTGATTACAAAACATTTCTGGTTGGCTTCTCAGTAAGGACTGTCTTGATCAGGAGAAAAGTAAGAGATTTTAGGGTAGTCACTTAGAAGACAATTTGCAGACTCTTCTTACCCTGACATCAGCCTTTGCCATTAGGGACCTCGAGGCATTTGGAGCTGTGTGTGGGGTCAGTTAACTCACACTTACCTTCTTCCTCCGAGAGATGTCAGAAGGTAATTCTAGACACCTGCTTATCCTCACCGGGAGTGCCACATGCCACTTACCTGCTCCATGTGTATGTAATTGCAAAGCCAGCAGGGGATATTGGATGATATTAGGAGCAATGGTGCCATTAGTATGCACTGCAGCTTCTTGTCATTAAATACAGAGTATACATTCTCTCTATTGTCATAAGGCCTGAATAAGGCAGGAAACTGCAGGGGAAGAAACTGCTTTTTCAGGCAGGAAAAAACAGAACAAGCTGAGGTGGTTAGAGCATGACTTTGAGGGGCTTTGCTTACCCTTTACAAAACAATTTATTTTCCTAGCTGTTGTGTCCCACTGCTGGATGAATGTGGTTTCTCAAAGATCAGCTGTGGGTTCCAGCTTTGCTGTTACCTGCAGCTGCCATGCTGTGTTGATGTGCACCTCACTGAAGTCAGCTACATGCCAGGTACCGCAAGTGCCTTTCTTCAAAATGTCTCCACCTGTCCCTGAACTGCACATGAGCTTCTCTCAGCATTGCTGTTACCTTGTACCTCTGTTAGAGGTGTAGAAATCTCTATACACAAATCCTGTACATCCTGACTCCTACTAATGCACTGGTTTCCTACTAATTTTTCCAAACAGTTTAACAAGTGGAGATGGCATTAATGTCACAAGCTGGTTAGAAGTTAGATGCTCTTTCTAACCTAGATATCGTGATGCTATGAGTACTCACCGGTGAGAGATCAGCACCTTCAGGAGGAAATTAGTCTCTTTTTTTTCGGAAACCACTTCAGAGTGAGAGGAGTCACCTGCTGAAATGCAGCTTTTCTCTGTGTACTCTAGAGAAATCTGCATTAGCTTAAACAGTATGTCTAACTTCTCAGCCATCAACTTTATGTAACAGCCTCAGCTTGGTAATGATTATATATCCTTGAATGCTACATATCATTTGTCCTTCCCTGCCTGCTACATTTGGTGACTAATCAGTTCCTAGCTTTATCTTAGATAAATCTTAAAACATAAAACATTGTAAACTAAACTATTAAAATATCATACTCACTATCACCAGCATCTTGTTTTATAGGATTTTCCTATTAATCATGGCAGCTCTATTTGCGAGGGAGGTTTGTCAACCAAAAAGAGATAGAACAATCTATGATTCTCAATATCTTTCTGAAGACTGCACCTCATATATATTGTGAGTTAGAAAAATGTGTGTGATGTTGTATGGCATAGAAAATTAGAATGAAAACTTCATGAGAATAGATACTCTGTGAGATTTCAAATGATTCTTATGCCAAAAGGATGGTAAAGATACCATTAAAATATTGTAAATAAAGCTATTGTCTCAAAATTTGCAGCATCATTTTAGAATTTTAAGAAGTTTGGGAGAATGGAGTGGTATTATATGATATAAAAGCTCATGTTGTTCTAGAACCTGATGAGTTTAGAGAGGAGGTTCAAGTGTCAGCACATGGCATGTGCATCTCTGGGAAACTGTTGGAGGCAGGACCTTGTAAGTGTCTCAGAGTGAAGAGCTTACTAGGATGTTCTGAAAATTTGCATGATAAGTGTCTGTAAAGTCACAGGGTGCAATGTTAGTCCTATTTAAATCAGTAGGGTTACTGATTTAATAGACCTTTCTTCTGACTTCAGTGCTACCACTCTTGTTCTTATTAAATTTGCTTTGTGGCCAAAATATTGAAATTTTTCAGGGGCATTAATTGTTCCAGGAGATAATCAAATAAGAACGCAAATTTTAGATCTTATTTAAATCATGCTTTTACTACAGGTAAATCTGTAAAGCAAAAAACAAAATTAAGGCTACAGTGTGAGATTTTTTTGTGTGTATGGAGAGCTTATTAGTTATATTTCCAATGGTTTGGTTAAATTCTGTTGCCTGAACTGTAAAATATTAAAGATCCAAGATAAAAAAAGTGCTCCCATGCTTCAAATCTGACCAATTCTATTACGTGCACTATTGAAGGATGAAACTTTTCTCTTGAATCAAAATGCTAGCAAGGAATATTTATATTTTATATAAAGCTATCTTCAAGGAAACAAGTAGACAGTGAAGCAAGCAGCCATAAAATGACTTCTATTTTGAAGCAGGTCAACGCTGGGTATATTATTCTTATTGTAGCAGTCATGTTAAGTTTTTCAATTAAGAAAGGATGTGTCTATGAAGTTCTTCCAGTTTTTATTGATCCCTTTGTAATTTCTAGGGTGATGAATATCTCTATCGTATACAACTAAGCTAAGGAAGTGCTTCTTTTGTGACTTCATCTGTCACTGAAGGGAATGGATTTGGCCATTTCTATGTCCATCCACTTTACCATCAAAAGACTTTACATTAAAGGAAGCTCCATACATTTTTAATGTCTGTTAGAATGCCACCAAGCTCTAAACTCCTCAGTAGATGCTAGACTGCTGCAAAAATTCTGATCTGTGTATTTCCAAGCCCCCAGAACAAGATTCCAGTCCTGAATCTCTGGGAAATTATCCCAAGTGCTAGATACACTTTGAAGCAGTCTAACTATCTATTCCATCCTCTCAAGGCAATGAATAGTCATAGAATTACAGAATCATAGAATGGTTTGGGTTAGAAGGGACCTTAAGGATCATCTAGTTCCAACCACCCTGCCATGGGCAGGGACATCTTCAGCGTCCCCATGTCCAGACATATACTGATGATTTCTTTGTGGAACTTGGGACCCATTATGTACTTTAGAACAAAAAGGAATTAGGAAAGGCAGAATTATTAGTTCACTACCAGGATTACTTATCCAAAGCAAATTTCTAAACAGCATACTCTCCCACTGAATGCTGAAAAACCACAGGCAACCTCGTTGGTCTAATTTCTTTACAGCTGTGATCCTAAGGATGGGCAGGGCCCATAACATCAGGCAACTTGGCTCTGTAACATAAGCGTGGGAGACTTCTATACCACAGACAGTTTGTTCCTTGAGGAAGGAATAAGAATATTAATTTGTTTTTGTCAGGCTGTCAGAAGGAGCATTTTCAGGTTTCTAGCCACCCATGTGCTATGGGAAGTTCCTGTGCTCTCTGGTTTTGGCAGGTCATTATATGGATGAGATATTGAGTTCATTTGCTCTAATGTGCTGTATGGAGAGCTCCAGAAATTGGGGTAATTTCAATACAGATGACCACAGTGTCTCTTCTACCTAGCTGTGTAGTACCCAGTGCCTAATAGAAACAAGATCTATTCATCTCAGATAGTATAAGAACACAAAATATAGCAGTCAGTGAGGGTTGTAATCCAGACTTAGAAATGTAAAGGTTTATGCAACTGAAATTGGGTTCATCACAAGACAGGGATATATTCTTTTTCCTCAGTGTCTCACAGTGCATAATTTTCTTGAGTATTTTTAAACTATGCTACAAGAGAATAACTATAGAAGATGTTAATATTTGTTCAGAATAATTCATTTTTTTCATGCTTCAAAAAGTAATAAAGTTGCAGCCTTGGATCTGTTTTATGTGGTCCTTGGACATGCCTGTAAATAAAATGAAAAAAGGCTAGAAACAAAAATATTAAGAAATCATGTGATTCTTGTACACCTTCTAAGACAAACCAAATGCATGGTCTAATCTTTTCCCTGTGGCCACCTGGTGCTGTGGTTTACATAGAAACGAGTAATTCTGCCTTGTCTTGCAAGTACGAAGGCTCTCTTTTTTAATTCACAGAGTTTCTTTCCTTATTTTCGCAATGCTAGCAAAAGGAGATATCCAGAGCTGTCTTATCAATTCCCATTATCTCAATCCCATTTAAGAGGCAAAAGATTGCTCCCTACTCTTAGCAAGATTTTTGTATCCAGTATATTTGTCTTCCTTGTCTCATTCCCCCCACCAGCAGAAAACTTTTAATGCAAACTTTGCAACAACAGGCCATGACCACCCTGAGCACTGAACAAGAATGAGAAAGGGCAGTAAAACCCAGTCCCCTGCCTTTCCTCAGTCCCCTACCAACACATCAAAGACACAAATGCTTAGTTTTTCTACCCTTGATGCCACCCAACAGCCATTCACACTGAATGCCACAGTATTTGGTTTTATCAATCATGCCTCCTCTCCTCTCCTCTCCTCTCCTCTCCTCTCCTCTCCTCTCCTCTCCTCTCCCCTCCCCTCCTCTCCCCTCCTCTCCTCTCCTCTCCCCTCCCGCTTTTGAGGCTTAAATATCACCTGCTGTTTTCTGCTCTTCCCACTGGATCTTCCTTGAGTGTCCAGTCCATTCTGGCATCGTCCCAGAGCTGGTGGACCCTGCCCTGGTCCCTCCAACATGGACCAAACCAGCCTCACATTTCAGGGTTCCTTTCTCTGTGTTTTATTTTTTTGCTAGATGTGGCTGCTGCTAACCTAGCTGAGAAGGTAGACTTGTGCTCTCTTTGGCTTTGGTTGGTGTGGCCTAGCCCAGACTGCCTTTGTGCCATACCTTCAAGGAGTTTTTCTTACGAACACAGCAGGGCGAACTGAACTGGCATGCCAGGCTGCGTGTTGTTAACAGACCAGCAGCATAACTGGAATCTGCTGGAGGTGCAATTAAGCCTTTCTTCCAGTTTCCTTTCATGTGTGCCAGATTGGCCTAGCCTGCCATTTTATTGAGCCTGACAGCAGCTTTCATCCAAGCGACATTGATGAGAGTGCGTAGTTGCTCACACCATCAGCCTGCCAGCTCCAATGGACAATCTGAATAGCTGTGATCCTACATTAAAATGTCAGCATTAAGGGAGGAGAGTGCACCATTTTGTTGCACAGCTGTAAAACCACTTCAGCAAGGCTTTCAAGCTCATTATTGCACAAGCAAGGGGTTTCAAGCATGAGTGCTCATGCCCTGTTCTCCACACCCCCCTCTTGTCAACCTTGCTTCTATAAATATGCCTTTTTATTTATTTATTTATTTATTTTTAATGGTATTCCTTGTCTCTTCAAGAAGCAGCTTTCAGGCTATAGCAGCAGCAAGGTTGCAAATGTAGCAACAACACAAACTTTACAACGGTGGGGCAGGACAGTCGAAGCAAATGAGGATCTGTCTTTCAGAGACAGAACTCATTTTCAGTAAGTTGCATGCAGGATGTCCTGCCAGTATAAAAACATGCTACCAGAAAGGGGTTTGGTAAGTGGCTGAAGGTAATTAATTATTAAAACAAATAAAGAACACAAAAAGGTGTAACATGTAACTGCAACACTTCCTTTCCCTCTTCTAGGAGGACACACCTGCTCACAGATTCTCCATGATAAGGTCCCTTAATTCTTTCTCAATTATGCTTTGCACTTTGCAGTGTGTTTATGCAGAAGGGTACTCAGGAAGGCAAAGAGAAAACAATAAATGTACAAGAATGTGATGATGAAATGAAAAATATCTATTTTATAGAAAATAAATATCTGTGTGGAAATCTACATATATATATATGTGTGTGTGTATAACTTCTCTTACGGAACCACAGCTTCCCTTCAAAACATCTCCAGCTTTCCAAATATACTTGAAATTCCCATCAAGTGCTAAGAACTGAGCCTTCTCACATACCCTGCTGGCCCTCTCTGTTTCCTTTTCCCTCTCTTCTCCTCTCTTCAACTTTCCTCTCACAATAAGGAGCACTGCTGTAGCTGCATTTTGACAGAAGTGGACGCTTTCCTGAGTATAAATAAATTCACCTGCACACACAGCGTATCTTTATTCTTCTTGATGGGAAAAAGAAGTTTTTATTATTCTGGCAGTGCAGAGACCTTTTACCTGGACAGATATTTCATCTCAAAACTGCAGCATTCTATAATGAAAAAGCTCCATGCCAATTTGCTGGCTTTTCTGGAAGCACATTGGGTGTTTTATGCTATTTCTAGCTTTGATGAAAGCCCTTTGGCTTCACACCAATGTCTGGGAGACAGCAAGATCACTTGCTGATGGCTCATCATAGAAGTGATCTGTGTACATGCTGACCAGACCTGAAAATGATGCCTTAAAAAGGGGCATGGGCATGGTTAGGGATGAAATAGAGCTAGCTACCTCTTATGCAGAGACTCTATTGGATCTTAGTCCTGGTGTCCAAGTGTTATTAATACAGATTTTACAACAAAATTAGTCCATTAAAGTCTTTTTCTATGTGACCGATGAACTTTGCCAGTTCTTTGGAGCCATGTCTCAAAAAGCTTTCCTAGATGAGTCAAAGCTTAATAGTGTTTTTCCTTAATTTATTAACCTTTGTGTGTTTACTTTCTTAATCTGATTGTTTTGTGGGTTTTCTTTTCTTAATTACTTCTTGAATCTGTAATCTATATTCTATTAAATTTATTAAAATTGTTAAAAAGTAAGTCTGTTTAAGAAGGGGAGACAAGAATAATAAAATTCTCACAGGTTTTACATAAAGTGGTAGCTGGATGAGAGACCCACAGTTGACATTTTCTAACAGAAAAGCAGGCTTTGTTAGTACAATGGTGTGGTTGGTCTGTTAGATTTTCAGCTAGGTCCAAGTTTGTCCCAGTGTAGGCTTGCCCGTTCCCTATCGTATTGTCAGAATTGATGTATACAGAAACAGGACTCTTTGCAGGGAAAGATTTTAGAGGGACGGTAACAGAGAGAAAGGCTCTATTGGAAACCAGGCTGCTTTAGACTGCACAGAACAACCTTTTTGTAACTACATTGATAAAACTTTCTATTATTCAGATCCCTTTATATTACTTACAATGAATTATTACTTGATTTACTGCACTTTAGGGGAGCAACCTTCACTCCAGTAGTAGTGTGCACCTTCTCTGACTGATTTTCCATTTTATTAGCATACTTAAGTTGTCATCTGAACCAAACACCTTTCCTGTGCTCTGACTCTTTCTAGAAGATCAGTCATTTATACACATTAGCACTTGAGATGTGGATGGAACTTAAAAATTCTGTTTATGCAAAAATTAATCATTGAAGAGCATCAGATATAATTTTAGGATTATGTGGGCAACTTTAAGAAGGGATGGCAAGCAGCCACATCTGCTTTTTCCTGATGTATAAATTCAAAAGTTTGCTAGCCCGTCAGGTTGTTTATTTAAGACAAGCATTCTTCTGGGCAGCTGAGAAGGAGAAAGCTGCACCAGGTAAGTGCTTCTCTCCTTGTGTGCATACCTGTTCTTTTATGCTTTCCCATATTTACTGTTCAGACCAGCCATGACCTGTAGGCACAAAATTCTGAAGTATTTAGAGGACTTCTTTATTCATTTTTAAAAAAGGCTTTCTTCCTATGCTGTGGGAAGGTAGTAAAAAAACCAAACTGACAAACAACACAAAACCCCAACAAAATAAAGCACACAGCTACCCTCAAATAATGCTTTTCTTTCCTCTGGGTTCAATTTTCCTGATAACTTAAACGTCTCAGACACTTGTGGAAATTTGTTTTACTGTTTGATATGTCCCACCTGCGATGCATCACTGAGCACAAGATACCCACAAGGGAGCAAGCTAAAATGTATTTACCTGCTCGGAATTTTGCCTCTTCTACAGTGTCTGTGGAGAGACCCCACCCAGAACACTGTCTCATTTGCATCATTTCTCTAATCGTCCTTTTGTCCCTCAGAAAGCACTCCTGCTGAGAGCTTAGGGGAGAAATCCTTCGATTCTTTCATTTTGGTATCTTGCTTTACCATCTTCATTTCCCTTTTTTGTTTGATAAATTAAATAGATAAAAGGGAACATCTTCTGCTCAGATATAGCTAATCTTGCAGAATAGTTATTCATCAGGATTTGTAGTTTGACTTCCCATTTTGGGCAGTTAGCAGTAGTCTGAGAAGCTAGCAAAAAAAGAAAAATCAGATGGCTTCTTTGTTTAGAGGAATAATCCAGCTCTAATGGGTCACAAAGGACACAGTATCCACTCCAGAGAAAGAGAATTATGAGTAGGTGTGTACATTTTGCATCTCTCTCTAGTTTGTTGGAAGTGCTCTGTAAATGACTTTTATTTCCCACCTGGGCTCACCAGAGCTAAGGCCAAAGATACAGCTGCATCATGAACTATATTTAATAGCTTTCCCTGCACTCCTGATTCTCATTGTGAGATTGGCAAGAAAGTACAAGGTGGCAACATGCTCCTTTCACAGAGTGGAGCCAGGTGCCCTGGAAACCCCAACTAGTCTTTGATGCTAGGACTGTAAAATGGGCGTCTTTAACAAGCACAGCGTGCTTTCCAAACACCACCGCTTTTCCCCAGTATGAGCTCCCTGCTCTGTAAGAGTTATTTTGCCACCTCAAAGGGCACACCTGTAGTCCAGGATGGTCCTTCAGAAGTTGCCACATGCTGGAGAAGACGTTTCCGGAATCATTAGCTTTGCCCTAACACTGGTTACTTGAAGTCTCAAATTCATTGTCTTCTTTGTTTTGAGAAACATGCTGTGTTTAAAGTCTATGGCCCTGAAGAGAAATATCTCATAAACTCAAGACCTCTGTAGCACATAATTAATATTAAATGGTTTTAAAAGTGTATGATGCACTATATCTCAAGCATGAGTCTCTCCACATAAGAGACTCAAATCTATTTAAAAAACAAATTAACTGCAACACACAGTTCTAGGCTCACTTAAAGTGGCAGCTATTTTTTCTAAAAATATGGTATTTTGAAAAAAAAAAAAAAGAAAAAAAAAACCAACCAAAAAAGTGCTGGACTTCCCCAGCATCAAAAGAATAGGCATATCAAGAATTTAGTTTGGGGAAGCCACTGCTTTATTAGTTAACATGTCTGGGAACTATCTTTCAACAACTCATCCAGGACTGGACTTCTTTTGCATAAAATCTGTTCTACTTGAGAGAAAGGAAGACTTTAGCCTTCCTTCTCTCTCTCTGACACATTAGGCAGAGGTTTGCCATCAGCAGTTATTCTGTCCTATCCTACACCCCTTTGCTTCTGGGCCTGATAACCTTCCCTCAAAGGGACACATAAAGGGAAAAGAGTGGTGGTTTCTTTCTCAGCAGCATTGAGAAAACCAGCACAGATCACATGTTCTTTAGGAGATACCTTTCTTTTAATCTCATTTTAACCCCAGGTCACTTCTCACAGTCTGCCCCAAAGCACCATATAGCCTTTCGTTATCCAGTACAAACTTAGCAAGGATTCAGTCTCCTTTCTGAACAATTACTTCACAATTGAAGAACTGAACACATGACAAGTTATGGAAACAGTATTTTTACTACCAAACCTAGTATCACACACTCCACACTTCCCTTTTCTAAGAAAAATTAGGATGGAGAACTCATCAAATTCTTACTACTCAGATGGCCAATTGCTGGAAATTCCTGTTGAGCAGTTGACTAGATGTTGGCAGCAACACCCACCTGATCTGACCCTACTGACTCTTAAGAGAGATTTTGTACACAATGTTGAAAGAACATTCTCCATTAGTAGAATGAAATAGTAGATTTTATTAAAAGTAACCAGTCTTCCATTTTCAATGACAATGCTTCAATGCAATGCTGTGATTCAACAAGAGCACTAGGAGTTGTCATTTGTGGTGTAATAAATTTTAACTGAGAGGGTATCAGAAACATGCACCCTGAGTTTTTTATCAGGTTAATACTAGGCTTTTTCCAATTAAGTCTGTGGAAGGGCTGTGTAATGTTAAGGCCTACCAGCGTCTGCAAGCTGAACTTCATCTTTTGCCTTACCAAAACCTGTGGAACAAAGGCATACCTAAATTTTAGGCAGGAAGTCCTAAGACAACTTCTGGAGATACCTATGCATGTAAAGGATGAGGAGGGATAGGCATTTCTGAAGATCCTGAGAAATCAGTCTTGACAATTCCACTGAATGTAGAGGAATCCAACATGCTGCCTGTCTCAGTTTGAGATGCAAGCTGTCCAGCCTCTAATGCAGGTAAGGATCTCATGGAGCAAGGTGTTCTTATGAGAAATGGAGGCACTGGCAACAATGAACAGATGTGACTCACTCAGCAGGTAATGGGGGCACAATGCCTATGTGCCAGATGTGGCGATTTCCAACAGGAGGCAGGCAAGACACCAGTAGTTGAGCTTCAGTTTTAGCATTGAAGACTTGAGTAATGCTGGGGTGTAGGCAGTCCAGCTACTTGTGATTTAGGTGGAACTTTGGTTCTTGAATCACAGCTTAGATTAGGTACAGAGGGATGATACCAGGCCTTTGCTTTTGAGCAAAGAAGTAGGAATCTCATAGAATCACCAGTCTTAAAGAATGGATTTTAAAAGTAAAACAGTAAGTCTTTCAGAAGGCATGGTAAACATTGCAGTATAAGTTGGTAGATCCTATATATCAGAGAAATACAAGTTTTTCCATTCCACATCCTGAAAATGCTACTATGCTTTTTATCCACTAAAGATCAGGTAAAAATTCAGTTTACAGAAAGCCTGAAATACAATTTAATCTTAGTGGCACGATTAGCAAACGTGCACTTTCAACTACTAGCACAGCTAAAGCAAGCCGGAATCCTTCATTAGAGGAAGAACAGTAGTTTCTGTTCTCTTTCCTAGTAGTACTTCATTAGTGTTCACGGGAAAGTAATTAATGTTCTATGAAATAAAATCATAAAATATTAGTAATTGACAGATAATACATTTCAGTTCAGAAAAAAAAATAAATGCAACATAGATTTGAATGAAAGCTTCTAAATACTATGGAAATCCAATTCAAATGATCTTGGGACCCTAGCATTCTCCCCTAATAACTTGTTGCATCTCTTTCCATGCAGTATCTAATGAATCTGTATGAATTCCTGTGAAAGTGTGGTAACAGGTCACTGGTGAGCATGTAGGTGAGATGGTGCAGATTTTTGAGCTGCTCAGTTCAGCAGCGTGTCACTTAGTGGGACTAAAACTTTCCCTTTTGCTATCTGAATCTCTGGAATTGTATGAGCTGGTGGCATCTGTTATGCTATGACTAAACTTATATTATATATGACATGATATATATATGTCTACCAGAAAGATGATAAATGCTCTTTTTCTTTGTAGCTCTCAGTACTTTTTTAAACAGCTGTTAAAAGTGGCCTGTGCATTGCAGGGCTGAAGAGGACTGTTTCCAAGCTGTATGACAAGTTCCTGAGAACATGGTGGCTATGCTGCAGGTACCATGTCTTATTAGGTCTAAATTATAGAACAAGGATCATTACGGGATTTGGAGCATATTGCCTGAATTAACCCCAATGAGAACCTACTATTGCCAGGATGGTTTGGTTTGTAGGAATATGAAGATATTTTCAGTTACTGAAAGCCCAGTAAAGTTTTTTGTTGAACAGAATTATGTACAGTGCAAGGTAAAAGCAAATTCAACTAGCTTTCGGTATTTGCATATTCTTTCAACCAAAATCAAGAGGTTTGTATCTAGGCATGCTAAGCTCCCTGATGCTATTGAGTTAATAATTTATTATTATTTGTTACCAGACATTTTGAAAGATTGTTGTGTCTTGGCATACTGTTCATAATTTGAATTAAGAGTGGTCCAGCTTTTCACAAACAGGAAGGAAATGTATGGCAACTGAGAGATTAAACAGAGGAAAGTAACTCTGCAGTGTTAGCTTCAGAGATGTGGTTTAGATTATTTTCTGGAGGAGTCAAAGGTAGACTATGATTTCTTCTGAAATCAGGAAGTTGGAACATGCATGCCCGAGTGAAATTTGATCCATAGGATTAAGTCTGTCAATGCAAAAAAATCGGTGCTATCGTATACAACCATGTGTACATGTATGTTTAAGGGTGATTATACAGATATGGAAAATAATGCCTACTTTATTGACCTTCTAAATGCCCTCCCAGGAGCTTTTCTCAACACTGTCAAACATTAAAGACTTTTGTTTGAAAGTGTGGAATTTGCTTTGTATTTCCTTGGAAAGGAATACATCTTTCACTACCACAACCTTCTGTAACCCTCCTGCCCTCCTCACTCCCACACCCCCACACAAAGACACTCCTTAATTGTATTACTGTTAGGCTGACCTCCAACCCCTACTAAAATGAGGACAAGGCTAGTTTTGTGTTTCATGGGATAACAATTTATGAGCAATTAAAAATGAAGAGACACAAAGCATTCATCACAGTCTCAGCTAGACAGGCAGCTGAGGTCAAAGGTTCTAGCAATGAAGTGTGCACAATATATTTTTATTTCTGTTTTCACTAAGAAGGAAACAGGTTAGCTAAAAATTATGGCATGCGGCCTCCAGTTCAAAATAGGTGCACTTAATCTTTCAAGACAGTCAATGCTTGGGCAGATAGGTTATGACAGCAAACACACATACACACACACATGCTTCCAGTATCTGTAGAGGAATTCAGAGCATATTATTGGCAAACTCAAACACACAGTTGCTTAAAATGAGATGCACCAAGTGCCCTTGAATGCTTATTCAGCCAACGACTTTGCAGTTATAGCTGCCATGTGAAACATACCTTTTTCTCTGATCCCTAAAGATGAAGTATGGTAGAATTTTATCCCCTTTGTCCATATTTCAAACTGCATGTGGGAATCCATGGAAACTTCATGTGTTTACATTCCTGAAGCCACAGTATATAATTTACATAAATATGGAAACGATTTCCATGTTAGTGTCAGTATCATGATACTTTTGTGTCTCTGGCAACTGCAAAAAAAATGTTCTGTAGAGAGTTTTTGTTTTGTTTCTGTTATTCTTTTAAGATAGACCATACAGTTCCAAAGCTGACACTGATTGCTGATTTAAGGTCTGTTGTCTCAGTCTGGCACAAGCAAAAGTATTGGTGAATCATCTATTGCATTATGCCATAAATCTGCCTCAGTGTGATTTTGCAATGTGTCATATTTCCAACCTGGATCCAAACTAAAAGCTGAGAGTGAACAGTTTTGAATTGTCATTCTAAAAGTACTCGACCTGCTTGTTTTATCAAAGCACCTGAATGGCAATGCCAACAAGAACAAAGTGAAGCATTGCCTAATGGGTTCAATTTTGCTAGAACTGTGAATGAACACAGGTATATATATACATACATGTACAGTGCTTGTGGGATTACAGTAATTGAAAGTCCACTTACATAAATAGGGACATTTCTAGCCTTCTGTAGTAATTTTCTATTAGAAGAGAAAATGTAAGTTAAAAATGTATTTCATTTGCATCAGAATCACATCACTTTGCAGGTGGATAAATAATGCAGACTACCAAGGGGTGCCTAGGATCATTGTGCTCTATTTTTGTTGACTGAAATGACACTACAGTTTATTCAATAAGGGCTTCTTTTGAGTAAAAAAAGTGATTTATATGAAGCATGACATTTTTTCTTCTGAATTAAGCCAAATGATCAGTAAAGAGGGTTGGTATTGATTGGACTATAGAATATGGTGCATTTGTTAAATGGGAGTTTCTTTTCACTGGGGCTGAAAGCCAGTAAATAGTTCTCAAAGAAAGCAGGGAAAAGGTAAAAACTCAATGAGACTTTTAGTCGCTGTTGGAGACTATAAAAAAAAAAGGCTTAACAAGAAAACAAGGTGAGAAATGTAATGGATTGTGTCAGAAGGATTAATTTTATTTCTGCAATTTTGAGAGCATTCAGCAGAAGAGATGATTCTGTCAAAAGACTAGTCAGATCATAGACGTAACAATGGAAAGATGCTTTAATCGTCATACACATCTATCATGCAAACATAGTCTAATAGAGTTGAGTGCTATACTACATGCTAGGCCTAAACTGCCCAGGGACATAGACACTAAAATTGATGGGAGCTGCTTGTGTGCTTCTCATGACCAAGTCAGTTAGCAATCAACTATGTCTGGGACTCACACTGCAACAGAACAGTGTCTCCCCTTAAATATCTCAGAGTCAGCCACACTGGCACTGGGGAAAACCTCTAGGAGGCTCTGGGAAATAGTTATCTTTTTTATCTCCTATGTTAAAGGACAATAGTGCACAGACTTGATTCCTTCTGGATGAGTAGGAGCAGTGTATGGGGAGAGAGTAGTCTCTCA
The DNA here is from genome assembly GCF_033783945.1 of Neopsephotus bourkii. Classification (NCBI taxonomy): domain Eukaryota; kingdom Metazoa; phylum Chordata; class Aves; order Psittaciformes; family Psittacidae; genus Neopsephotus; species Neopsephotus bourkii. The sequence goes on along the minus strand of NW_026901987.1, from coordinate 5,517,864 downwards.
GGACTCATAAAAAGCTGTGTCATGCAGGGGCATTATGTGAGCTAAAATACAGAAATTATCATAAGAATGCTGATTTATGTATATAGAATATACATTGTATAACTATATACAATGTATATACAAGGGTATATATAGTGTTCTATCTGTCATTGCTGTTAGAATATAGAGTGGAATATAAAATTTTTAATTTCATCTTTACTGGAGCGAGCCTTCAACAATACATGCAAAGTCTTTCCCTGATAAATTGCAAACCTGGTATCAATGGTAACCTCAAATTTTAAGTAAAAGAATACTTTTTTGGGGGGTGGCAAATTCCATAAGAATTTAAGAATGAAATGATGATAATTTTAATTCAATATTTTGGCTCCAACAGTAGCTAATAGTAGATTTCTATGGAATAACTGCATGGGAAAAGAAATGAGAATACGGCCATGCCTCCATGAGTCCTTAAAATTATGTAAAGGTACCTTTCCTACAGCGTGTCTCTGTTTGGGGTGAGGAGTTTGTTGTACTTGAGAATCACACATGCTTGGCTGCTGTGACCTGTCCAGCCATCAAGGAAACAACATGATGCCTGAATAGCTCAGGAGGCTGAGACACAATCTGTCTTACTTGTACCTCTTTTCACAGAAGATCTTTCAGCTCCTGGCTGGAGGATTTGTCAGATTTATCATGCAAAATGGGAATTAGGATGTGTAATTGGGGTTAGATTGTGCTGGATGCTTGTGGAGCTCTGTTATGGATGTGTTCCATTCTCTGTAGCCTTTACAACTGCCTTCTTTAGCTCAGTTAAGGTTATATTCAGGTTAAAGTCAAGGTGAGTCTGCATGTTTCATCTTCTTTCCTAGGCACAGAGGAAAGATCCCTCAAATTCTCTGCTCTTCTAGTTTTAGCAGAATCCATGAACATTTTCATATGTTATTCAAAGACTGACTGTGGGGGAACAGTTTGTTATAATGGCATGGTGTCCAGACCTTTAGCACTGCCCAATGTGGGTGTTCTAGTCAGGGAGTAGGTTAATGATTTCTTTCTTCTTGCACAGCAAAAAATTGCCTCTGGTGTCTTACCAGATTGCAAATTGCAGTGGTTATGAAAAAAATCTGTTGCCTGCATTGCCTTTAATGTGTTTGTTTCCTGTTCTTTGAAACACAAACAACCTACCTACAAGGAGAGCTTGGGCTGGGAGACAATTTGATCAGCCTGGGACAAAGGTCCCATTCTTAATTGACTTCCAGTTCCTAGGTGAGGGGCAGAGCAGACCGTGTGCTGGTGAGATGTCAGTGATGGGTTATACTCCTTTGATTGGATTCCATGACAGTCATTCCTGTTTCCAGGTACCTTTTGTGGCCATCTACCAACCTGCCCAGTCTTCCCGTGTCCACACCTGGCTTCTGTCTGGGATCAAAGAGTATTTTTCTGAAGGTCACCACAGCTACGTTTGGTGCCTTGTTCTGCTAAGGAATGACTATGAGGGGTGGAAGGAAAAGGGAGTGAGGAAGGGTGGGAGGAGAGGAAGAATGGAGGTCTGGGAGAAGGCAGGCAGTGCATTCTGCAGTTCCCCTGTCTAAGAAAGGGATGAATGCATCCCCTCTGAGCAGATATCTGATATCCCCTACAGAGAGCTCCCTGGGAAACCTCTGATCTGATTATTTATACTGAGCTCACAGGGACAGTGTCGGAGAGTATCAAGAGGTCACAGGATATTAGTTAAAGCATCACTACATTTTTGGGGGATTAATTCCGACATTATGCTTTCTAATGTGGAACACTTCTCATTTAATTGAGTTAATAAATTCAATCAAATGTTAACATTTGGTCTGCAAAATAAGGAATCAAGTCTCAAAAGCATCTTGATAAATGACAAGAATCTTAAATAGGTGGCTTCATAAATTATAGATGCATGTATTTACAACACACATCCACATACACAGTGGTATGAATGTGCCCTTTAGTAAATGAAACACAGCACACCTGAAACCTGAATTATGTCTTTGGTGGAAGCTTTTGGATGATGCTGACTGACCACTATGTGGGCAGTTTATGTACTTTTCATATACCTGGTCTAAGTATGTTTCACCTTGGTTTTAGCTCAGGCCACTTCACACTTCTACAAAGGCTGGACACAACTGCCCTGACCTGTTTTTCTCTTACTAAGAGGATTTTGGTGTAACCTAAGGGTAAATATTTTGTTGGTAGTATTAGAGTTTACACTGTGAAGAGCTGTGAAGTCAGAAATATTAAAATGTGTGTAGAATTGACAAGCACAGAGAGCTGGGTGTAAAACAGAAAATACAATCCAAACCCTTTGAAACAGCACACTCTTCTACTAGCTCTCCTATACAGTAAGGAGTTTTGCTCTGCACCTCCTCCTTTTATACTGCTGTCTGCTGGTCTGATGTTGCGCTAGCACTGTTCCTGTGGCTCAGATCTGAAACAAGACATAAATGATCGTTGAAGGCAACGGGATCTTCAGCAGGAGCTTCTGGGAAGCTGAGGATGTTTGGAAATCAGACGGCTAATTTTTAAAAATCCTGCCCTAAATATTTACAAGAACTATGTAACAGTTCACGCCTTTCCGCTGTCCCTCTTTGTGGCCTTGATGAAAAACATCACAAGAAGAAGTGCCCTGGTCCTGACTGGTTTCCAAGTCTCATTAAATACAATGGGTTTGCAAGTGCTTCTGTACATACCGGCTGCACTACATCATCCCTTGCATTCCTGGGGCTGAAAGCTGCATAAGACAGCCAACGGGGAGGGGATAAAGAGCACACTTTTTGAGTCTCTCTTTTCCCAGCTTCTATTCTTCGCTCCAACCAAAGGAATGAAATCGCAAAGCCATTACCTCATTTCTGAATAGTTTGGAAGGCAGCTCGCTTTGCTGTTTTGAACTCAGGGGATATTTTTCTGTTGCATGGAAAAGTGGAAATCTTGTAACTGGTTTTTGTTTGTTTGTTTGTTTGCTTTATAAAACTCACACTTCATCACAAAATGAACATGAAATGGTAGTGAGTTGGAAGTTGAAACGCAAGGGTTTGCAGGGGCTTGTTTCCCAGAATTTGATTACAGGCATATGTTTCCCCTGCGGCTTTTAAGATTTTTAGTAATTAATTTTTTTTTTCCTAGAATTTTGATGCTGCTCTCTCATTTTTGTTTCCCCCACCTCTTTTTTTTGAATGCCACCTCAGATTGGTAAGGAAAAAAATTATCTTTGGGATTTTGTGAGGCTTTCTCATAAATCCTCTGCTTTAATTTGTTTTCTTCAAGTTGCTTAGTACAAAATGTACTAAAAAATTCAGCGCTAAGAGGCAGATCATATGAAGAAGCTTTAATTGTTCAAGTAAAATATCAAAGACTCACCTAGACAATCACGAATGGAGCAGTTTGTTTGCACATGCTATCTAATAAATTTAGACTTTCTAAGAATTTTTTTCTTGAATGGAGAACTTCAAAATATCAGAAAAACCTCAGTGCATGCTGTTAAATCATAATTAAATCATCAGGTATTCTCATCTCAGAGCTTTTGCTTGGAGATGGTCTAGGCTTTGTATCCATATTATACAGCATGCTCCTTTTGTGGGGATTGAGGCTGAGCAATTGGGTGACTTCTGCCTGCTCGTGCCATAACAAAGCAAAAGTTGTTTTGAAATGCAAGGCAAAATGAAGGACTTCTTCATCTGTTGTATAGCTTTTCTTTTGGCTGAGTGTTTATAGCAGCCCTGACCCGAGTTTCGCTGTGTGCTGTATGTGCAGAAGCTCCTGTGCCTTTGTAGATGTGTAGTGCTCGTCTATGTGTAGATCTGATCCAATATACAGACCTTCATCCTTACTTTTGATGCTTTGCAAGTATTGTGGCTGAACTTATCCATCTTTCCCGTCTCTTGTCCAAGAAATAGGTGGCTTCCATAGGTCAATGCTTGTGGTTTTACTTGGAGCACGGCTCCCTTTTCCAGTTCATCCCTCTCTCCCATGTACTGCAAGATGTAACAACCTGATCTTTGTCCCTCAGCAGACTACTATCTCTTTATGATTAGACATTATAAAAAAATATTAACAGAGCATTTTTTTTTTTATTCATTGTATCTTTTAAAGCTCACATGTATGATAGATGTAACAAGCAGTTACTTGCTGGTTAGTAACTAAGGTATACTACTAGTATTTTTTTTCAACACCTGAATATTATTTTATGAAACAAATAACTATCAGAAAATAATTGTTTCATGGAATGTGTTTATTTTCCAGTTTTGCCAGTGTTTGTCTACTCACCAGGTTCAGAGTGATTGTTCAGTTTAAAATACAAACCCTCAAGAACACAATAAACTTGTCAATTTGAAACAGAAATCCACAAAATCACAGTAAATTTGATTTCTCTGGTTTGGATTTGAATCAGAAAACTATATCCATAAAGCAGTTAACCATTAAAATTAATTTCACTTAAAATCCTATGCTTATGTATGTTATGCTGTAGATCTTAGAAATGGCATGTAGCAGGCAGTGCCTCTGCTTTTCCAAATTTTAGACATCCAATTTTCTGCAGAAGAAAAAGAGGCAGGCAGAATATCTTTGTTTCAGTAAATGCCAAAATATTTTGCAGAATTATAATGGTTACAATTTTAAGAAGCCACTCTCCCATATCCAAACTGCTGTTGAAAAGGTCAACTTCAACACAATTCTCATCATATGAAAATTTTAGAAAGATTTTGCTTTCACTCTGGCACAGAATAAAAACAAGTCTTAACACTTCATGAGCTGTCATTAAAAGGAAATGTTCCCTTAGCTCTGGTGGCAAATCCAGGACTGTGTTTCCTTCAATGAGTGTCATTAACCACACCTAAAAAGTGAATCCAAAGAGAGTGAAATTGTCACTGTCTGCAATAAAGGCAGCACCATCTCCTTGTGAGTTATTGATGTCAAACATTGGTATAACTTTCTTCTCACAGAGGCCTTGATCTATCAAGGAATTTCAGAATGTGTTGAATTTGAGTGCAGAAAGTAATCTAATATTAATGAGATTACTGCCATATTTTTTTAAATTCAGACATGTGCTTAAGTTGCAGTGGAACAAAAAAAAAAAAAAACAACCCAACATTCAGGGAGCTATGGCACAAAGTATAAGAACAAACTGTAATACTGGTTGTAAAAATTGTGTGCCTTTACTCTAAAACTAGTAAAATGACTTCTTAGTAGATGCATTTGAGCTGAGTTTGTGCATAGCATGCACTGCTGACTCTTTGAAGGTGATGTAATAGCAGCTAGATAGATTGCTTCCTGTATCGTGGTTTGGAATTGTCCTCTGTTTATGTTTACAGTAAAAATATCTTATACAGGGGGTGATAGAATATATGAATGGCAGCATTATATAAATGTTACACACAGACCATTAATAGCATATAAACCCTGCAATATTTTCTCATAGTTGTTTTTTAAGAGGACCTTTGCTCTAACCCTTATAAATATTGCCAGCAAAGACACATATTCTCTTTCCAATACACTTCTTATCATTTCTCCCATCTGGTGCTGAATTCTTGCTACTCCAGCTAGAAAAGCATAGGAACAAGCTGTATATGAAGGGAGACATGTTAACAGTATAAAACTTAAAACAGTGCAGATTAGTATATTTCTAGTAGGAAAAAGCAGTGTACTGTTTTTCACTTAACAGTGAGAAAGGTGTGTCAGGGTACTGCAGTGCCAGAACACAAGTTTAGCTGTAACAAAATGTATAATTTTAGCTGTCATTACTGAATATATCTCTTCCCACAGCATATTTTTCTTTGAATCTCACCTGACCTTCAAGACTGTCGATGCACACTTTTTGCCACAAAAGCCCTTTTGTCTCCATGTGTTTGTGTGTGTGTGTGTGTGTGTGTCCATTCTGCCAATTTCCTCCTCACAGTAAAGAACAACTGCCCAAGCTTTTCTTGGTTTTGTTTGATAGTCACAATTTGATCAAAAGAGATGAAATAAATCAGCAAGTGATAATATGAAGCCATTAATACAACTTTTCTGCCCAAGTGTTTTGGCAGCGTTTATCTGCTGGCTTAAACTTAAACAATTACAGGCTTCCAAACTAATTACAGCACAGAACAGCATAGGATTTATGAAATTTGTCAGTTATCACTTAAAAAAGAGAGAAGGAAAGGAAGGAGGAAAAGTTCATAGCTACCTATTATTAAAATGTCCTGAAAGTTCCCCAGAACAGAAATAATGTGCTATTGGTAAAGCAGCTCTGAGCATCTTGACTTCTAATTTGTACACTTTGTTCATTTTTCATGCTTCATAAGCAAGTGTACAGAAAATGCTGTGCAGATCTTATGCCAGCAAAATGTCTTCTATACTATTTAATTTACAGCATCAATGCCTTAATTATATTAATTAATACACAGCCTGTAAATAAGTTGACAGTTGTCTAGTGAAAACCCTGCTGTGGTTTTCCATCCTTTGCCAGACAGAGCTCTAGTTCTTGTTGCTTGAGATAGATCACAACAGGGAAAATCATGGGGGTGACTAATGGGTGGCAGAGCTTTTACTGGCTGGGAGAAGCAAGGGTGGCAACAGCACATCCCAGTGCTTCAGCAGAGGGGAGTGCAGCTGGGGATGTGATGACTGTGCCCCCACAGGAGTGCGATGGGGGTGTATTCCCTCCTTCTATCTGGAAATGTAGCTCATAGGTTCTCAGCTGCACAGTCAAAAGGCCGAACACTACAAATGTGGCACGTCAGAATCATTTTGCCAGTTATGCTGATTAAAGTCCAAGACAGTAGTGTCATTAAAGGCAAAATTATTTCTTTTTACCATACCAATGATCACTGCACATTTCAGACATCACAAGAAAGACCTCCCCAGAACCAAGAGATTTCCTGCAAAATATGATTTAATATAATTATTATACTGATTTCTGACCTTGTTGGGCTGCAATACTTGAGGGGCTGGGAAGGTTTTCTAACTGAAAGTGAAGATCTAGTTGTAAAACATTACTACAGGAACAAAGGTATAAGAAAAAACCTAAATAACGCCAGAGTGGGCAATGCATCTTAAGGTGACATATGCTACCAAGCTGAGGAGCCACATGAGACCTACGGAGCTTCTGTTCTCAAGGACCATATTATTAATGGTTGACATTGTGTCCATACCTTCTGCCAGAAAGATCTCCAGGATTAAGAAGGTCCTCGTGAAGTTTTCTGTCCTTAAGATAACTTCAGTCAATGAACATTCCCTAGAAAACATACCAAGAAAGCAGTTTCATTTATAGTACCAGCAATGTAATTCCTGCTCTGCGTTGGTGTTTTCATTCCTAATAAAGCAAAAGGATCACATAGAGGAAAGAGAGAGAAGATTCATCTTTTGAAGTAAGATCAGACTTCTGCTGAGGGAGGTGACAACTACCACCATCTGCAACAGTGCTGTTTGGTTTTTTTTGTGATTTATCTACCTGCATGCCTTAAGAACCTACCTGAAAAGCAATTTGTTTCAGTGTGTGTCATTAAATTATACTGCACTAGACTTGTAGAAACGCAAACGTGGTTGGGTCAGTTGTGAAACAACAGTTAGGATGGAGGAGGCCACATTTGTGACCATCATTTCTATGCACCAAAATGGCTAGGAGCCCAGATAGCCCCTGCAAAAGATAAACCATCTTCAAGGCTCAGCTTTGAGCTGCTTTTATTATTCCACTTTGGTCTGTGTGCTGTCTAGGTACTAGGTAATGCTGAGTGGTTTTGCTACCCTGCCTTTTATCACCGGTTTTGCCAGAAGTGATGGGTGGGAGTCAACAAGATGACAGCTAAAAAACATGGACTAACATGAGTCAGGTTCACTGTCACTACCAGTCTGTACTGAGGCAAAAATTGCCCAGCACTGTTTGAAGCTATTCAGTCCTCTGTTCTGTTTTCTCTTACTCACCAAACTCCCAGGCATTAGTCTCACTTTTTTTTTCCCCGTGATTAATTAAGCGATCATCTTGTTTAAAGATTTATTTCATTTTCTTAAAAAAAAAAAGGATGTCATTTTTTTAATGGAACCTTCAGATTTGATCAATGTCCACAAATGCTGTAAGAATACTGTAGGCAAAGCGACTATTTTTAAATCAATCTTTTTTTCTTTTTTTTCTATATCTCATTCCATCTCATTCTTCTATGGAGGAAGTCCACAGATAAAAGCTAAAACCCAGGCTGAGGTGAATAAAAAACCAAACCTGTACTCTGATATCAGCACTGTAACTGATTCAACACAGACACCAGTACTTTTCACTGGGGCAAAGTGCCTTGAATGCTTGCAGTGACGTATGCACATGCACACAGACACACACATGTATACAGACACACACAAGTATATGTATAAATATACACGTCTACAGACACATAAATGTTTAGCTTGCTAAGTATTGCTAAAGAGCCATTAAAGTTATGTGATTCATGATTGAATAGCATATATTTAATGTAGCGAGGTTTAATCCAGCTAATTAGGATTAATTCAGATGGAGGTAGGTTTGCCTGTGTTTCAGCATGGGACACACTCCAGCTTGTGCTATAGGGAACCACAGACATTCAGTGTGATCTTACATTGCTAGTTTGTAATGAAGTGTGCTTCACCATGTCTTGAATACTACTGCAACATGTGCAAACTAAACTGAAAGTAATGTGAATAAAAATATTTACGTGGCTTTGTATCTGCAGTGCTGTTCTATATATGCTGGTATGATCCACGAGGATATTAAGAGGCTGAATGGATCAAGATTCTTATATTTATTACATTTGTGATGTATTTAAAAAAAGATACGTTGCCAGATATTTGTTGAAAGAACATGAATGTGTTCTTTTAGTGCTGAGTTTTACATTCATTAATACTAAATCCCACCAAAATCATAAAGATACATTATATAGTCCATGTTCAGTGAACACTACTCATGAATCTCCCACTCTGCTTAGTCAACAATTCTGCTTCTGATCTGCCTTACACTTTACATTTTATACCAGCAGCAGAGTGCTGATGAGATAGATAGATTTGCCAGATCAGTCTAGACTCAAATCTTTTCCCATTGTCTCCAAGCCAGAATTGGCTGAAGTATCAAATATGAGCGTCATGCTGGTGGATCTCCTTTCTTTACCACCCCAGCACATGTCTTTCTATTTGCCTAGCTGTGGTGAATTTTGAAATTGATCAGGCAGCAGATGTGCCAGCTAGCTTTTCTTCTGAGAAAACAGTATCCTGTCCTCCCTCATGAGTGCTGGATCTAAATTCTTCAGTTCTAGATGGTCCAAGTTATAATCTTCACTTGACACATGACAAATGCTCTGAAACACAGATTGCTGGAGCCAAATATAGACATCTGGGAATCTGAAGAAAAGGAGAAACAAGTAGACATGTGCTAGTGGCTTTAAAACAAATGCTAATAAAGGAAACAGAAACGTGATGATTGCCTCTCCTGGAGGATTGCAGGAATCAAGCCCAAGCCTCAAAAAAGGTGCAAAACTTTGGGAAAGAGGGTGAAATAGATGATATGTGACATGACAGAATTTTTAGCAAATGTAAAACTTGAAAGAGCTCAAACCCCCACAAGGCGGTATTTAGCTTTCTCTCAGTTTACACTGTAGATTATACAATTTCTTCTTTTGTGTTACAGAAATTGGGTCCTTTCAACTGGTTTATCTCAAAGTCAGAGAGGCCAACAGTAAGACATTTTATAGCATAGAGTCCTGTCATGCAAACCAAAGCAGGTGATGGCCAAATATATGATGGCTGGAGAAAGCCACCATGACTGGGACTTAAGGGTTTGCTTACAACCTACTGCCAGGGTTACTTTTTTGATCTAGCTAGAATAAGACTTTGAGAGATGTGTGTGCTTGAAAATGAAGCATGTGCAATGTAGACGTTCCCTCTGTCATTTCATGAAGCTCGGGGTGAACTGCTGCATAGTTAGTTTTGTTTCTCAGTCGTGTTTTGATGTATGATGTAAATTAACATTGGTTAGACAACATAAGGATTTGAAATGAAGGGAAAAGAAGCACATGTAAACTTCCTATCTATAATACTTTCTCTCAGGAGAGACAATGACCAAAATTTTAAAGCCAAATGAATAATGTTAAGCTCCTGGAAACATACCCAGGCCCATAAATAGGGATTGGAGGTGAATACACCCAGTTTCTGTTACCCTCACAAAAAGTAAAGCTGAAGACTGACTTTGTTTAAAAAAATATACCAGCTAACAGGTTGCCTAATCAGGCAGAGCTTGTGGCTGCAGGCTTCACAGCTATTAATAATCTGCTGCAAGAAGAAGGACAGAAGAATGGGGAGCAAACAAAGGTGCCAAAGAAAAGGAAGAGAGAGGTGAAGGGACTGGACAAGAGCAAAAAGAAAGCTCAAAAAGGGAAATTGCATGTTGGAGACCATGAACTGGGAAGAGAAAGGAGAAAGAGAAGAGTGCAAGCACACATGATGAAAGAAAAAGCTGTAAGAAAATGGATGGGCTGCCGTGAAGGCAGGGAAAGAAATGACTGAAGAAAACCCACCCAGGGGCTCTTGCCAGTCATGAACAACACAATGCACTGACTCAAGGGGAAATGATTCTGAATCCGACTGGAAGACAGTCAAAGCTGTGGGCCTCTGCATGGGATTTGAGGAAGGGACCTTACTGATTTTCCTCAAAGGTGGGTCTCCATGGGTTTTAAATGTGGAAGAACGTATATGAAAAGGCATATTTGATTGCTGTCAGAAGACAAAAATTGGAAGAAGACTTGAAATGTACTATTCTGTATAAGGTGTCAAATAGCAGACAGACAGAAAACAATTAAAACTGCACAAGGCTCTCCATCAGCAGCATACAATGGGAATAGGATTTTCTTTTTCCCCGGATGTCAGCCCAGCCACTCATGCGAGACGAAGAGAATTTCTTCCACTTAAGAAATCCTTTGTTCGGGAAAGGGCTGTTCAGGCCTCTGGTCTCTCCCCAGCCAAATAGTATGTAGTTTTCACGGAGAAGACTTCACTTTCTGAGGGGCATTGGTAACCAAACAGCTTCTGGACAAAGTGCAATGTGCAGTGAGTCCAGAGTATCGTTGGAGTCTGACAGCAAGGCTAAAGAATGAATGGAAACATTTTCAAATGCCTAAAGGTTGATATTCATTCTTGAAAAATCTTCCATAGTGATTTTTGTTCTGTGAACCTTGCAAGAGCAGAATTCATGCTTCTTTTATACAGGGTGGGTGCTTGGTCCTGTCCGTGCTTCTGTTGAATCATGTTGACTGTATTCTAAACACAAGAAAACTGCATGTAAATCTGTATAAAACTTGCCTTGGTCCTTGTGGAACTGTAGACCATTCCCATGAAAACTATTTAACTACATCATGAATAACCAGAATCTATGACAGTTTAGTTAAATCTTTTCTACTGGTGTGCAATACCGAATATTTAACAACAAAATGTGGTGGAGATGTTCAACAAAAGAAAGAATGAGACATCTGCACTACCAGGTTTTTTTTAGTCTTTGCTCACTGAAATTAAAAGGTCTGGATTCAGCAGAAATTTCTTGTCTGACTGATTTTTTCTCTTGTGCCATTAATACACATGTGCACATACATGCAAAAATGCTGGAATGTACATGCACAGATGTGCCTCTATGTGCAAGTACCACCCCACACAGAGGAACTTGGAACACACGTTTTATCATTCAATTACTTGTACCAATTTAGTGAACTCTGGATTTTATTATCTTGCTGATATTAAAACAAAGATACCACATTATCATTTTACACATTTATGTATAAAACACTGAAAGGCCCATAAAATTACCAAAAGGAATGTATGATTTCCCAGCATGTATACATTACTTGAAATTTCTTCTTCATAAAGGCAAAATAAATCCTGGTTCTGGTTTGAACTGCAGAGGTACTGCAATCAGCTATCTTTCTTTACTTTTATCTGACTGTGACTATGTCTAGTGTCAGTATTTACATGTAGTGCCCTCTTTGCTCTTAGACCAGACTACAATTCTCACAACTGGGTTTGACACTAGATCCTACACAGTGGAAGGAAAGAAACCTGTCTGTCCCACAGTTTCAAGAAGCCATGTAACTAAAATGCTTATTGAGTTCTTTACGTCCTAGTCTAAATGCAGAAATGCTTGTGCGTCCATTCTGTTCGCAGTATCTCCCTTATTGGGTTACGAATGACTGGCAACACACCTTACATAATCTGCATCTTCAGATCACTTGGAAATTTCACCTGTTGCAAACAGTGGCTATTCTCTTGTTAATGGGTGTTTCTCACCAGGATCTCGTTACATCTGTGCCCCATTGTCCGCCCTCACTTCAGTTCAAGTGTAGTGTTATACACTGGTTCAAATGTATGTGCTTTTAAATAGTTTGGTTCCTTGATAACCAAAGAGAACACCTCTCCTTTCACTTATGACCAAGAGGCTGAGATCAGCGGAAGGGGATGAAAGCTTCCCAAGCTGTCAGAGCAGAATATGGGCTGGCTGGTTGATAGGTCACAGAAGCAAAGCTTTGCTTTTCTTTGAGGGGAAAAGAAGGAATGGGCTGTACTGATTGATAAGGGGGCTATGAATGCTTTGTGGGTGGAAGTGGAAGTAATTTTAGTTTTTTGGGTAGTATCTCTAATTTAGAACTTCGATTTTGAGTGTGTATTCAAGAATCACATGGGTTTATTCGTAAATAGATCAAGTGGGTTCCAGAAAAAGTAAGCAATTTTGCAATTAGCTACACAACTTGTATCCTCAAATGCTTTCTGCTGCATATATTTGATGTCCTTTGCTGGTACCTTGTGCTTTGTAGTCTGGATGTCTTTACACATCATGAAACTGTCTCTTTCTAATCCTTCTTTATTTTCATCAATTTAATACAAGTCGTATGTTACAACAGGGATTGCCCCTCCAGTTCTGCATTAACTATTTTTTTTCAAAACCAGAAATGCCTCTTATTACAAAAACAAGGAAGCACACATAGGACAGGGCCAAAAGTCCAGGTTTAAGTAGAATTCATGTCGTCATCATTGTTCTTGAACAATTCAGAATAAATGCTGAATTAAAAAAAAAATCTGGAAAAGGAGAAAAAAAGAGAAAAGAAAGCCATAAAAGAATATCAAGTGTTTTGTATTCTCTACTACATTATCTGCTACTACATTTGTACTGCATATTTACTAAAGTCAGAGCTACACTACCCAGTGCTTCTCATTTTAAAACAATCATTTGTGGGTGTTAAAGTACGCCTGCAAAAGCAGAAGTGTACTATGTCAATCAAAGCTAATCACTGGTACAGGCAAAGTGCTTTTGTTGGCCTCCATGCTCTAAGCCGTGCTTCCACATCTGTGTTTGAAGAGATTAGAGAGGTGCTTCATACAAGAACTGTATTAGTTAAAGCTGATAGACAGTATTTGGAATAAATCATAAAAAAAGTTGAGTGCCAGAAAGAAAGGCATAGGAAGAGAGTTTAAAATGGACTAGAGCTAAATCCGGCTCCTTCTCATCCTTACCACCCTTCCGCAGACGCACACACGTAAACATCTACATGCTTGCTCTTCTGAGAGCAAAACTGGCTATCTGCCTTCAGCCACTTTGCAACTAACATTCAGCTGCACAGCCAAACATACATGAACTCGTTTTTACTAAGATGCATACTGTTTATTGGCTGAAGCACTGATATTGTATTTGATGTGTTTATATCAGTCAGGACTGGCAGGGGATGGGGAAATGGGTGTTAAAGAAGAGCTCTAGCAAACTGCTGTGGTTGGGAGTTCTGCAGCTCCCCCACCTCCATTTCCAGCAGCAGTCTCGCCTCATGAATGCCATACACTTTCAAATAAATTATGAGTGACAAGTATTTGAACCAATAAAGAGGGCACCATATTTTATATGCAGTAAATTTAATTCCAGATTGTGTTTCACCTCAGCAGTGTGACATGTTTATTGCCGCTGAAAGATGAAAGCACCAGGAGTTAGAGACAAGCGTCAGCAGTTCTAGTGGGCACCAGCAAAATGAAGATTTGACAGACTGGTGGCTGAGCCCGTGAAATGAAATGCCAGATCAAATTTTACCCAAAAGGGGTCAGATGTACTGTCATGCCCCCAGACTCTCAATACCAACTGAATAAATGACTCTGGTTCAACAAGCTGCCGAGGAAGGTGGTGTGCAATCCATAATTCACTGCTAGAGGGCTATGATGCCTTTCAAAATGCACTGATGATTGGTAGTGCCAGAGATGACTTTGAGGATGTAATGCAATGAAGTAACTCTATTGGTGCTGAGAGCTTTTGAAAAGTACTATAACCAACTTCCAAAATTTGTTACCTAGTCTGTCTTTGTCACCTTTGTCCCACAGCTGGCCCTGCAACTGTCTGTATTAACAGTGAAAATCAAGCAGTAAGCCATAAACTTGCTCAACAATATATGCATGCGTTTGAGAGATTTCTTTCTGTTGTCATTGTCCAAATCTGAGGAAATCTTTTGGCAATCAGCTAAGAAGTGATATGTGGGTAACATCACTTCAGAGGCTGAAAATAATAAAAAGAAACGTGCTTATTTGTTCCAGCTTTGCCACCTTTTGCAGTGTGTAGCAGCACTTACTCGTATGAGTTGTCCCACTGGGAATTCTTAGAAACTATTTGTTTGAGGGTTACTTAACATAAGTAAGTCTGGTAGAATTGGATCTGGTATTTGCATATAACAAATTATGTTTAGGGCAACTTGTGTGCAGATGTAATTGCACAGTGCAGAAAAGACTTTAGGTAATCTTTTGGTTTTAGTGAGACGTTCAATATAGACTTTCTGGTCAGCAAAACAACTCAAAAGTTTCAGATCAAATACCATTCCTTTCCAGTAGCCACAAACACTAAAATATTCTATTGGTGCTGGTATCAGCAACAGCGCCTCCAAGATTCAAGTATCAGTAGTGTCAACTCTGCAGGTCAGCAAAGTAAACTCTGCTTCTTAAATCCATCCTGTATCTGCTGGGAAGACAAGACATATTTCAAGCTGCTGCTGCTAAAAGGTGGTTATAATGTTTTGTCTTCATGTAACAATGGATGGCTATTCCAGATATTTACCTCATTCTGGGTTATAAATCCCCTAGTTTCCAGACTGAAGCTAGTCATGGGCAGTTCATAGCTATTTGTTCTTGTGTCTGTCTTTTCAAAATAGCTTTAAACCTGTGTAAATAACTTTTCACTCTCCCAGGTATTTTCCAGCCTGATGTGTATATAGCCAGTCACCTGGGATTTGTTTTGCTAAACTTACTGAGATCTTAGATTTCCGTCTGATATGACAGACCCTGGGGACCCTGTCCGTCACAGTATTTTCCTGACACTACTCCAAATATACCAGCAATTGTATATACCCTGAAATTTGAGTCAAACAGAGCATGGGGGAGTAGAGCTCTAAACAACATTCCAGGCAAGGAATATATTGTATAATGGGGTTCATAGGTTTGAACCTCTGTCAGAAAAACATTGCTTAGTCATTCTAATTTTGCCTTTGCACTTTTAATGAAAATCCCATGGAGTACCTTGTACACAGAGCACAGGTACCACCAGCACTCGAGCAGGGTAACATCTCTGACATCTGGAACATCTTCCTATGTTCAGACTGTCTGAACTCCCAGATGTTATCTGATATTTGTGACATTTAAATAAAGTGACTGGCTGCCTTCTCCATGGATTTGCCAGTGCCAGCTAGGTGCTTATTCTGGGTATTCTTCACTGTCATCTCCCATTGCTCCTGTGCACCCATACATAAGACTCTGGAGAACATATTGATAGGATTTTAGTTGGCCCAGGCACTTACATGAGTGGCCCGTGGGGCTCTAGGCTACTCATACATGGCTGAGCCTCAGCAGAAGGCTGCAGACCTAAGGAGGCAAGCACCAAGTGAGGAACCTGACACTAATGCTGCTAAGTCTGATCACCTTCCAAGCCCATTTTTGAAACCTACAAAAGCAAAGTGTTTAAATGACACATCCGAAAAGAAAGAAGCAGGTGTGTTTCCCCATCCCTAGATTTATATTCTGCACTTAGGTCTGACTCTGTCTGTAAGTACAGAGGTACATCACATCATCACCAGAAGATGCTAGAGTCCTTGAGCTGATAGCATAGAGCTGAATACAGGATTAAGGCAGGAACATAATGCTTGTATAAACAAAGTAACATACTACAACCAACATCATGCAATGTGGCCTCCATTTGAGGAGGGCATTTTCTTGCTTTTCTTACAGATCAGTTTAACCCCAACTTCCTTTCAACTTGTCAGTCATTCTAAATGATCCCAGTGGCTGACTCTTAGAGAGTTTTGAATAAACAGTACAGGTTTTATTAGTTTAGAGTTTGTTAATCCATGTTTTATTTTAATCCAGCTGTAATGAAGTTAATGGACTACAATAATTGCTACAATAAAATCCCATACAGTGCATTGCACTGACAGTGCAAACACCACCAGCCCTGGGGCAGTGCTAACTATCTGCAGAGATTCCATGAAACAATTCATCATCTTTCCTCAATAAAATTAAATAACAAAAGTTGAATTTATTCAGAAATTTAACAGGTGACATTGTGTCAGGCTTTCCTGTTACTCAAACTACAAACTTCGTCACCACGAGTCAGTAATTCCTGAGCTGGATAAGTGCCAGGCCTAGATTTACACAATTACCTAGAGCTGTGTTTTATTGCATGCTTCATATAAAAATATGTATGTGTATTTAGCAGCATCAACTAGTGCAGGTATCTATATATTTTTTTTAATTAGCTCCTTTAGCTTTGTCTTAAATTTAAATGACATTTTTCATGCTGTGTTCTATAGGAACTGTCACACAGGGAGCAAGAATGTATTTACACTGAGATAGCATCTCCTCATCTCCAGCTGTTACGATTTGATTGTTTTCAATATATAGGTATTGCAGAAGTAATGCTTCATTGAATGTCACCCGAAATCTCCTAAATTAAAAGCCTGAGAAAAAAAGGCAATTATTTATCCAACTCCTTACGCAATACTGTATTAGAAGGGTTTTTTGTTTGTTTGGTTTTTTGGCGGTTTTTCTTTTTTTTCCCATTTATAAAGTTAGGGCATCACTGAAGCTTTCCTGCAGAAAATCTGAAGGTTTTACTCTAAGGACTTTCTGCACCAGAATTCCCAATGAGAACAAGAAGAATAGGCATTAAAAAAATATTGATACAGGCAAGTCCTGTGTTTTGCTTTGGTATCAACAAGATCTTTTTCTTTCCTATGGAACCAGAACAAGTATTATTACTAGTAGTAGAAGCAAAAAATTATTTTATTAATAAAAAGAGCAAAGGACAATTCCTATGCACAGGGGTTTTGTTTTGTTTTTTTATTTTTTTAGTTTTATTTATGAGTAGTTCTCTATGCTTCTACATCATCAGATCCTTTATGTCTTCCTATAGCTTGTATATATTTGGATTTTTAAAAATGTAAATCATTACCAGATTTGATCCTGAGATATACCCACAAAACAGAAATCCTTTTATCTGAATAGAGCAAATTGGAACCCTTTTACATTTTTTATTACAGTAATCTTCCAACTTACTTTTATTTGTATTATATGAAAAATCTACTGAAAACCAATTAATTCTGTCATTCTAATGCTTTTTGACCATTCTTTAACCTCACTAAGGATAACTTCTGAAGACCTGCTGATGAACTGATCTTACTCCCTTAGCAAATAAAGCTTTTATCTGAACTCTTTTGGAGTTTTTTGTGATTAACAAACCTATGAAATTTAGGTTTTACTCATTTTGTATTTCAATCCCCTCTAAAAGGTAGAATTTTTTAATAGATATATGTATTTTTATATATATAAGTATATATTTATTTTTAGATATAATTTCTTAACAACTACCTCATAATTAATGCAGTACATGTAAGCATTTAATTGTAAGCCTGTTCATAGATCCAGTAATGTTGATAAGGCTATCTATATGTTTTACATTGCATAATCAGTTGGAGAATTGTACTCTAATGCTTGTTATAGTCTAGATCAGTTCACTTTAGGGATTAATAGGGTATCTTAGTCTGCCAGACCCTCAACTAAGACTCAGCTGAAATAGGTTCGGCCCCACATGATCTTGCTGAATAGCTCAGACTGTATAAAGTTTATCTTACTTCAGTATACATCAACCTTTCGTGAGGGAAAAGTATTGAAGTAGAGCATGAAAGAAATGTATTCAATGTCTAGCTTAGGCAGAGTTTCTTTGTCAATTTGGGTAAATCCCTTGATTTTTCAGTGCCTCAGTTCTCCATCCATAAACTGAGGAATTAATATTAGCTTCTTTATCTGCCTTGTCTATTCAAACAGAAGACCCCTTACAGCAAGGATTGTCTCTTGCTGTATGTATTGCATTATTGAAGTGACACTGCATCCCTTCCCTTCATTTCTCTTTATGTTCATCTGAGTTAGCCTTTAAGGTTCTATAAGTACGAGATACTTTATTAATTTTTCTAAAGGGTTCATACTATAAAGAATGATAAAAATAAAAGCAAGTAATAAATCATATTTAGCAATGAAAATACTTTATAACTGCAATTGATGGCAATTTCAAAATTTTCCCAGTCCCCCTCTGTAAAATTATCTCAATTTAAACTCTTCTGACAAACATTCTTACTTCATTTTAATCTGTATTTCAGATATTTCTTCTTCAATAACCTTAGCTAATAAAAATACTTTGATCAGAGAACTTTTTAAAAAACTTCTAAGTTGTACTCACACTTTTTTGCAGGTCATATCCTCAGCTGGAGTAAATCAAAGTAGTTGTGAAGTTGTTCTGTCAAAGTGTAAAGCTCTGAAGAGTAATACTGACCTGCAGGTAATGATTTATGCTGACTTGGATCTCCTGCCTTCCTTTACACCATGTAAAGATCTTGGCCCTGTCCCTCTCAGTGAAGATCACAGAAATCTGTTAACATCAGGTAACACCATTGTCTTTCCTCCCCTCTCATAAGGGTTTATCCTCTAAAAAAACCTTTCAGCTCTTTGTCTTTTATATTATTTATTTTCTTAACATTATTAGAAGTTTCAGGTTAATTTGGCTATTTCCTTTGTTACCTGAGCAATCAGTATTTTGAGGGAAGGAACTGTCTCATTAAAAAATTAAGTTTGCCTAGAATCTGATTCAAATCTAAATTCCAATTTTTGCCTGAATCTAGCAGAATTCACCAAACCTTTCTGTGTGTCTTGACCTAGATGTTAAGGAACATGGAGGTGTCGTATGGTGATAGAGAACATAATTACTTAAAAATATTTCTCCTATAATAGCACACAACTGAAATCTTACCTGTCTGCATCACTTCTGAGTGTCCTTACAAGATGAGAATATATTTGGGTGCATTTTCTCTGCGTTAAGAGCACAGTCACACCCTTTAAGCTGTAGAAGAGGCATGAAGGAGGGCTCTGATCCTGTGCACTGTGATTTGGCTTGTTTATGAGGAGACGTTCTACAGAAGGCCCATTGACCCATCCAAGCTGCCTCCGTGACCAGGGTTTTGGACACTGAAACAAAACATTTAAGTTGCAGTGTTAAAATTTTTTGATTACTGAAACTCATGAGAAATTAAGGAGGAATACTAGCTGAAGAGAGAGGTAAGTGGCAATACAATGCACAACCGGTAAGAGTATTCCTGCAGTGTTTCACGAAGGAACTTTAAAAGCAGAAGAATCATTATTCCTAACCCATCTTTGAATTTAAATTGCACACTTAAGCAAACTTTGAACTGTACCACACAATAAGCATAACAAGTAAACCTATGCTTTTAATAGTTAATCATTTGATGCATGACAAGTATCATTCTGAATTCTGTGTGAAGCGATTCACAAAAATAATTCAGTAAATTAATGTAGTTTTGCAATATTATCAGTAAAATAGGCAAGCAGCCAAATGTCTAATGACAAACTGAAGGGCTTTGAGATGTGTCTGTCTCTATGCAATATCTAAATTGTTTTCAAAACAGAAGCACCCTGGAAAAGATTGAGCAATACCACGTGAACTATAGCACTATTATGAAAATTCAATAAATAAATAATGTGACTTATATGCAAATAAATTTATCTATCCTTCAACTTTGCCATCAAAGATTTTTTTAGTGCCCACTCTGACTCCTAGTGAAATAAATGGAAACATTTCCTTTGGCTTTCAGAGAAATGGCTTTCAGAGATATGGATTTCATCCTATATCCAACACTTATTCAGATTTGGTGTACTTTTTAGGTAATATAAATACCACATTTGTAAAGCCTAAAAAGGAGCCACTCTGAAGAGAGGGTAGCAATCTGTCAAAGCAGTGGTTATTGTCTGGAGCATTACCTGTCTTGCAGGTGCTATTCCCTTTCATTTATCTTACAGCCTCGATCTGATGGATTGGGGATTATTGCTCTTTTGGCAATCAGATCCTGAACATGTCTCCTATTTAACTCTGGGCTGTAAAAAAGGGAAAATTAAAAACCATTATGAGACCTCCATATAATTAATCTTCAGATGGCTTGAAGCTTAAGCATGTAATGTCCTCAGTATACTGTCTACTATAACAAGTAACAGGAGGGAAACAGGGGTGACATATCAGTACACTTTATCCAAGGGAAAAAATGCTAAATGTAGCATTAAATATAAATACAATAGTGTGTTGGCATAACGTAGTAAGGTTCCTGTACTATTAAAGGCTTTGTTCTAAAGCGTATCTGTGTACACAATGAGATGATGAACACAGTGCATCACATAGCTAAATTTAATATATGCAGGGGTATGATGTTTGCAGTGCATGCATTTCAGCAGGTCCCATTAGTGCGCCTTTCCCCTCCAGTGAAAACAGAATGAACCACAGCCCCTTCTGGTTTGCATAAAGCAAACAAAATTAGATTTGCTTTGCTGAATTGAAACCCGCTTGGGATTGTGAGCCTCTCTCGGGGACAAATTACTTCAAACAATCCCTTTGTACCATAACAAAATCAAAAAATTCAGGCCAATCAACATGGCTCAAAACCCTCAACACAAGAATTAATAATACAACCTAGTCTATTTTTATTGCTTCTGAGCTACAGATCCTTGTTTTAATATAATTACACTTATTTGTGGTCCACATGTTAAATAAGCTTGCATATGTTAACTAATGTGACATAAAACAACTTTTATAATTTCACTATTGCAACCAGTTTTGTTGCCCCTAGAGTAACATCCCTAACATAGGACAAACTAAACTTTAATTGCATTAAATTAAATCTATATTATGATTTTTTGGGGGCCTATATAACTAGAACAGTAGACATTTCTGAAGTTAAACATGTCAAAAATATTTTATTTAAACTCCACTGTAAGTCATATTTCCTGATGGGTATCCAAATCTAACTCTTCCTTCAAAGAAATAACTTATTGTCTCTTGCAGAGAAAGCTCATTTAAGGTGACACAGTGTTTTCACTGCTTATTAGCAAAATACCTTTACCCTCAATGCTATAATCCAGGTCACGAGCACAGTGTACTTGTATGACATATTTAACTCCAAACTTATTTCTATATTTCCAGATTTATTTTAGAGTACAACATTTTGAGCATTGTAATTGCTTAAACTAGAAACACACTGTAAATGAAGGCAGAGAGTTTATTTGCTTTCTTCATCAGACACACCCAAAATGAACCGCATGGAAGTATGTTTGTCTTTTCTATTTTCATCAATATTTTATATATTGCTGCAGACAGTATTATTTCTTAACATTTTTCTAACTTCAACCTTGGTGTTGCACAATATTATTTTAAATACAACAAAATAATGGCAAACATAACCAGCTCTGATTTTCCATCTTAACGTAATACAAGATTATGGACAAAAAAGCAGGAGGTCACTTTTATTACTTTCTAATAAGACTTTACCTTATATGAGGCTATAAGCAATATATCAAGATGTCACTTTGTGCCTCTTAATATGACATTGTGGTGATGGAAGGAACCAAGGAGTTAGCACAATTTTCTGAAGTATTGTCCCCAGAAGCGTGTTTCTGCAATGCACAGTCCTGAGCGCTTGGAAAGAAAACGCTGACATAGGGCAGAATTATACCCTGACTCATGGTCCATGTAACCCAACTGATGGATGCATAACATATCAATCAAGACAGTTCTACTCCTGGATTATACATTTTCTTCACAGAAAACAAAACAACCGTTGGCCAATTTAACCTGGAAAATTAAGTCTGGAGATACACAGAAGAAATAAAAGGTTGATAAGTGTAAGTAGTGCATTTTTGTTATAGCCACAGGAATGTTGGAATCAACATTTGCATTTAAAAATGGTGCCAAGAAATTAAGATACAGAAAAACATACAGAGCACCTCATAGTGTAACTGTGCATACATCTATCTATGTCACATGCGTACATGACTATCAGATAATAATACTTCTAAACTCAGTAAATCTGACGATGATTTCTAAAGATGACTTTGCATTTTCAATTTTTCTTCTCTCATGTTACTGGAAAGTAGACTTAGCTGGACTGCATCCCTTAATTAAGTTTTTGCTATAACTCCAAATTCTTTAGGGCTATAATCAACACATTGACACCTATTTTCCTCAGGCTTTTAATAGTTATTTTATTTGTAGAAGATAATATCTCATGTCCTCCCTCATTTTGCTCCAGATAGATAAATGAAGTTTTACAGTAATATTTAGATATTTTTTTGTTGAAAATAACATGGTCTCCAGAGGAAAGTCAGATGATCTTATGCCAGATATTAGAGGAGTTAATGAGATACCATAACTAGAGAGAAATCATACCGACCAGGACAGAATAACGAATAATAAAATTCATTGAGATCCATGTTTTAGACAGGTTTTGGTACTTAAAATAAACAAAGAAAACGGGCTTGCATTATGTATTCCTTGTTTTAAAGAGGCTAGTCCCAGCACAATCAATTTCATTTTCAGATACTGGGAGGTTTGTTGGGTTAAATCACCAACCCACAGTAGATAGAGAAGCTACTGCAAAATGAAATCCTACCCAATTTACCAAGGTACGTGGTTCAAAAGCAGTGGCAATGAAAGGGCAGTTCCAGTTAGAGTAGCAGGCATGAGTGGCCCAAATGTGAAACAAATGGCTGATGCTCAGAAAGCTCTTAATACAAGGGAGAAATGGGCTAACTACACTATCTGCTCAACTGTAAAGTGGTCAGCTGATCTAAAGGCTAATATTCAAAATGCAAAATTATTCTTTGTTTTCTGGAACATTTCTTACCTGCTGTTTTATATCTGACGATGTTTTGTGACGGTCTAGCTCTTAAAGTACAGGCAGCCTTATGCTGTAGCCCATAAAAGACTCAGAGTTATGATATGTTTTTTGCTAAAATCCCCTCTGGGTGCAACTGCACGGATGAGTGAATGAACAGTAACTTTACAATGTGTTTAAATACCAGTAAAAGCAATGTCTATGGAAACTTGCTGTGTGACATAACAAGTTCTGATATGTTGTCATGTGTTAAATGCTGTTCTTCCTTGTGCAATACTGTTCTCTTAAACCTCTGTTGCACCACACAGCCACTGCATGTCACTATTAAGACAGAGCAGTAGAGAAAGATTTCAGAAAGATTTATAAACTTCTAGTGGAGACTGGATGCCAATACCAGTCAGATAAAAGCTGCCCCCATATGTATATATTCATTTACTGTTTAAACCCCGAACAGTTACAGTGCTCAGAAGAGTTCACAGTCCACTCTGTGCTACACAATTAAGATTGTGTAGGGTTTTCCATGCATTTGTTATGTATTTAAGTGTGCGTTAAACCATTAGGTCCCAAGAAAATCATAGTCATTCATGATTCATTGAGTCATTCATATCTGAAAGTTGTGCCCTAGCGCCAGTGTATTTTCTTGGGTTGAGATATGTTCCTCCTACAAAATATATAAAGTATTATCCATGGGCAATTACCCGCTTCTACCAATATTTCAGAGGAAGCACTTTTAGCAATATAAATTATTCATATTATATAAAGCAGCACACAAGCGATGTACTCTGTCAGAAACTCAGTCTTTTTTTTGTGTGTGTGTGTGGTTTTTTTGCCTTTTTTTATTTAATCTGAGGGCAAAATTCTCTTAAAATCCATGAGAGCCATTTGCTTCAGTATTCTGGACTCCTGAGGTGTGCAGATTTTCAACTGTTATAAAGGAAAATACATATGTCAGTACAGTAGATCAATGTAATTAAGAGCTAGAGAGCAGATCTGAGGGGAAGTTTGGGCCTTGTAGGAATATATTATGCTTTCAAAGGTAAGTGACATTAATTAAATTTCTATAGTTAAATCAATTATCCATACTATTTTTTTAATGGTAGGACCTGGGGAGGCTTCTTGTCTCTGTTTTTGGTGCATCCCATACTGCTGTAGTCTGGCTCCATGGTAAGGCCCAGGTCTGCACCGTCTCTACTTGCTTCTTGGCCCATTGCACTGGATAGAAAAGCAGGGCTTGAACTGCAGAAGTGGTTGGTTCTGGACACAGAGAGCTGGGGAATCAGGACCCTGCCTCCATTAGTTCACACCTGCTGCACAAACACAATGACAAAATCAATGCAAGTTGTGGCTCCTCTGTGGTGTGTTGGACAAATACAGATTAAAAACATCCCCACTGTGAAGTGCTGACACTCACACCCAAGACAGCACACAATATGATGATATTCGATTGCACTCCGAAGTCAGATTATATTTTCCCACCTTAGACCCCAATTTACCTTTTTACAAGCATTTTGTTAGGAATTGTTTTAACAAGTGTTCACAGAGCAGTGATGGTGATCCTTAACTAGTTTTGTTAAGGAAGTTAGGTATCACCACTGCAAGGACTGTTCTAACAATCATATTAATTCACTGGCTTTATATGAAAACCTTGATACTGATCTTATAAATAGTTCCTGCTAATGCATTTTGGGTGAAATGCTGCCAGGTTTTAGTGATGCAAATTAAGATGACTGTAAAATTGTTACTTAGTGATTTTGTTAAATGTAAATTTGCAGTGTTGGATAGTGTCATTCTCTTTCTTGCCGTATGTTCAAGCTAACAGGCAGAACCACACTCATTTGTATAATGTTAATATCTTCTTGCTTAACTTTTATAACATTCTGCACAAATTAATGTAAGATCCTAATAATCAGGCCAGCTATTAAAGAATTCTGTGATGTGTTCCAAAATGAAGTGTGTAACGCCTATTGGGTTCACACAATAATTACAGCCTGACTGCCGTCTGCTCTTCTCATCACAGTGACACCTGCTAACAAATATGTTGCTAACTGTGTTTGCAGCATTACAAATAGGTAGGCGCTTATTGGCTGCTACAGGGCGAGGGTACTTGGCCTGTGTGCTTACCAGTGGAAGGTGATTTAGCGAGTCTGCTTTGATGATCTGCTTTTCACAGTGTGAGACTGTATTTTGCACCCTAGAGTTCCCAGGTATGGTGTCACAGCGCAGATACTTCTCTTTTCACCTCTCCCTTTTCCTCCTATAGCCTCCTTTTGTGGTTGCAGGGTTTTTCAGTTTACTGGCATTTTTGCTGAAAAACATTTGAACAATTTGGGAAGCTTGGGGCCAGAAACTTCCTTTTGTATGTGTCTATGTGCATGAGTGTGTGTGTGTCTGTGAGACAGAGAGAGAAAAAGTGAGCAAGAAAGATTCCTTCTTTACCATTGCAGCTTTATATAGAGAGTGTTTAACTACATGAGGACTGAGATGCAATAAATATATTAGACATATAGTTTCAGAAATAATTGCACACACTTTCTGGGACATTCTAATGACATAAAATGTGTTTCTGCAAATTCTCTTAGATAATGAAAAAGGTAATTGTAAAAACTGGTGAAATAAATTAATGACCTAAAAGATAAAAGGCATAATGCCTAGTTTCATACAGCGCACAGAGGCATCCCTAGCCCTCACCTTCATGTAAACAAAGTCTAAGATTTGGATTAATGTTTGAATATTAAATAGGAGAAAGCAAATAGTCTGATGTATATATTTTTCTTCTCTTTTAGTTATTTGTTTATGAGTGTCTGCTTTAAATTCCAAATACAAACCCTTAATCCAAAAGGTAATAGCATCTTCATTAAGCACCAGTTTCATGTTCTTTGCTACACTTCAGACGGTCAGTGTTTGAATACCCCTGATGAGCATACTCAATGAGTAGGTCTTATACAACCGTAGGACCGGTAAATTCCTTATTACTTGTGTTGAATTACTAGAAATAACAAACTTCATCAAAATCAGGATTTTAGGTCTTCCAAAATATATGAAATATGAGAAGTAAATTTGCAGAATGGAAATTAAATGCCCATTTGTAGATGGGATAGGTATGTGGTGTTTTAAAAAGGAGGGCTGTCTGATATCAGGATGCAGACAGATCCTTGAAAATGATGGAAAGTTCCAATTTTCTTAACAGCTCTTCTGAAAATGGGAAAGCTCAAATGAATACAAAAGCTTAGACAAACTGAATATTCAGTAAGCTGCCAAGGTGTCCAAAATTGGAAGCTATGAAACCACGGTAAGTGCTTTTTCCATGAAACTACATTGTCCTTATAATGTGAGACTGGTGATTTGGGCACAGAGTGGTCTCAGGAAACAGATGAGATTTGACTACAAATAAAACCCTGGTCACAAAATCTGCAACATACTGATGTAGATGGTTGTTTTTTGCAACCCATAATGGATTGGAGAAAAAGCTGAGAAAAAGCTCTTTTCTGTTGATTTATGAACACTTTAAACTCAAAACCAACTTTCAGTTTAGCTAGTCAAGACCTTAAAAGTTTGTTTTGCCAATAAGTAAAAGCTTGAACTTTTGTAGTGTGAACACTTTAAAGTGTAGTTCAAGTTATTTTGATGTAAAATGTAAAAGTTGCCCTCCTTCTGACTTCACTGTCACTGAATCTTACATTTCAGCTGAATTCTGAAAGTTAGAAAAAAAGAAAAATTGAAAAAAAAGGGGCTCTGCATCTACTTTGGCATACTATGGTCAGTCTGTTTCCTACCAGTTTGTGTTATTGTCTGAAACAATGATTCTGAATGATAAATTAAGTCTGCTGTTACACTTCTGCAGCCCACTCTTTTCAGATGATGTTGTCCTGGTAAAGGAGACTGATAAGCCAGGTGTCTCTGAACACTCTGTGGGTGAGAGAGGGTTGAACAGAACTGTGGTCATCATTTGACCTAAAGCTTCTCTATCGTTTTGCTTTATTTGAACTCCTTCTGTGGTTTCCAAGCATAACATTTTCTCTTGTTTTATATTTTACAAAAAGTTTCAAGTCACTGTCATTGTGAAAAACAAATGAACTGCCAAAGAGCACCAAAGAACACCAAACACTACAGAAGTAATTTGCTTCTTTCTTGCCTTCCAAATAAGGGTCATGTAAAAAGGCCAGAGGTGTGAACAAGGTCTTCTGCATACCTGGGTCTTGTGAAAGGCCTTTCACATGGAAGATGTAAGCAAGTCCCAGAGGACCCTCTGAGCTTTCCACCAACTTCACCCATCCCACTTTTACTAAAGAAAGCATTTGTTTCTGCCATTTCCTGACATTTTCTTAAATTATTTTATACTCTGTCCTACATCTAGTCATGCAAAAGTGAAGCCTGAAAAGAATAGCGCAAAAAAAAAAAAAAAAAAAAGTAAAAATATCTAAAACATCCCCAAGTCTAGTCTTACTCAGGACCATTTCCTACTTCCTTAGAGTCAACCGTGCTAACATCCATAAGGTAAGGTGGGAATGACAGATGGTAGCATGCCTCACTTTAATTTTATGCTTGCAGATAGATTGTCTGCTTGGCTTCTCTTCTGGCTCAGACTGGACCAGGAACAACCATTCCCTCTGTCATTGTATCCAGAAGTTTAGGATACTTCCAAGTAATCTGATATTAGTAGAGGCTTATTCTCAATACCCAGAGATGCATAGAATATCGTGGATGTAGAAAAGGGCTGGTGTTGATCCTGATACATATGCTATACTTTCTTGAGGAGTATGTTTCATCAGTTTGAACTGTATAAGTGAACTTTCTAAGCTACTAAATGACTTTCTTATGGCACCTCACTTTATGAATATTCTAATTTAACCAGGCTGATTTGTAATTTTTCCATTTTATTATTGAACTATTTAAGATCAAGCACATCAAATATGAAAACTAAAACTTAACTAAATAGTTTGAGATTTAGGAAATTTATGATGGACTTTTAAATCCAAGTGAACAATTGGTTTCTTAATCTTATCATTTGTTTTTGATTAATATTTTTTTCCAAAGGAATTCTTAAAGGATTTAAATTTTATAATATTTAAAAGACAGAAATATTCAGGATTTGAGTAATTTAAATTCACACTCAACAGGAGACTGAATGACACAGGGATTGTTATTGCAGTGTGCAGTCTATCACCTCCATGGCACTGGGCCTATCCATCTTTGTAGGTGCTTATGTATGTCCATAATAGTAGAATCTGTTAGTTCGAATCAAATGCAGAACAGATTGTATTATGTAATGGCTAATCGGAGGTGTATGGCAGTCAGAGTTTAGAAAAAATACATCAACACTTGCCAACAGTTTTCACGCGCTAGAAAGTGAGACATCTCAGCTATTTTGTATAGTAAGCATAGGTAAAGAGAAAAAATTGATATCAGAAATCATGGTGGGAAGCTGTTAGTAGGTGTTGGCTTCTCAATGGTAACAACTCCATGGTCCAAAACTTTATGTCCACATCAGACAGTTCCTCTTCCCTTTTCTTCCTTTGGGGAAGCTCAACATTTCTATGCTTGCTGCCCAGAGAGCCAGTGGTAGCCTGGGCTTTACCAAAAGTGTGAACAACAGGTCAAGGGAGGTGATTCTTCCCTTCTGCTTCACTTTTGTGAGACCCCACCTGGAGTACTGTGTTCAGCTCTGGGGCCCTGAGCATAAGGACATGAAGATGTTGAAATGAGTCCAGAGAGGGCCACGAAGATGATCAGAGGGCTGGAGCACCTCTTCCATGAAGACAGAATGAGAGAGGGGGGCTTGGTCAGTCTGGAGAAGAGAAGGATCAAGGAAGACCTTAGGGCAATTTTCCACTACCTAGTGGTGGACTACAGGAAAGCTGGAGATGGACTTCTTATAAGGGCATGTAGGGATAGGATAAGAGGGAATGGCTTTAAACATAAAAAGGGTAGATTTAGATTAGACATTAGGAAGACATTCTTCACTATGGAAGTGTTGAGGCACTGGGACAGGTTGCCCACAGGAGCTGTGGCTGCTCCATTTCAGGCAGTATTCAAAGCCAGGTTGGATGGTGCTTTGAACAACCTGGTCTAGTGGAAGGTGTCCCTGCCCATGGCAGGAGGGTTGGAACTAGATGATATTTAAGATCCCTTCCAACCCAAATCACTCTATGATTCTTCAGGGACACTAATTGGCAAGCTCAGAAAACAATCAAAGTGAGAACGAACATGGAGAACTGAAAAATGTGTTCATTTTTGGAGGCGCCATAAGTAGATCAGGGTTAAGACACATTGACATGATAGGTTATGGGAAATTACACTGCCTGCAACATATCTGTAATTTGGGTAAATTGAGTTCAGTCCCATATGATGCCAATCCAGCTTCTTTCACAAGGTTGAAATCAATTTTAGAAGACAAAAATTCATTCCTATAATTTCATACTATGTGAACCATTTAAATTTCTAAGCTACTTAGAGTCCCTTGAGTACTTTTCCTTTACCTTCATTTTGTCATACTGTAAATATTATATTCTTCAGAACATAATATTCTTTCATAGTTATGGGTACAGCATTGTCTTTTTGAATAACAGCATGTTTGTGAAGAATGACTGTCTACATGTTATTTCACCTTAGCTACTGTTGCTAAAATGACTTGGATTTCACTGGTCACTCTTTATAAAATTGATTCTGATAAAATCAAGAGATGTATTTCAGGAACAGATTTTGAAGACATGATATTGTAAGAGTTATTTTAACTGAAAGGAACTTTTTTCTGAAGGTTCATAAAAGAGTAATTTATCACTTAAAAAACCACCAGATTTACTCAGGTAAATCACGTTTGGGGTAGCTTTTTTTTTTTTGTTGTTTTTTTTGTTTCTTTGGGTTTTTTTTGTTTTTCTTGAATCAAGAGTTTTTAAATGATGTTTTATTGAGAAAATCAACAAGAATGTTCTCTCTTCTATGGAGCTATATAACAGAATGTGTCTTTTGGACTTGTTACCCCAGCACTTACCATCCTGATTTCAGAATCTTGCAATTAAGTTATGACTTTTCCCACATGACACTGTTGTTGTTTTTAATAATTTTATTTTTTTTAAGATGTGTGACTCGGATGTCATCTCAAGTGTTATTTCCTATTCCTTGTCTGTAATTTGGCAAATAAGAATAGAACCCAGAAAAGATTATCCTTTATCAGGTACATCTTTTGGCCCAGAAGCATCTTGCCTTGGCAAGAAGCTGACAATTCACCAGAACATTTCCACCTTCAACATCCAAACTATACTAATGTTTAGATCCTGTAAATAAATTAAAATAGAGTCTGTCTACAATTAATAGGCTATATGTATGTCAGATAAATAACAGAGTAAAAAGTGCTCCATCCCATCATATTCATTCTGAATATGATTTTTTATGCTAAACAGTTTAGGAACACGAATATCTGACTCATCTTTTTTTTCCCTAGCCATGCATGAAGACCAAAGCACAGCTGTGTCAGAGGGATGTCCCAGTAATCAGAGAAAAACAGTCACAGCAATCTTTTTCCTTCCTTAGTCCTCTGGGGAAATTACACTGTTGTTTTGGGGAGCTTATTTCTTCTCTGATACTGAATCTGCTATATTGACTGGGACTTGGTAGGATGTGGGGGAGAGAGGAGACTTTCAGAGAACCATGGGTTCCCTCCAGCTGTGCCTTGCTGAGCAAAATGTAATCAGAGTAAATAGCAGCACTAGATACCTGATCTTATTAAAAAAATATTTCCCTGATGAAAAGAATACTCAAACACTTGTGTAAGGCAAGTCATCCTCTTTCGTCCTTTTCATGCTCATTTAAGTCTAATATTCAAATTCAAATTCAAATCACCTGCTGTTCAGGCTCACAAACTGACCTTAAGGTGTTAAGATAAATATATACACTTATGTGTATGTATATAAAATATATATAATTCATATGACTCTTCAGATCGTGCATTCCTTTGATGAAAAGGAAATTTCCTGAAATTAGAATCTCCCAAAAAGGTCTAGAAGTGTGACATCAAATTTTAAATAAAAACACTGCCACTACAGTTAATACTGTCATGGTTTTGGCTTAGAACACTGACATGGGCGCATGTAAAAAAACGTGTATAAAATTATATGTATTCACTCTTAAAATTTGCAGAGATTTTGGGAGACCTTAGATCTTGCTTTTTTGTAACTCAGGCTCAAGGAGTTGGCCCATGTGGACCCCATGAGGTTCAATAAGATCAAGTGCAATGTCCTGCACCTGGATTTGGGCAACAGTCAGTATCAATACAGAGGGAGGATGAAAGGACTGAGAGCATCTTGAAGGAGAAGGAAGATAAGGACAAACTTTTTAGCAGGAGCAGTCGTGATATGACGAAGAGTAATGGCTTTAAACTAAAAAAAAGATAGATTTAGACTAGGTATTAGGAAAAAATTTTTCACAATGAGGGTTGTGAAGCATTGGAACAGGTTGTTCAGAGAGGTGATAGATGTGCCATCCCTGGAGACATTCAAAGCTAGGCTGGATATGGTTCTGGGCAACCTGATCTAGTTGAATATGTCCCTGCTCATTGTAGAGAGGTTGGACTACATCACCTTTAAAGGTCCCTTCCAACCCAAACTATTCTATGATTCTATACTGAATACAGTAGGATTGGTCAAATGTAGTAATTTATTGCATAAAGCAAAATCTTAATATTGTCCCTGACATCCTCTGGAGGGATCCACCCATTTTGGCCATCATGATGTACCTATTCTAAATCTCACGCATTAAATACTACATGATATTGAGTACTAAGCTGGTCAATATTAAATAAATGAAGCTTAAGAGGACACTCAGGGGGAAAAGCAAGCAGTTAAATGGACAAATCAACACACAATACCGTGAACAGCTCATACAACTGAAATTAAATGCAGACTTGAATTCTGTGTACACATTTAAATACAGACTTTGCATATTTTGATTTTTCCCATAAATCCATTTTTGTAGAAAAATAAACAGAACCAGCAAGATCAGTAAAACAGAACATAGGAGCCAGATTACTGAATGTCATCAGGAACTGATGCACTAGTAGTATGACTTTATGGCATGAATATTGAGAATGATCTTCAGAATGCCTTTGGCCATGTGCTCTCACTGCATATTTTGTGTATACCTCACAAATACATACTCCTGTCTTTTAAGCCAGATGTACCTTCTATGGCTTAAATGCTTATGTGTCATAATACAGGGCATAAAAGGCAAAATAGTTTCAGCTTCTGAGTGGTGTACCTGTGCAAGCACTGGTTGAAGGGCTCTGCACCAGTAGGGAAGTAAAGGCAACATATCTACCCAAAGCATCCCAGAGAATTTTAATTATCATAAGACAATCTGTCTTCTTCCAGGAATGGTCCACCTGGATCCCTCTCTAGGCAACTACCAATTACCTCACAAGAAGACAGGCAAAAAAAGTATTTGTCTAATTAACAACTCCAGAGGCCCTCATAGAGAAGTTCTGATCCTGAAGCAATGTCTGATGATCATATGAACTGAACTTCAACTACCTGCCCAGAACAGCGCAGAGGTAGCGATTCCCTTAAAACAAGCTACAGACGTTGCCTGAGTCTCAGTAAAGAGAGCCATAATTGAGAGGGGAGGGACAATTTGTTCAATGCATATGAGACCCTCATACAGTTTGAAACCCCTCTGAGAGCCTCTGGGAAGAAAAAAAAAATAAATCCCCCTGGATTTATTACCAAAACCTACAAAAAGCCTGAGAGATTTTCAAAATGTCTTTGTTCTAGAAAGTTGAAAGGACATAGTTCTAAGAACATCGAGTGTATGAAGTTTAGTCTCTGTGGGAGAGCCATGAAGCTTGGGAAAAATACTGGTAAATATATAAATTTACTTGAATAAAAACCTGAAACATTTTATAAAAAATAAAATAAATAAAATAAAATAAAATAATCTGGAAAACCACAGGGAATAAGATGATGAGGAACCTGCCGGTCTACATTTTGCACATTCTTCAAGATGAAGTGATAACCACTGCAAGTGCAGCTTTTTTTGAGAGGTGATGAAATGATAAGTTCAGAAAGAGGAAAAACACCACAGTATTAAATTCCAGATAGAACAGACAAAAATTATATGAATTTTTTTAAAAGAAATCTGAATATGGTGAAGTGTGAAAGATCTTAAGATGCAGAAGTTGGTGTGGACAGCAGAGAAAATACAGTCTTGCAGAGCTGACTTGGATACTAGCATGTGCCATAGAATTTACTAAGGATCATTTCTCAATTCTTTCAGCTTGTTTCCTGACTTCTATATTTGAATATGTGAATATGTGTGCTTTAACACATAACTTGTTGATATTTTTATGGAATTAAGATGATACAGGGAACTAGGACAAAAGGAAGTTTGGTTCCATACTTAGCTCTGCAGAGTAGCTTTGGAAAAGTTACTTTAGCATTTTACACTTTGATCTCTGAATGTATAAAAAGAAGCTAATAATAAGGATCTTTTTGTATTAAATGTTTCAAGATCTCCAGGTAAAAGGGACAATATAAAAGCCTGAAGCATGGGATTATGATTATCATCATAATTATTATTTTTATTATTATCATCATCATTTGAAGTTATTGAGATATTTCAGAGATAATACATAGTTATTTGACAGGAAAAAATAAAAATGGAGAACAAAATATCAGAAGATTGACTGTACCTCTGAATAGACAAGAAGAAAAAGCACTTCCTTTGTATGCAAATCTTGCAGACATCTTTTTATCCTGGTTCATAGTCTCTTCAACTCCTCAAGAATAGCAGGCCCTAAGCAGACCTGAACCTATATTATCAGGTTTTGAGATGGGGTCTGGGAATAAGGCCAAATTTGTCCGTAAGGTAATGGTTTCTTTGCTAGGAATCACCCAGGACCTTGTAGAGAGAATAACTTCTAGGAAGAAATCTCAAAGCGTAAGTTCTCCTAAGTGTAAATCATGCTTTATATTTCTAAAACCTTATATTTAGGCCATGATGAAAGGATAGTAATACGGGTAGCTTCAGGACACTACTTCTGCCCCAAACTCATAGGTCAGTTTTGGTTAAGTATCTAGCTTATGCAGTTCATTTAAAAGGATCTAGTTTAGTTCTGTCTGAGCAGAGATGCAAGGTAGTACCACAGCAGCTTTCATGGCAGATGCAGAGCAGAAAGTGGTTATGAACCAGTAGTAAGCCATCACTGAGAAGAAACTTCAGCATTAGAGGCACCTCCTTTGATATTTCCATCAGAAATCAACTTTACATATCATGCTTTCTGACATCTGCTTAGTCAATGACTCATGAACTGAACTGCTCTCTGGTACATGTGATTCCTGTTGGCAAGAAAGCCATTTAGCCTAGCGGTACACACAGCCACAGCTGACACATACGCAAAGCAGATTTTAAAGTCTGGAGCTCAAGTGTCAGCCCTAAGACCTGAGTCTCGGCACTCATTTGAGACTCAAGAGCTGATTTGTTTATTCCCTTGAAGGGTTATTGCATGTTTTCTCTCCTTTTGTCAGCAAGCTCCAGGATGACTTGTAACAGCAACAAAACCTGTGTGGAACAGCAGCTCCTGGGTGAGTAAGGCTGATCAAAATTTCTGAGCTCCTGTGACTAAAGCCCATATACCTACAGAGGAATCCTGTCAGAAATATGCTTGAAGTCTTTTTAGCTTGTCTTTCTACAGAAACAAGTCTTCCGTGTTTGTGTCTGCCAGTCTCTGTACATGTATCTATCTGACCAGACAAGTTTTAAAGAAGATTTTCAGCTGGCTGGCAGTTTTAACCCTCATAAGATTCTTAAAAAGTTCATGAAAATAGACTGCTGGGAGAGGGGAGCCCTTCGTGTGTCAACCTGAGGGAAAAATTTCAGAGGCGGTGAAATCCTTGTCAAGCCACAGAACCTGCCAGGAGGAGAAGTGCTGTGATGTCCCAGCGGCATAAAGAGTGTCAGTCACAACTCCTCCATGGCGAGGCTCTGGGAGGTCTGATCGTAGCACGCAAATCCTTGAGAAGCCAAGCTGCACTGATGCCACTTTTCCTGGAACTACTAACACACAGTGAGACAGCAGTAGGGCACTAAGCTCCAGAATATCTTGTCTCTTCATGGAAGCAGAGAGGACTATGCCTTGAGGGGTGATATGGCAGCTGCAGAACAGGAAGAGAAAGGCCCAGGAGAAAATCTGACACAACTACCTTGATCACTGTTTGCTTACATTATATTCCTTGTTTATATCAAGAACCTAAAGTGGAATACTGACCACTTAGAAACTGGTGACAGATCTCCCATAAACAGGATTTCATCCTGGTTCTTTTCTGTAGACTCACCTGTGATTTGTGTTACGTTAATCGCAAGGGGATGTTAAAATATTTGACAGAGCTAGGTACTTTGAGAAAAATCTTTCATCTGTTAAGATTTGAGCTTCTCCCAGTAATAGCGAGAACTTGATCAAGCATGAATGCTCCCTAGCTATCTATAGATTTGTACTACACAGCCTTAGAAATGTCATTGGCACACTTCACAGTGTAATCAATGCAATTCTTTTTAACCTTTGCACAAGAAGTTTGGGATACAGACTAAGACTGATAAAAAGACTCTCCTGCAGTGTAAAGGCTGCAAGATTAGACAATAAAGCACAACAGTAAGATTTCATCAGTGCAACGCAAACTGAAATGTGCTGTATTCATTCCCAGAGGCTGTAGGTTTGAGCATGAGCTTGAAAACTGACCTTCGAGAGCAAATAATCCAGATTCTTTCTCTCCTCTGGTCCTGAATTCCTTCCATTTCTTGGAGGCATAAGTGTCTTGCCACACTCCCCTACTTTGTTTTTTGTGCTCTCAGTCAGCATTCTGAAGGTCTGAAGAGCTTCCTTTATTGTTTTTAGGAGTTTTCATGTCTGGAGTAGGGTTAGGCTTGTCCTGTCCTGCCCTGCCCTCCAGCACAACAGGAAACATTGCTTGTGATGGCGTATCTGGCACTAGAAGTTCTTCCACAGCTACTCAGCTGAGGTGAGAGCAAGAAGCACCTCCAATTTTCTGGAGCTTTTACCCAGCAAATTCCACAAGGTTTTATAGCAGCTGATCAACAGGGAAAAGAAACATCACAATCTCCACAACATGATGTTTTTTATGAATCTGAGAACAGCTGAAGTGCTTAGCAAGTGTTTTTCTTCTCCTGCTGTCTTATTAGAGGGCAGGGATTTCTTGACTGTTGACCCTGTCCCCCATCAAAAAAAATCTGCTGTGCCAAAGGAAATGTGCAAGTGACTGTGATGGGACCTTGTAATGACATTACAGGATTGTGTCTTGAATATTGGCATGGAACTTACAGCACATACTGAGCCCAATAAAAGAGCCTGATCCTGTCCAGCTATAAAAACTAGCCTCATACCTATTAATGCTTTTAAGTAGTTCTCAGCTTATTTCTTATGTCACCAGAAAGAGATTTTCCCACATCTTGGCCATCTTATTCTGCAGTTTCACTCTAGAAATATTCACTTCTATACAATCTTTTTCTTATTATTGTTGTTTTGTCATCTCAGGTTCCCATATCACATGTCCCAGGGTGAAATAGAAAGATTTGAAAATAGAAACTAACAAGATAAAGACTGGACTTTTTTTTATTTTTTTTTTTAATGAGGATCAGAACATATGTATATATTGTTGCATACCTCCAAAATAACTCCTTTTCACAAGCAAAACAGCTTTGGCTCAGTCAGTATTTTATTATCATAAGCTGTTTGATTAATAGCAATTAATAGTAGCTCACCATGATTTGTAGATATAGATGAATTGCAGTGATGAAATGACTATTTTGGTCATTTATGTACACATTAATCTCCACAATGCAGTTGATATTTGTTTCCAAGGAAACTTCCTGTAAAGCAAAGTGTCATTTGGAGAATCAAGGGTAGCACTGAAGTGAATGAACCGGGACCCTTGAAATCTTGCCTTTTGCGAGCTGAAATGTGTCTGGTAGAAATAAGAGGCAACAAAAACTGAACCAAAGCTCATTCTCTTTTTTCTCTGTGGCTTGTTACTGTACTCACTGTTTTCTTAATTTTTGTTAAAAGTGAGATTGTAAACTGTTTCTTGCCATGTTGAAAGGAAATTACATGGTCTGTTCCCTGTGCCTTTTACATAAGCTAGTTTTCTAGGTGGTCTATAGTAAAATGAAATGAGGTTTTTATTGCTGATTATTTGCTCTTCATAGGTCCCATTATGTTACAGTTTGTAAGTGAAGGAAAGACAAGAAGCAAGTGGAGCTGTCTGCAAATCAGAACCTCAGGAGAAAATATTTTAAATTATGAATGACTCAATAGCAACTCTGTTGCTTACTTGTGCCATAGAGACCAGAGAAATATTTGGCAACCACGAGGGAAACAACAGAAGATAGACAATAACTTTTGTTTAAGACATTGCTCACAAGAACCAAAAATTAACTCATCAAGATTTCAAATTACACTTGAAGAGACCAAAAAAATGGAGTGCTCTATATAACTGTTAGTTAATGCCTACAGAAATAGATAAGTAACTGGACTTGTACTGACATATACATGCGATTTTCCTTTTTAAAAGTATTTAGAAGAGATCCGCATGTTTCTACATTGAATTGTGCATGTTTCTATTTTGCATTGTTATTTACATGTTGATTTACAGATGATACTGATCATGTATGTTGTGACATATAAGCATTTTCTTATAACTACATCTACTGTTATCACATTATTAGGAAACCAGGCTTCATAACAGAGTATGTGTGTGTGTGAGCTTGCATATATGAACACAAATATTCATATATGTGTATATATATATATATACAATTAATGTGGACAATTCATCTGCATGGAATTTTATTTAAAAAAAATAAACAGAACAAATCAAACCACAAAACAATTTTTCATCTGTCAACCACAATACAAAAACCAAAATCAGGAATATCTTCAAGTCCTTCTGAAAACAAGTATTTGAAAGACTCCATGCAAGTTTTAGGTGGTCAGAGTGCTCTGAGACACAAATATGTTCATGAAATTTGCTGTTAGAGTAAAACATTATAATTTTTCATGAGAAGGAATGAAAGTAGAGAATGAAAGTAAAGAAGTAAAAGAGAATGGTGAAGGTAAACAAAGAGTGTTAAGAAATGTATTGTTAGTTCAGGAAAGAAACAAATATTCAGCTACAAATCCTGCATTTAAATGAGATAATAATATGAGAACTTTTTCATTTACTTTTTTGTTATATATATCATATCTATATATATACACACACAAACACACCTTGTATAAATGCATTATATATACACCTATACTTATGAATACATATGTACATGTGTACGTAATCTAGTTTGTAATGTAAGACCCTTGAATATAAGAAAGATACAGTCATTTATTTTTTTATCCTCGCATCTTATAAAATTTGATACTTCTCTTTCCATTGCAGTGTTTTGCACATCAGTTAAAATTTCAGAAGGAATTAATGGAATAGCTGCTAGTGACTAAAATCGAATCAGTATTTCACCTCTGCATGACATTGTTTGCTTCCTTCCAGCTAGCATTAAATAGTAAGCAACAAATAAAGACACATTGCAGTGGAACTAACCACAATTGTTTCTTCAGTCTATGCACTTGACAAATACCCTAAAAGAAGATGCATAAGGATTCTGTTATACTAAATTTAGTATAGGAAATCTTTAATAACTAGAACTGACTATAATATCCTCCTTTAGACTATTCTGTTTTGATGTTTCATAAATCCTTGTATTGATTAGCTTTACATGGAACATTGTACAGCCCTAAACACAAGAAATTAAACTGAGTGGCAGGTGAATTTTAGCACAGTCTTTCCAGCTAACACAGCAAACCAACAAAGCAAAAAATGAAACAAAGTATAAATCCAAGTATAAAATATATACTAAGGAATATTAATGCCAGTAAATTAGTCAACTGTTAAAATTCTGAATTCTTTCTTGCTGAGTTTTCCTAATAGAGGAGAAAAGCACTTTATATGTACTTGTGGCACATATTAACTCTTGATTATACGAATGTAATGCATATCATACGATGCACAGATAAAATTCAACAGTAAAGAAAGAATGAATAGTAAGCTAGGGAAGCTACTTAACTGACATATGAGATACATAATTTCTGTGTGAGTCTTCTACGCATTTTCTCCACAGCTTTTTCTGGTTAAAAAGATGAATGGAATGAAATGGAATGGAATGGAACGGACCAGACTTGACTAGACTAGCCTAGAATAGAATAGACACTTCAGGTGAAAGGTAGCTACAATGATCATATAGTCCCACTGCAAGGTTCATTATGTTTATTTCCCATGACTTCCTCCAGTTCAGGCCTTGAACGTGATTAGTTGTGCTGAGCACACTGAGCCTTTAAATTGCACTGTCAGAGCCCCATTTTCCCCATTTTTGGCCAGGGAGTTTCATGAAGTCTAAATTTTGTATACTTTAAAAAAATTTTGATTTTAGGTGTATAACTAGTGTCAAATTGATGAATTACTCCGCTGGGACCCTTTTTTAGCTGAAAATGTATGAAAACATTTTTCAAGAAACCAAATTATTTAAGAGAACAGTTTTCTGCATCCTGAAAAGGACTGATGCTAACATATTGTAGGAGGATCCTGAACAGTGCCATCGTCAAGTGCTTTTAACTGCTTTTCAGCTAAATACAGATTTAAACTGAAGTCGTCAGCACAATGAAAGCAAACTGCTACACAGATCACTGTATTTACCAAGACTCTTTTCAGAGGTAAGACTGGTTTGATGCTTTTTGGCTCAACATGCCCAGAAGAAAAGAGGAAGGAAAGGGATGAGGGAACACAGGTGAATATGCAGTTGCTCTTCATAGAGCAGCTTGCTTACACTTGCTTACACTTTTCCTTCACACTGAGTACTGCTGCTCTTCCCCTGCCCAGCTCCTTACTCTCCTGGAGTCACGGGCAGTCTTCTGGACTTTTGGTTCAGGAGGGCCAATAAAAACATTACCAATTTATGGCTCTGAAATTTACTGAGGAAAAACACTCTGGGCCTGGCTTTCCTTGGTATGAAAGCTTCTGTTGGCTAATTGACAGTGAAAGCTTCTATTGGCTAGCTAACAGTGAAAATGGCTATAGAGTAGGTATAGATTAAAGTCATGTATATTTAAAGAACACCACGGTGTTACAAGAAAACCAGTCGCTAGTTGGGAAAAGGACAAAGTTAAAACAATTATATCTAGTTTTCTACCAGTTCACAGGTAGAAAGGAGTCAACCTAAGCAACAAAAGAATTTAGAGAAGCCTCCATCCCTCTTGCACTGTCAAATTTATGTAGCCAAGGAACGAACTGAACAGATTTTTCCTCAGTTTGATATTATATTATATTTTTTCAACAAACTATAGTGTGCCACAACGTCCTGATGGTAACTGCCTACTGAAATGCTGTTCTGTTTCTGTCTTTACTGTTTCAGGGCTTGAATGTGCAATGTGATTAAAAACTAACTCAGGGTTTTGGCTTTGGGAAGATTAAATTAGTTTTTGGCACAGAGCAGTTTATACCGAATGAGGAAAGAAAGGACAAGAAAGCATTCCAAGCTTTAAAATGAATTTTTGTTGTTGGAAATTTTCAACTTGGCAAAAAGAGAAAACTCTGAAGATTTTGATCAAGAAAAACAATGAATGTTGTTTACAGATTTTTACCACTCTAAGTCTGGCTATATGCAAAAGTATAAATTAAAAAAAAAAAAAAGTGTTAATATTTCTGGGAAAAACCCACATACAAGTTGTTCCTGATCAGAAGGAGCATTCAGAATAATGAATGTTCTCAGCAGGTAAAAAAAGAGATCCATGTCTCCAAAGAGCCATCAGCAGAGAAAAAGA
Source organism: Neopsephotus bourkii (assembly GCF_033783945.1). Taxonomy (NCBI): domain Eukaryota; kingdom Metazoa; phylum Chordata; class Aves; order Psittaciformes; family Psittacidae; genus Neopsephotus; species Neopsephotus bourkii. Next base: position 5,476,794 of record NW_026901987.1, on the reverse strand, counting down.
AAACTGTGTCTTGAAAGATTTTCAGAATTTCATATACTGGGAGAAATAATTATTCAACTACAGCTGTAGCACAACAAAGTTATTTTGGAATTTTGCAGTCTATTTTACAGTATACAAATGTCTTTAAAGTTAGGGTAAAAATTAATTTGGTTTATATAAAGCAATTTTTCCTCATGGACTTAGTTTAGACACCAGTCAAAATCTAAATAGTAGCACAATTGAATGAAGCTGTCTGCTGAATACATCTGTGCATATGTATAGATTTTGTTTCTTGTGTGCTGGGGACCCTTGCTAGCAGCTCAACACAACCTCCATATAACAGACAAAAGAGTGGAGGAAAGGTCTGAAAACTTTGTTAAGTTTGCAAGATCAAATATTCAAAGGCAAGGTAACATTTAGGATCTGTGCTGTGTTTCCCCCCAGAGGCATTAACATCGCAATATATGCACACCTAGCAGTCCAAACTGGATTCGAATAAAGCAACATTAATGTTAAACTAGGTGGAGCACCCAGTGCCAACCTTGTTTCAGCCTTATGTTTCCATGTTGCCTTCAGCAAAAGAATATTTGGGTAGGCCTAAAGCCTGTGTGTATGAACTGAAAATTTGTGACTATTTGTTTCTCAAAAATTTGTTAAAATTTTGGTTTGGCAGAAAGCATTCAAGCTGAATCAACATTTTCATCATAGTGCTGTGTTTGTTTCACAGTTCTGGGAAAACTTAAACTGGATTTAGTGTGTTATCAGACACTGCCCATCACCTCTCTATCCATGTCTTCTGAATACAATCTTCAGTTAGATAAAAAGATACTATTATTTTTCCCTGGGATCCCTTCCTACTTGAGGGCACAGCATGCTGTGTAATGAGCACCTTGCTATTTAGCTATCTGGTACCTCCTCATTGTTTTTCTTGGCTTTATGTCTTACTTACCACTTTCTTGAAAACCTCTGCTCTGTAGACAAAACTATTACTTTCCCCGTGGCTTTTTATTTTATAGTCTGAATGCATCTCAGATATACCTTAAATTTGTTTTCTTTATATCCTTGTCATGTGAAGGGTATGATTATTATTCACATTGTCTAGGTGGAGAACCAGGGTACAGGGAAATGAAGGTCTAGTTTTTCCATTAACTCTGTTCCCAGCTTACAGTGTTTAGGATCTATGTTTGGTTCCCACCCCTCTAAGATGTTAGCATAGCACTGTACAATTCTTTATGCAAAGTACAGCTCCTGTTATTGATTTTGATTGCAGGTGTGACTGCTCCAAAGCTCTGTAAATCAAAATCCAAAGTCTAAACTGATGTACCCAGAAAGCATAAAATAAAAGTGGTATTCCCCAGCTGCACAAATATCCTTCACTTCCCTCTGAGACATTACTTGTCAGAGCAGTTCAGGTCTTCCCTGAAGGATCACCTACCCAAAGTTTAGCTTAAGTGGCTTGATGATCACCTTGGAGAAATCCTATTGCAGAGCCTTGGATAAATTAGGCTTCCTGGTCAGTATTTTTTGCCGTAATTTGTGCCTTACCCTTTCTTTTCCTGCTGTCTATACTTCAGCCTACGCATCTTTGCACCAACCAAACCAGGATATCTAAGGAGAGCAACCACCTTCATTACTTTACTCTGATTCATCCCTGATGCAGGTGTGTCCCATGCCTCCATAGATACAGGGGAAAAAATAACAAGCAATCAGATAATTAAAGACTGTATCATAATGCATGTACAAGGGGGTGTGCATGTGAGCATCAAGGTTACCCAGGCAGCACGAATTCTGGCATTTGTTACCTTTTGAGTGATTCAGTTTGTAACCTTGATAATTAGAGCTGATCGGCACATTTTTGGAAAATGCTGTTCTGCTGAAAGTGAAACAGTCCGCATGGACGTGAGGATTTTAACCAACACACTGTTTCTAAACAGACTGCCTAGGCCCTGCTAGTTCACTCACCTCATTACAAGGTGGACCTGAGATTCTTCCACAGGTCTCAGAGGTTCTGGCTTCAGGATTGACTCCTCAGGCATGTCACAACACCCCCAAAGTTACACGATATAACCAGGAAAGAGGGAGAAAGTACAGTTTTACCCAGTTCTGGAAAGCTTGTTATGTAATTGCTTAATTTCCCGAGCTATCCTGCTGTTTTTTCTGTTTTGTTGCTTATATGTAAACTGAGTCCTCATCCCCTTTCAGAATACAGCAAATGGTCCCATTGTTTGGTATTGCATTGATGTTAAAGAGAGACGGAAAGTGACTCACTACTCAGCCCTTTGCTTCATGAGCTGAAGTACTGCCACTGCTCATGACCTGGGACACTAATGTGCTGGTCTTAGAAGAGAACAAGTCACGATGACAGCAAATTCCACAATATAAATTTACAAAGAGTAGAGGAGAAAAAACATTTGCATTTCAATGTTAGAAGACTTTAAGTTCTTGTGGGCTCAGCCTCTCCTCAACCTCAAGAGTCTTTCCTGTTCCCCATGTTTTTCTTCTTATCTCTTTCCCCAGCCCCATAATCTCGGTTTAACTAATCCTAGTTGCTACTCTCAAAGTGTCTCACTCCTCCCCGACCTTCCACCCTCACAAATCTTCATGTTACCTCTTCTGGCTTTTCTTGATCTTTTTCTTTCTTCCATCACCTTTGTACAGTAGGATGGCACCTTTCCCTCGTCTGACTGCAATTCCAGCATCAGTTTCTCTCTTTGCTGTTACCATCAACAAAATGTGTGTTCTGTACTCTAGCCAATGAGGAAGCTTGGGAGAAAGCTCCCAGCCTGGCCTCTAGTCCCTCTGCAGAAATCCATGCAAGTCAATAAAAAGAGAGCGACCTGCAGCTCAGATGAAATATTCCAATGTACAAAAAATAATCAGGTGTGTGAGAAAACCCTGTGTTGACTACAGGTAGCAAGCAGAGCAAGATGCTATTATCTTTGGCAGTCAGTTACTCCAAACAAAAACTGAGGAAACTTAACCTTGGTGAAAGAAACTGTTCCCAACACCACCACACATAAATCCTGACATTCCTCTCTTTTTCAGGAGCTTTTAAAAAAACATTTTCCACCAAAATTCCCATAGTAGTGGAGTGATTACCAATTCCAAGCTACTTATAGCTGTAAAAGATTCATGAGGGATTTTTTACGGCAGGCCTTCTGACTCTGAAGAATCCACCCAGCTCTTCTGTACTTCATTATTGAGGGATATGCATTCACTTCACACCAGCCTAAACACTAATCTTAAATAAAGTGCAACAAGCACTGTGAAGGAATACACAAAGTTACATTTCAAAATGCTATGCATCATAATATCAAAGATATGATAAACAAAACAGTAAGTGTGCACAGCTTTAATAAACTTAAAGCACAATTAAAGTATAATCACTGACTTACATTCAGAGGTTTTCTGATATTGCATATTAAGTTATTTTTACTTAAAGTTTTCACAGCCATCCCACTTTTTCACATCGGATGTAAGGTTCATCTCTACTGCTAATAAAACAACTAACTTTTTTTTTTATTGTTTTAAATAGTTTCATGTCATGGATGCTTTTAGAAAGTCTTTTCTACCTTGGTTCTTCCACTGTAAATTACAAGCTATATGGTTTCTTCACCTCTCCCCCCCAGTGCTTTGAAATAACTGGGTTTAGTGTAAAGCTTTTCCTTCTGGATCTGGGTGTTTTCTCCATCTCACACTTTGCTTTTCCATCTTCCTAGCTGCCAGTATTTCTAAGCTTTTATATACGTGATAGTTTTGTGCAACTAAGCTAAGCAGCATCGGTGGTCTTCTACCTTCTTATGTTCATCCCTGTCATCTTGTACACCATTCACAGCTTCAAAGGTTTCCCCAGGGGTCCTAGCACAGTAGAAAATCCTGATTATAAGTGACATTTGAGTGGATTTTTAGAATTAGTGTATTAACAATTATACCCAACCTTAGGCTCTTTATTAACAGTATCAAGACTGGAGTCTAGTTGAGAATTCAATGCAGCTGTATCATCTTTTCATGAAAGCAATTGCCAGTGTATGCATTGATTTTAACAGTGATCTAAGGATGGCCAAAGAGGATGGAAAATCCTTTCTATTTTGCTAAATAGAATGGGGACCTTTGGCTTTTTTCTGAAGAGTGAAACATGGTTGTAGTCAATGAGGCTTGCTTCATTTGAAGTGAACACCTTATTTGCCTTACATGTTTCCATTTGCAATATTGAGGGCAGCCTGGGAAATATTATGCAGGTTTTATCTGCAAAGGGTACTCTGAAATAAAACTTTGAAAATCACCTAGAAATCACACTGCAGTCTTAGAAATAAAGTCACCTCCCTATATGCACAGATGATATGAAAAAGTAGAATATAATAGTTATAGGGCAGACAGTAGTTGTAGATATTCATGGCTTCATCAATAGAGATGCAACTCCATAAAAAATATCATGACCAGGCATTTAGCAGTACACTAAGACACTTTCATCTGCTGTGATGTTTCAGCAGTTTTCCTTACTGTTCCAGCTGAGTTTAAGACTGAAGTCTACCAGCCCAAGTGGGTATCTATGAACGTCAATACTTTGGTGTCAGCATATAGTTTTCTTGCTTGGATGCCTGTACGACAATGAGTTACTTACAATCAAGTGAGTCTTTCCTGAACTTGGATTAGAAGTTCTAAACACAAGATGGACTCTGTTACCTGCCTCTATCAGTGTTTTATTACTACTCCTGCTGTTGTCTATAACAGAACAAATTTAAGGGCAATGTGCCTACTGAAAACACCTATGAGTACAGATGACAACTGCAGTGACTTCAGGTATTGATTAATCTGTAAAATAAATAATTAGTTTAACATTTTCTTTCCACATATGAAATACATTTGTTTTTAAGGACCTGCAGAAGAAAAAATTAGGTAAGTCAAGTATCAGGACAAGGTGATTACTTAACATCTGTGACCAAGGAAAAGGCTCAAGGAGAAAAATCATCCAACATCTGCACTGTCGGTAAAATACTTGTAAAAAACACAAGTGAAGTGTGATTAATCACCATGGATGTATGATTGAGTCAATTGACTGTTACTTTTTCATGATGATTAATCAGCTACAAAAATTATAATTGTCCCACTTGTAGTGGCTGCATGCTGTGCCTGATGACATCATTTGGGCTACAGATACTCAATGAGTGGTTTTCAAAAGAATATGCAGATGAACCAGGAAGGGTGGGTGAGGTTAAAACTACATTTTGAAGATCATCTCTGGCTTTAGTAATGCAGACTTGAGATGGTTTTATCAGCTCACTGAATGGACAAATGCTCTGTATCTGATGAATATCATCACCAGATTAAGCTCAAATCAGACGCATGAATTTTGTCATTTAGCTTTATTAAATAATATTTACATTAGGGAAGCATTTGGAGGCAGATAACAGAACAAAAATTGTTTTCATGGTATTAGATAATGAATGGTGCATCCTCAGCTTACAGTGTGAAGTGCATCTCAGAAAATAAAAAGCTTCCAAAATGTCAGTGAAAGGCTTAGGAGAATGAATGCAGGTTAAGGAAAAAAAAAAAAAGGACTGAAATTGCTTGCTTTAGCGTGGGGGTGAATAGCAGAAAATTATAAGAGCCTTGAAGAAAAAAGTAATAATGGGAAAAAGGCTATCAATTTACTGTTTCTAAGAATCAAAAGCAGGAGGTCAATGAAAAAGAAAGAAAATTCAAAAGCATCAAAAGACACATTCCCAAACTTACCCAACTGAATTAATTAATTGCAGTTTGGGTTTTGTGACTGTGTTTAAACCGTGTAATATGAGAGCCCATGTCAGGTTGGGAACTAGACATTCTCCATCTCTCCCCATCTGTAGCCAGGACTTGGTTCCCAGGAGAAAGAATGTTGGCCACATTGCCTAAAAAGCAAACTGCAGCATGTGTGGGGCAGGCCTCAACCTGGACAATGACCAGAGAAGTGGGACTGTGCTGTGGAATCTAGACATAAGCTTGAGATCAGGAAAATAATACAAATATTATGAGGACAGTGAAAGCTCTTGTAATTATAACAGAACACCCCCCCCTCCCCCCATACTTTTTAAAGCATGCAGTCACGCTTTAGGGCATAAAACAGACACTTACTAAGGTTGAAGAAGCAACTCCCTGTACAGGCAGGTGTTTTTACAGTTTTTTTCTGACAAGGTTTATCGCACCTTCCTCTAAAGCAGCCGGGATTCGGCATCTGTCAGAGACAGGGGACCATGCTAGATGGATCGCTGATCTAATCCAGTGTGGCAGCTCCTATGTTCCTACGAAGAATGTGCAAGCTTCATAGCAGATATTGGTTTTTGCATGTAAGCCTGAAAATGTCATCAGACTGTTGAGTGGGTAAAGTGCAGCATTTTATAAACATATAACCCTCAAGGCTCCTAGGGAAAGATTGTTGCTTTGGGATCTTGGATAATCTGAAAGAGACGATGTACTAAGATGTGACACAATAACCCAAATGATGAATTATTCCAGGCAATTTTGCCCCATCAAGCTAAATTCAAATATTTTAATGGACTGTGCAAAGGACTGTGCACTGCAGAAACCTCAACCCCTGTTCACTCACTGTTATTTCAAATGTCTTTATGCTTACAAAGAAATAGTTACTCATAGGGTACAAGATCTTGCTTTAAACATAAAGTTCAAAGTCCTATTTAGGAAGGGTTATTTTTTAATGGAAAAATTCTTTAAAATTGTCAGAGATAACATCCTTGGAAGAATAACATCTTTTACACTCATTTAAAATAGATTTCAGACTTCTTTCCAGTCTGTTCTGAGTAGGCAACACCTTTCTGAGCTGTACATAAAACATCACTAATAATCTGTAATGAAGTGCTTCTTTTTGCACATCCAGCATTTTTGCTCTAAAGTTCAAGAAAATAGCACCATTTTGCCAGCATTATTCCCCTTTTAGCACACTGGCTTTGCTTTTGAACTATAGCACTAAGTGTAAAACTACAAAGAATAATCCTGTATCTCCTCCTTAGGTTGTCACTGTGTCTTACAACCCTGGATCCTAAAGTTTTGGTTTTATTCCTTGACTGTTAATCTTTATTAAAGCACATTTTTTAACAGCCACAGAAGAAGACTTTATTTGCCTGTTGTATTTACAGGAGATAGTGGTTATATTTACAGGATATAGTCTCAGTAACTTCTTGTATTTAGGTAAGAAAGGGAAACAGGAACTCTAGTCTCCTGAGTTTCTCCTAGGTACCTACTAATTGTTAATTATTACAGACTAACTAAGTCACTGAAGTGAGTCATTTGGCTGGTGTCTCAAATGCTGTCATTTACTACTACACAAATCAGCCTGGTGATAGAGTGTCTTTAAATTTGGTTACAACCATGCAGTTATTGGACAGGGAGTAATTGATAAAACCATTAGTAACACTTGTAGAGATAACAGCTAGCAAAATCATGCAACCATAATTATTCCTAATGGATACATGCTATAAATTGTGGCAAGGAAAAAAATCTTGCATTATCTTTCAATCAAATTTGACAGTCCTGGTAGATTGCTGTAGACTAAATGGTCATGTATGAAAAAAATGACCTATCAGAATATCTCTGCATTTTTTCCCCTTCTCCTTTCCCATCAAATTATGTGGTTGGTTTTTCTGGCTTTTTTTTTTTTTTGGGTTTTTTTGGTTTGCCTTTTTTTTTTTTTTTTTAATATACATATAATTTCTTTCTGCAGCAGTTTTCAGGCTAGAGAAAATGTAGTCCTTCTCATTAGTTGCCTTTACCACAGTGTTTCATATTTTCAGTCAGACACAAGACACGTCAAGACTTTTTGTAATGTGACAACATGAAAAGAATTACCAGTTTGAATAAATGATTCCAGGTTGCATTACATTTTTCCAACAGCAAAATGTATTCTTTAATAATACATAAAGTTTTATCTGTATTCTGGTGTTAACATTTGTTTCACTGAACAAAGGCTTCTATTCTCAGGGTTCTTCCTCACCCCGTTCCAACTTTTCTCCCATCAAAAAAAAAATCACTGGCTGTTTCAGTGAATTTTTTCCCCTTCCTCCATGAGTGACAAAAGAGCAGAAACTGCTTCTATCGACTAAGAGATCAGACTTATAGATCAGGTGTATAGCTTGATTATATCTTCTCCCCTTCTCCCATGTGTAAATTGACATTTCTCAATCACACACATGAAGGGTTTAAGAGGAAATGAGTGAATCAGCAAAAAAAAGAAAAAAGCTATTTACATATGGAAAATGATCATAAAATAATAACAACTTGTCAGAAGAGAGGTGAAAAATTACTGGAGTTCTTCAGTAATTTTAAAAATACATGCTTGTGGCCATTATTGTAAATTTCAAAAGTCACAGATAATTTGTACATTAACTCTTTTGTCCCAGGGTACCCCACATGCTTTAGTTTGCACATCTGTATATGTATTATCACTCTCTTAAGAGGGAAAGTAGCTCTGAAGCATAGCTTAGTTTGAGAGACTTCAGCTTCCAGGTCCCTGGTTCAGCATCACCCATCTGATGTGTATCATATCATAGAATCATAGAATGATTTCCAATGGAAGGGACCTTAAAGATCATTCAGTTCCAGCCCCTCTCATCGGCAGGGACACCTTTCACTAGACCAGGTTGCTCCAAGCCCCGACCAACCTGGCCTTGAGTACCGTCAGGGATGGGGCAGCCACAGCTTCTCTGGGCAACCTGTGCCAGGGCCTCAGCACCTTCACAGTAAAGAATTCCTTCCTAATATCTAGTTTGAACCTACCCTGTTTCATTTTAAAACCATTCTCCCTTATTCTGTCACTACATGGCCTTGTAAGAAGTCCCTCTCCAGCTTTCCTGTAGGCCCCTTTAGGTACTGGAAGGCTGCTATCTTTGAGACTGATGGAAAAAAGTACATGTAAAAAAAATACTACTGCAATTAGCATGCGCTGATGCTCTTTGTCATCCAAGGAAGAGGGGTTGCCAGTATTGAACTCCCTTCATGCAAAGGAGAGCAAATAATTTAAGAAGAAAGTTTGAATTACGGATACTGGTCACACTGTTGTTTCTCTGCAAGTTAGCAGAGGAACCCATATTTCTTGGTGTGTTATTCAGCACTGTGTTGCAAATGGGACTCCAAGGAACATGTCTTCCACCTTGCAGTATGCCTAAGGTCCAAAAAGTTGAAAATGCACTGAAAAAATGCTGATAAGCAGTGTTTTTTCCAGGCTTGACATACTGTGTGACTTTATCCAATTTGTAAAACTACGTGCAGTTCCACCCAGCACTGAATCCATCTACGTCCACCTCATCCCACTTTCCCAGTCCTCATGGGCACCTTCTCTCTTCCATCACGTTCTTACATTCCAGCGCACAAAAGTGCAGCACTGCCAGAGCATCACACATCACAAATGGTACATTTGATATCTGCTACTTTCTAGAAATGAAAGAATTTCTGGGGGTAATTTCCACATTTCTCAATGTAGAAAAACTACCCTTGTCCATTTTTTCCCCACGGAAAAGCACAGAGGTGAAATTCAGTTAAGCTTAAACCCCACGGAATTGTGGGCACTGAGGGATTTTTATTTTACTTCCTTTTTACTCTGACACACAGTTCGCAGTGCAGCTATCATTTCTATGTTAGCGAGACTTAGATTAGCTTAGCAGTATTTCTTGGCAGCTCCTGAAGTCACACTAAAATGAGTCATCAACATCTTAACAGCATGCCAAAATGTTTCCGTTACTTCTACAAACAAGCACCCCAACTTCTTATTGATTTGCTGTATGCAGATTTAATGAAGATAAATCTGCATTTAGTCAGCAATGATAGCGGGCAGGAGCAAAACATTTGGCCATTTTAGAAAGCTCAGGTGTTGCTTCTGTGTGGGAACAGGGCAAATTCATCTTCCAATCCTGAGAAAGGAATTAGTAATTGACTTACTCTGCTGCAGGCAGGACAGGATCAAAGGTACCTTCTTTGCTTTCCAGTGTGGGTGCTGCTCTGCTGGTTGTGCGGCAACATGCTGTAGTCTTGTAAAAACTTATTGTGTCCAACTCCCTGACTTGACAATCTAAATGGATTAGTTTTATGACTGAAGCAAGGACATTCCCTTATGTATTATATGCATCAAATTTCAAGCAGGTAAATGCTATCCTCATCTTCAATAACCACATCCACTTGATTTTTCTTTCTGAATGATTTGTTGAATGTGCATACAGACCCATACATAAAATACTGCTCATTACAATACAAAATTGGAATCCAGCCTAGACTTATGTGCATTTTTATGATACCACCCCAAAACATAAAAATTCCATTCAGAAATCAGGTTAAACACACAAAAATATTTCATTTAATGTCAAAACTGAGCTTTTTACACTGCTTTTTTATGGGTTGTTAAGTGCTTATAAACCAGTTTTGGGTATAAAAAATAACTTAGTGAAAACTAGTTCAGGTGAAACCCTTTGAATTTCTCATTGTCCTCTAAATTAAAAATTAACCACGCTGGCACATGCACTGTACCAAAGCTGCATGAGCTTTTAATAAATCCAGACTCATACAAACCTCATACTTCCCTCGAGTAAGTTGAATTTCTAAAGATTTAATTCAAGTTCCAAGGTCAAACTGAACAGATCTGAATTTCTTCTTAAAATGGGAGTTTCATTCCAATGAGGACTCGACTTCAATTTACTGCTTCTTCCTAAGTTGTGACAATATGGCACATAACATCACATGAAGATAGCAAATCAAATGCACTGACAGCACAATGCCGAAAAGGGTGCCCAAGAGCACACTGTGAAGGCTACTTGTAAGATGGGATTCATTTTTTTAGAACCCAGTTTAAAAAGACTTTTCCAAATCGCAGGGTTCCAACTTTTAAACAAATCCAATGCATTTTTGTGTCTCTCAGCATGTCACAAGGGAAATGTGAAACAAAATCTCTCAACCATTTTGCAGACAACAGAACTGTATGACAATAATATTTTCCCTTTTGTACACTTTAGCACTTTTTAAAATTCACTTTCATGGAAATCTGGCCATCTCCATATTTAGTTTAAATGACAAAGAAAATAACCACATATTTTAGGGGACAGATTCTGGCCTCCATTCAGTCTGCTTTACTGAGAAACTCCAGATTGAGAAATGGAATTTTTTGCTTTTATGAAAAGCTGTATGGCTGGATCTGTGCTGTGCCTTCCCCAGGTTATGGAGGGAGCAGGATGCTGTGAATGGAAGGGTACTGGACTCGATCACCAACTGACCCAAGTTAATCAGGAACAAGTTACTGATATTCAGTATAACTCTAAATTGGGATGTGGGTTGGAGTTTCACCATGGGTGAGTGAAAAACCATTAGCCTTTCTGCCCCATATCACACCCTGCTCCACCCATGCCATGACTGCACCTGGGGATTGGGTATATGTGCCTACACTGTGCAGGGCAGTGCTCTGCAATGGGCCTTATGCTAGGTCTCAGCAAGATGGTATGAAACAAAGCCCTGCAAAGAAACCAGGAAACAAAGTTATTAGTGAGGCATTCCATCTCCTCTAATGATCTGTCTCAGCTGGTGACGCTGCTGTGCTGGCAGGTCTGGAGCTGCACACTTAGGGACATGGTTTAATGGTGGACGTAGTAGTGCTAGGTTAACGGTTGGAGTCAGCGGCCTTAAAGGTCTTCTCCAACCTAAATGATTCTATGATTCTGGGATTTGGAGCCAGTTTAGGTATCTTTCCAAGGTGCTGTGTTTCATAACAGCTCCTACTGAAGAAATTTGTCACGCTTTTAATAGATCACCAAAGAATTAAGTAAGGATAATTATCCTGTTTGGTAGATGAGAAAATGAGGAGTCAGCTGTAACTAAATCAGATCCTTCTTTCACTGAAGCCAGGGGCAAAGCTTCCATGATTTGCTATACTTCATGTCATGACATTTGCCAAAGTCACACAGAAGGTCTGGGGCCAACCGGATGCAAAATTCCCATCTTCCAGCTCTCCAGATGTTCCTTCTTAATCCTTCTATCCTGCAAATTCCTTTCCATTAACTATTCCTTAGGTACAAGACCCTGCCAGAGACTACTTCCCTGAGAGCTGTAGCACACCAACACCCTGGACATTTGCTTTATCAACATAGTAGAAAGCCATACGCATGAACTGCAGAAGCTCCAGAGGGTGGATATTTCATGTTCTAGTCCTTAGAGAGTCTCCAAGGACAGATACACACTTCAGGTAAGATTCATCTTTTTTTCATGGGAAAAAAAAAACATTCAAACATCTGAGGCACATGTTCACAATTACAACGCACCAAAGAAAGATGACTTCACTTGAATTACCTTCTGTCTGATATTTTCTCCTTAGCCAAGTTGCTGTCTTTGGATAATTTCCATGCTCTTTCTGAATCTTTCCTACACTATGGAAATTAAGCAGTCCTCTACTGGTTGGATACTGAAACGGAAATAGCATTCTGTAACAAGCCCTCTAATACAGCTTTTTTACAAATTATGTTCTGCATAAACTATTTGCTGTAAAATCTGAAATTGTGCCTGTAGCGGTACGTTACTGGGGGACTTGTACCTGACTTGGGATTATCATGGGAAGAATGTGAAAGTGCGTAACTACAAGTCTAAGAACTACAAACTAAGACTTGGTAGCTTTCTATAAAAATAGAGCACATTAAGAAAGGCAATTCCAAACACAGAGGATAAATAATAATGAATGACATTAAAGTTAAGTTTAAAAAATGTTGCTCCATCCACTAAATAGGCATTTACATGATTTTAAGAACTTATGCTATTAAAAAAACCTGCTCTAGTCTCAGAAGTATAAGGTACATTTAAAAAATAAAACCTAACTAGTGGAGTGGACTGATCAGAACCTTTAAAAAGTGGTTCCAAACACATGCCATCTAGGACAGTTAGCCAGGACAGTGTAATATATATGTTTAAGAACACTAGAGACAACATTCAAGATGCCCAGTGTTACCTTTGATATATATTATGGATGTGATATTGCTGTTCTTGAAAAGGTGGCAAGGTTGATGGCCTAAGTTCTCAAGACAAGCTGAACATTTAAATCTATGAAGTCTAGAAAGAAAAATCTCTTAAGAGGTGATTTAATTGAAGTATTTGAAATTTTAAATGGAACAGATAATGTCAACGTGAGCTGCTATTTTCAGGCCAGTGCAAGAAGATAGGACAAGAGGACCATAAATGGAAATTAAAGGGGAACAAATTCAGAATAGACAGACGTACTCAACCATGGTGAGAATAATAAACATGCAAAAAATTAACCCAGCTAGTGAGGATTTGAGGTAAAAGGGCTGGTGTCATTCTCATGGGATGCTCAGTGGGTGTTCTACAGGTAAGTATTAGAGGCATATGCTAGTGAATAAAACCGCTATACTTCTCCTATTAATTTTCCATCTTATTAAAATTAAATGCAACTTAAAAAAAAAAAAAATGCTCCTAAAGTTCAAAAGTCTTTAACTGATTTTATTTATGTCAAGGTAATTTTTAGAGGTTGATCCAGTGAGGTCCCAAGCCCACTTAGAAGACTACAAGCAACCTTCATGCAGAGTATGGCATGGAAGATCTTTTCATTCACCTCTTCAAGTCCTATCTTGAATCATGTTACAAAGTCATCTTGTTATAAAGTCCTTCATGTAGGACCAAATCTAACAAAATTATATGTAAAACTATACAATAAGAAGCATGTGATTCTGTGGGACAGAAATCTCTTTCTCTTGAGTGACTATAAAAGCTAATACGTAGCCTACACATTTTTTTTTAAGAGGTATTAGAGGCTTCTCTGATAGATAAGAAAAGTTAAGCACACAAGCGAGTTTTGTGTATGTGTGTATATATATATATCACAGGGAGAAAATCTCTAAGAAAACCGTTAATAGTCTTTATCAGAATAAAACATATTCAATCACATAACACTTGGTAATAAATATCATAATAACCAAGGAATGGTTGTTCCTTGGCACATGTATAGCCCTTGCCATGAAATTATACACGAAAATATGTATGTTGTGATACACTATTTATTTATGTCTTGCAATTTACACAAAAGACTGTCAGCAAATAAGAAATGTTTTAAAATCCATGCTATTAAAATATTAGCAAGAGTCTGATATTTCCACTGTGGTGAGCATTGAAACACAGAAGAGTGACAAACTGTGTATAACTTTTAGATCAAAAAACCAAAGCAACTCAGTACCTTTGAGGTCAACTGGAGAAATCAGTTTTTCAGAGTCCAAACACAATAAAGAGAAGCAGTTGGACAAAGGTTAGTGCATAATGATGGAGTGGATTCAAGGCAATATTGCACTAATTTTGAAAATGCATGTCCATAAAAAGAAAAAACCCAAACCTTACCCACACCACCCTTAAAGAGAAATTATTTATTGGTAAAATTGGCATTTATTGGTAAAGATGATTCCTCCTCCCTCCACCCTAGCACACACACCCCCCGCCCCAACCCCCTCCCTTTTTAGTTTAATAAACTTGGTTTATTTCTAGTAACACACTGGAATGTGAATAATTAATGATTGGAGTGAACACTGTCTTCTTTCCTGTACACAAATAAGGCAAGTGTTTTTTTCTGGAACCTGTACATAAAGCGCACTTTGTGGGGGGCTCCAGCAACCTGCTTGGCAGCAGGAATTGCCAAATTGCTGCTATTATAAACATCCATCTGTCTAAATTCCCAAATAAGAAGCTCTGGTATAACAATTTTAGAGGTGAGAATCCTGATCCATATTTTGGGATAGATGAATTCACAGAATTCCTGTAAAAGAAGAAATCCCACAGTAACTGAACAGCCATTATAAAGCAAGGGCAGTTATTATTAATTGTAAAATTGTTTAGGTGTGTTTGTGCACATTTAGATTATCAAAACAGCCTTAAGTGTTCCTTTGGTAATGTAACACAATAATCAGGAAGTCAAGCTTAATGGAAGCAATTTCATGCTTGTAGTTTCAGTGTAAAGTGTCTTCTGTACCCCAACCCGGAAAGTCTCCTGTGCAGTATCACCACATAACAATGCCAAAACTGTTTTATTTACTTACTTCATGTATGTATCTCAGCAACTGGAGATCGATTGCTTAATCTTTATGTATTTTAATATTTACACTGCAAATCAGTGTGATGTAAAATGGAATGTCAGCAAACTTACACACACACGTTCACACTCAACTTTATCTCGCTTTTGCAACTGGACAACATAGCAGACCCCATTGCCCCAGATCACCAGAGACTTAAGGAAGGAGGTCAGTCAGTCATCTACATTACCTGCAGGCAAAGCATTGAGGATCAAGGCAGTGTCACCAGAACAGGAGGAACCCTTGCAATCCCTACCGTGATGCAGCCGTAGTGGTTCAGCTCATTCCCTCCCACCTCAGAATGGACTACATTATTTATTTATTATCAGCCAGTAGTGGAGCTGTATCAGTTTTACAGTGCAGTAATAGTTTAGACAAGACCTGTATTGCTTATAGTAATTAACAGATTTACTTGTAAATGCTCAATAAATTAATTCAGTAGTTAGGGAGTAAGTGCTATAATATTAGGAAAGATATGTTTTTTTTCCTTGTAATTCATAACTAAAAGGTTAAAGTAATAGCTGTAAGGGCTTTTTGTCTTTAGCTAAGTCAGTAATTTTAGTTCAAGTAGGGGGTATTAATTAAAAAGACTGAACTTTGTGTTTGCCCTCCCTCACCAACATTTATATTTTCTTCAAATAGCACAAAGCAACTGGCTGGTAAGGGAATGTTTCAGTCATTTTCAATTAGCTGTAAAGTATTTTTTTACAGTAGTCTGCTTTCTGGTTAACTGACCAACAGAACAATGATGGCTATTTTATACTGCAGAGACAGTGCTGACAGGGGGTATAATGAGAGAAACTGTCTCAGATTTTCTTATTAACAAGTGTAGCCAAAGCCCCCATTGGCCCCTCTAAATGGGTAATAGCATATTACTCTATTGGTGGAAGCCTTTAGGAGATTACAGACAAAGTTGGTTAATTAGTGGGATCTGAAGTGTTACTTCTAATGCTGTCCCAGCTCTGCAGTTTTCCTATGGTTTCTAATTATTTGCCTTTGAATAAGAATACAAGACTAGATTTCCCAACCTGATTATTTCATAAAATCTGAATGGATAATCAAGCACTACTTATTTCAATCAAAATACAGTCAAATTGGACTTAACCACAGATGTATGAATACGGCAGATTTGGTATTGATATTGATTTTCCAGTAAATCATCTTAAGTTCAAATGATCAAAAATCAAGACAGGTCAACATCAAAGAAACAGGAATATTGGCATGAAAGCAAGCTCTCTTGATTGGTACAAATTAAAAGATCATTTATTAGTGATTATGCTGTATAATACTGCCAGTGCCAAATGAATGCAATTAAGATGAAATGGGCCCCTGCAGCTACAGGGGTTAATAAAGACTGAATTCCTAATGATTTTTCCATTAATTATGAAGATGTCCACAAAACAGCTTTAACAAAGCTGTGACCACCTCAGACAAATCTTTGTAATCTGTATAAAATGCCTCCCTTAATTGACATGTTGTTGGGATAATGTAAAGATTTAACAGCTCTGAAATCATTACACGCCAAAGAGGTGTACTTTGAGAAGAACGTGAAACTTGAGGTGTGGAAGAAGTGTGATGGCTATATATGTTTTGAATGGCTTGAGAAAAAATCCATGTTATTTCAAGTCTAAAATGACATACATCTTTATTAGAAATATTGCTGCACTTTTCCTGAAAACATGAAGCCTTTACCTCCCCAGAGTGCTTGTGCTTTTCAGGGGTTAGGAAAGCAAGAAGTATGAAATGGGAGAAAAAACAGAAAGACTGGCAAAGTGCTCTCTTCCTATATTGCTATGGGACTAGAGAAGTTACGTCTACTGCACTTCTGAGTACAAATTTGGCCCTAAATACTTTGGAGATAAGTAAGGAAAAACGCCTTACCTGGGAAAATCGCTTGCCTGGACATGTCAGTTCCTCAGACTCTCATTCTGGGACCCTGGTGTGTGGCTGGCTGGATATTGGCTGGGTATCCCTAGACCAAACGAAGAATCTGACCTTTCTGCGGGAAGGGTAAAGCCAGTGGGGCCTTTCTCTTCTTTTTTTACTGCTTAGCAATGCAGACCCTTCTCTGATTGCTGCTTAGAGCAGGCTTGTCAGTCTTTTGGCTGCTTCTTGCTTATTCGTGGAATTTCTTCAGGTTTTTTGACTGGTTCATCAGTATCATCATTACCTCTCATATGTCAGTTAACAGGGAAAAAAAACAAAAGATATAAAAATTAGGAGATTGCTTGGATGCTCGATTAGGCACCTGTTGCCTCTCAGCATTAAGTTAATTTCCCTGCTAACTATACATGTTTTTCATACCCTCTGTCTCTCAGTTTTCAGTTTTCAAGATGACATCAGTTTTTACACGGATTTCAAAGCAGTTGGAACTTCATGAAGGGAACACCAGACTATTTGCAGATACCTATATTCTAAGGCAAAAGATAGTTTTCCTTCCAGACCACCTCCAGACATTTCTTTAGACATACAAAAGTTTAAGTCACCAGAAACCTGTCTAGTTGTACAGACATCATCTAAATGAATGCTTAACACCAAATGCGGAGACATGCTCGTATCTGCTCTAAGCAAAAAGAAATCCTGGAAAGTCCATGTTATGGAAGCAATCATCTAAAATGGGATATTGGGAAAGTACAATCAGCCCAGAGAGAATAGAAGAAGGAACTTGCTACAGAAACCCCCTGGCTGACTCAATAAAAATAGGGATAAAATAAAACTTTTCAAAATTCTTTGTATTGTTGCTTAATTTGGAAGTTAAACCAAACATTTAATCTGTAGTCCTGTAAAAGGAGAACAGCTAAAGAAGATAAAACATTGCTAATTAATTAAGAAGTATCCAGGATTGAAAATATTCCAGATAAGGCCACAAAATAGAACAAAAATTTTGATTTCTAATTAGAACAACATCAGCTATAGAAGTAAGAAGAAAATGTGAAATGGTTAATAAGAATAAGGGTACTACATCTGGAAAATAAAATTCAAGCTTAATGCATTTTGTGATAAAGATATTAATTGTAAATTTTTAAATAAGCACAAGTATGAAATTGCTAGATTACAACTTTTGAGGTAAGACAACTTTGTTGTTCAAACTGTTGCTTAAATTTCCTTAGTGGGAAAGAAGTCACAAATGTGAAGACAATTTTAAAAGTTTCAGGGGACACTGGAGAATACAGACTATCTGACTTTTAAGTCAGTAAATTGGTTCATGTCGTACCAAAGAGGAGACTTATTCTGGATAAATATGAAGAAGAGTCAATACCGATTTTGTAGTTGGAAGTCAATGATACTAGAGTTCTTCAAAGAACAAGCATATGGATTGGTTTGCATTTATCAATATGATTAACATGGATTTCAGACAGGAGTTGGTAAATCATATCTTAGAATGAATCGGCATCTATAGTTTCCTTTTTCTCCACTGACCATAGAAGTTACCTAGATACTTGTTTGGGTTTGGATAACTTACTTCTACAATCCAAATCTAAATCTGAAGTATTTCCCAGGCGGAAAAAATCTGGTGCTGCACTGGAAACTAGATAAATCCAAACCATTGAACAGCATATGTGGTAACACAACTTCTTATTTGGCAGGTGGTAAGCTTGCAAACATTGCAAAGTAGGATGAACCTAAGTTTATCTCCTGGAATTTTTCAAAACCATGAAGTCTCAGCTTCTCCAGGAAATCAGGTGTTTGTTATTTCGGTGGACAGTAAAGATTTTTAATAAGGTGTCTTTTTTCAAATGAAGATTTCACAGGAGACAATGTCTTTGTACAACAGGAAAAATCCTATCTGCATTTTAGAGACCTTTTCAGTTCTGAATGATTTCCCAGCACTCTGAAATAAGTTACGGTTTAGATGCAACACCAGTTCAAACCTGATTTGAAAGAGAATTGTGAAAAACAAAGAATGCCAGAAAAAAATTGAGTATATACAAAGATCATAATAGAGCCCTAAATGTTCAGTCTTTATTTGAAATGTTTTGACCACCTCTGACTAAAATATTTAAACATTGAAAGTCATATGACGAGATATTAACTACTACAGGTGATACCTCTAAATCCTGCATCTCCACAAGAGATGGAGCAAATTCAAAATATGCATTTTGCCCATTGTCCCACATGGACTCTCTAGTTGAAAGCATTTAGGGAGACACAGTCTGAGGATGTTCAAGAAGGAATAGATACAAGAGCAGCTTGAACAGTAAGGTGAAACTTATGCAATATTTAATGGAAAAAGAAGCCAAAGAGTTGATAGACAGGAGAGTTGGAGGCTGGGAATCTAGAGATGGGAACACTGACCAGCAGCTGCTCATGGCTTCTGCTGTGGTTTGGAACCCAGGTGCAGAAGATGGAAAGACTGATCATTTTCTTTCTGTACCGATTTCCTCACTTGTTTCCAGCTCATTAATGTACCTCTGGGATTGTTGTCGTATAACTAAAATGTGCTCCTTCTGCTCCTTGTATCTCCTTGTTCCCTGAATCTTGCTGACCCGTATGCACCAGCCTGCAAATCTAGGGTTTTTCCTCTGGTCTTTAGCTTAGTCCAATTTTCTCCCACTTTGTTTCGGTGATTCTGTGGTTCTCCCATTTTCTGAACAATGTTTCTGACAGCTCCCGCTGTCAGTGCAGCTTTTTGATTTCTCTGAATTCTCTCTAACTCAAGTGTCATATCTCATCTAAATCCCTAATGTTCACTAATTGGACTAATGATCACTAATTATATGTACTGTGCAAGTACACATTGGCATTTCCTTGACATGAGTTGGGGTGATATATTTGGAAAAAAGACTGTGTTTCATGTGTGAAAGTTATAAGTGAATATCTAATTGGTCTCATCCTACAGGGCATTCTTACAAGACCTAGTACTAAACAAAAAACAAACAATTCTGATATAAATAATCTATTTAAGTGTGAAATTGGATTTTCAACATAAAGATCAAATTCATTGACTTCAGCAATGTTACATGAGGGATAAATTGGCCTTTTAGTCATTTTATTGCATCTGCAATCTCATACCTCACACCTTATCTTTGTCTGATCTGCTATCAAATACTTACTCATACAGCAAATAACTTATTTGACTTTTTAGCAAAAAGGCACCAAATTCAAATGATATCTGCTAGACCAATAAATGCAAAAAGACTGCTAAATATGCGTGAATAAATCCCCATAATCTTACTTCTTAGATTTTCATCCATACATGGTATGTTAGGAAGATTGTTATAGAGGAACTGAGTCTGATTTTCATCTCTATGGTATGAATCAGGAGTAGCTTTTTGGTAGTCAGTGAAATTACACTGTTTCTCTTTTTTTTTTTTTTAATGTTCCAGCACTGTTGGTTTAACAAACACCTAAGAAGTAGAAAAATATTCAGATTTCATTATGATTCTTTTCCTGCATAATTAAAAGATAGGCTTTTTCCTTCACTAATTTAATTCTTGCTTATTATAGTCACTGATTTTTAGGACTCACTGGGGGACAGTTTTGCAAAGATGATAGGTGAATCACCAGTGAGTAAAGAATTTTGGGAAAGATCAAGCTTTATATCAAACTAATACTCATTACTTCTGTGTGTAGTTGTACATGTACATTGATTTCAGAAATATTTATTTATTTCTTTATTTATTTATTTATTGTAATATTTATTACAAATTGTGCACATTTCAGACTTTCAATTGATGCAGGGTTAAAAATTGTGGTGATTTTCATCTTTGTGGTTTGCCAGCATTTTTCTAAGGTTTATAAAATGGTTGTGAATTATGTAATGAAATATTTGTTGATGATACAAAGACTGAGGAAGAGAATTATTGCCTGACATTTAACATGCATGATCACAGTCATACACATTTCAGTCATTCAAATCAGAAATAGGTGTGAGTACCCAGCACTGCACTGAAAATGCAGCTCTGAGCCATGCTGTAAACTGTCACAAGGTGTAAGAGTTACAAAAGCAGCTATCTGCTGCTGAATGAATATTCAAGTTTCTATAGGAGCTCAATACCTGCTTTTGGGTTCTACCTAGTCCACATTCTGTGACTATGTATTTTCATATATATTAAATCCATGTATATTATTTAGTCATCAGTACTGCTTTATCCAGTTCCAGCTGATCGACATTCTGTGAAATAACAGCTTCTACACAGGGAAAAAAAAAAGCCCTAATTGCCTTACAATGAGTATCATAGGTTCACTTCCTCACATCCTCCTTTCCTAAATAAACTGAAGAATTAAGGATCAATATCAGCATAACACAGACTTACAGATGCTTTGAAACATCATAATAACTAAGCTAAAAGTGGATTTCAAGTAGCACCTGCAGTGCCTAGTGTCATTATGTAGACCTAATAACACTCTCATAAACACATAAAGTACTGTTAGATATCAGTGTTATTTCTGGTTGTGTTACACCTTGAGGCATAGCCAGCCCAGATTTGATAGTTGTCTCCTGTCTGAGACCTTACCAAAAAGTCTGGTTAGATTAATGTTCATTGTTTCTTTGCCTTCTGGGATTTGTGGCTCTCTTCAGTTGCTTGTGACCATTGTTGCTGTTCTATATATGCTTGGAGCAATATTCAAATTATAACAGCTTTTTCTTTTCATGTTTATATATATGTATATGATATAGGCTCTGACATCAGCTTCTTACAATGCAGACCTTCCTCTATTCTCTTTCAGTTAAATAAAATTTGAGAAGGTGAGAAACCCTGGTTCTGTTGCTACCACTTTGCAGTTTCCTAGTGCCTTATAGTGTGAGCATCCGTTTTTTTTTTATTCTTATTTTTTTTTAACAGTGTTTTTCTGTATCTTTAATCTGATAGATTAAGGGTATGAGAGCAAAATTTACCTATTTAAATACTTTCTTGAAAACTGCTTAAATATATGACTATGAAAATATATCTAATTGTCATACACTACTAGGTCTGGTAGATCATGTTTAGCAAAGCAGATCCTACTTTGCTGTTTGCTGCTACAGATCCTACTTAGCAGATGTATCTTCCAGTCAGATTACCTGAGTCAAGAGGGGAAAAATATAGGAGGATACATACCACTACACAACTTCTTACCAGGAAATTAATTTTCATAACATCAAATTTATCCAGCAGCATTGGAAAACAGAGATCTAAATCATGGGATCTATTTTGCTCAACACTCCCATTTGCTGGGAGACAATCCCAGTAATCATTAAATTATTTGATTTTCTTGATTTTTCAAAAAGAGCAAGTTTCTAGAAATCTGTGCCCTTGGTTTGATGAACTAAATGCAAATTGACTTGATCAGAGAGACAGAGAAATGTACGTAGAGCAGGAACTATAGTTCAGTATTTCCTGTCGTTTTTAAATCTCATGTAGGCCACTGTTTTCCATTACAGATCCCTTTGTTTATAACGATTTACCTTTGTATGACCTTAATCTTGCACAGTATGCAGAAAGAAGCAAAAGCATACTACCATCTATTACCAACAAGAATAGGTAGTATGTATAATCTCTATTACAAAGGTTATAAAAGTCAACACTCTTTAGCTATGGTTCCCTCAAGGGATTTCACACCATTAAAGAAATAGCAAAGTCTAGGTGCAGAGTGACTATGAAGACAGTGGAGATTCAAATGCAACATACACCAGGGTGAGGAGACTCTTCGGGTCCCTCCTAACGAAACGCAGAACAGATGTTGGTGCTGCCCTCTCAGTTAGCTTTTCCTGCTTTCCTTTTCCTTCTTTCTTTCTCTATTTACCAAAGCCTGTAGTGACAGGGTAAGGAAGAAACATTTTAAACTGAAAAAGAGCAGGATTAGCATGGACCTAAGGAAGAAATTCTTTACTGTGAGGGTGGTGAGACACTGGAACATATTCCCCAGAGGAGTTCTGGATAATCTATCCTTAAAAGTGTTCAAGGCCAGGTTGGATGAAGCTTCGAGCAATCTGGTCTAATGGAAGGTTCCCCTGCTCACAGTAGGGATGTTGGACAGGATATCCCAGAAACAGTTGTCTAAAACCTAAACCACTGATTTGCTAAACAAATAAGGAAAACGTACACCATGAACAGCAAAATTTTTCTGCACCTTAGCATTTTACCTTATATCTACCAGTGTTCATATCATTTAGAAATCTTGTGTTGCATTATAATGTTCTTTTTTCTCTCCTGTACTTAGAATGTAACTTCCAGTTATGCTAATTGAAGTTCCATGCATAAATTAAAAATATAATACGCTAGTAAAGCTGGATAGTACCTTAGAATGTCCTGAAAAGTAAAGAAAAAAAAGCAACAGCATTCAAGAGTTCTGTTCTAGCATATGTTATTTCAATATTTTAGGAAGGAAAAGTTACAAAAAACATGTGACAAGTGAGAAACGTGAGAAAAGGAAAAACAGGCATTCTCCATTTGAGATATCCATCAGGCTCAAATACCTTTAACCCTGATAACCTTCAGGACATAAACCCAGATTTACAGTAAGGGTTGAAACCAAGAAATAAAGTAGTTTAAATGCTTATATACCTGAATTCATTAAGATGATTCTTTTTTTTTTTTTCTTTCTGTAAGGCTAAAGCATTTGATCACTGACATCTATATGAAAACATGCTGCATCGCTAATTTTAAAAAGTTTGCTAAATTTTTCCTCATTGCACTGAAATACAGTGTAGCAATGCTGTGTTTAGAAACAGAATACAGTTTCCTTTGCCTACTAAATAAGCAGTTAGAGTACGAAAGACCATTCCACTAGATGAAAAAAAATAAAGAAAAACAACTCTGGAAAAATACAAGGATATTCTGAAAATAAATATATATATAAAAAGTACATACAAGTCAACACATCTAAGTCCACATTTTATGAAATATGACTCTAAGTGAAAAGAGCTCAGGCATGTCCTTGCCAGATCCTAGTTAAAATATTGCTGGCTAGACAACAGCAACGGTGAATTCTTTACAGAGAAAGATATGATAAGCCAGTGAAAAAAATCAACTCTAAATACAATGTTCAGACCTCTCTTTGCCTTTCTCATTCTTCTACAAAGCTTTTGAAGGTCAAGAAGGAACTACGGGATTAAGACTGCTGCTATTCTAACACACGGTTAATGGACTATCTATTCCATCTGACAATGGTAGGGTCTGTTGAGTTACATACAACTCCGAAGGTTTTCCAGCAGCTAACAGAGAAAAAGAGGGGCAAAATCCCCTGTGTTGATTCTAAAGGTGCTAGGCATCACTCGAAATTATTGCACTTCCACATCAGAAGCCTGGTCTGATAGAAAAGAGGTGAATAATAGGACAGATATGATCCTTTCACTCTGCAAAACAATTATGGTTCTTAGCACTTACTACACAGTTCTCAGCAGTTGTCCATGTCCTCTTTTTATAAGAGAACTGTCAGAAAGTTTTCTTTCTAATAGAGATGTTTCCAAAAGTGTTTAGAAGCAGTCCTGTTTGTCTTACTCTTCTCTTTCATTATTTCCATTTAAGAGACAAGGTATTGCCAGAATTAAATCTGAACACTAGGTAATGGTTAATCATACTTCATTTAAAACAAATAAACAAACAAAACCAAACCCAAATTCAAATAAAACCAAAAAGCCCAAACCAGCTGATCTGCAGCATATTAATTAGAACTGGTACTGAAATTGCAAAGATACTCATAAAAAATGGGATAGAAAGCATATCTCTTATTCCCTATTTACTGACGTGCTGTTGTTTATTGGAGAAATAACACCTCACATGTATTTTTCTTTTCCATTAATTTAGTGTATTCATTGCAGAATCCCTTGCACATTTTTTATATTTCATTAAGTTGCTTGCAAAGATAATAATTAGAAAATCAGTTTCATTCTCTTTAGTTTTCCAGACCACAGCTCATAATCTTTTCAGTTTCTGAAATAAATGGCTCACAATTATATTGTTTTATTTTTACCATGTCTCCCATTTTATTATTATCAGAAAACTTGTGTATATTTGTTAGAATTCCAGAACAGTAAGATTGTGCCTCATCAGGATTAGAATTATTTACCTTAATGGTGCTATTTTAATTTTTTCTCTCTTGATCTTTGTAAGTTTTTGTAAGTTAAGTTTCTTGTTTTTCTAGAGAAGGGATTTAACGGTCCTTTAAAATTATCATCTACATATTTCTTGTGGAAAAAAAAGAAAAGAAAAAAGGCAGTATTTGCAGGTCATAAGCATCCCTACTAAGCATATAGTTGTTCAACATGAGCTTTGGTCAGTGTTTTCCTATTGTCCGGTAATACTGTAGGCTACAAAAGAATGACAGAAAGAATTAGATACTAAATAAGTCAGGCAACATTTTACT
The DNA here is from genome assembly GCF_033783945.1 of Neopsephotus bourkii. NCBI lineage: Eukaryota > Metazoa > Chordata > Aves > Psittaciformes > Psittacidae > Neopsephotus > Neopsephotus bourkii. The sequence goes on along the minus strand of NW_026901987.1, from coordinate 5,451,442 downwards.
CATCACCATTAGAATTTGATGAAGTGAAAGATCTTGTGACCAGTTTCTCCCTTTGAATTCTCAAGCCCTTCATAGCTAAGTCTTTTACTTCTGCCACCTGCAGAAATCAAACCAGTCTTGTGATGAGTAATACCCAGCTGAGATGATTCCTTCTGTTTCATAAGAATAGGGAAAAAAAAAAAAAAGAAATCCAGCCTTCTTCTGTACCTTAGCCTGTGCTTTTGCTGGTTTGCTATTTGTTCCTTTTTGTGTACTATGAAAAGAAATATTCATAAACAGCCTTGCATCCCATACTTCATTGAATCAAGAATATTTCTGAGATGGTAAGTCAGAGAACATGAATAAAATTGAATAAGCACTGCCTGCTTTTAACTGTGTTTCATCATCAGGAAAAAAAAAAGGAAAAAAAAAAAAGAAAGATAAAGGACAAGGAAACCATCAGTAGAGAGGAAATGCTAAAAAGTCTATATATTATTTTGAATTGCCTTAATAATGTGTCATAATTGCAGAGACAACCTTGAAAAATGAATATAGGAGAATCATAAAGATATCCGTGAGTGAAAACCAGGAAGACCCAAGGAAAGTTCCTTTTATTCCTCCATTAGCCCAGAGAAAGTATTTGAACAAGAATAACATCACAAGAAATTTACAAAGGACAGAACAGAATGAACATCTTTTAGCAGCAGCTTTCCACTTATCTCAAATTCCTTTGAAACAATCTAACAACATGTGGGTTTCAATTTCAGGCCATGCAACCCGGCAGTGCAATAAGCTGAAGTAAGTCTCATGACTCACTGAACCAACAAGTACATACAGACATCTTCTTCAAAAGAGCCAGACCACCTCAGTTCAAGGCAGTAATGCTGCTGTGAGCAGTAGTTATCACCACAGTGTAGTAACTCTCTAACATGTAGTTTACTTGAGCCACCGAGCATTGTGTTGTTGAAATTAGAGAGTCTTGGGTGGTATTATAAGACATAAGGCCAAATGACTACCAGCTCTTGAAAGATACAATTATAAAAATAGTATGCCTTCAGAAACACACTGTGCTAGAGTCTTTTCTTACTGTTATGAAGCAGAATACATAAATAACAGCAAACATGAATGCAGGAGAAGGTGTTTAGTGAGGATTACAATCATGGTTAAAAAATGAGTCTTTATTAAAAATTCCCCAAACTTCTCTAAGTTAGGTTACTACAGTGTAAAATTCTTCACACAGGCAATTCTAACCTTATAGTGAGAGTAACTTCCAGGCAAGTGACCAGTGGTAACTTGCCCATCTCTTGATGAGCTGGTAAAGTAAGCAGCCTACAAAATCTCTCCAAAGATGCGATGAGATGTACTTTAGGCTTGGTCTGCTGGAGGAGAAGCAACAGTCATGGGCTTGTTTGGATGGGGAAGAAAGAGAGGTGTGTGGTTTGGAGCAGGAGAGTTTCTCGAGTTCCAAACACACATTTGAACTTTTGGGTGCTTGTTCAAAATGAACCTGATCTCAAAACACACAAAGGTCTTACCCAACCTTAGGCAAAAATATTATGAAAAGTCAGCGCCCTTTTAGCACCTGTCAGAGAATAAAAGAAAACAAACCAAACTCCTCAGAAATGCTGTAAATTTTCACTCAAAATGAGTTACATAACACAGAAAAGCTTTCATTACTTTTTACATTTGCCAAATATTTCATTAATCTCCAAGAAACACTTTGTATGCAGTGTGCTGAAGCATTTTGTTGCTTCCTTAAAGTTTTGAAAATTCCTTACGTACACTTTCAAATAGAGGACGTTTGGAATTGTGTTCAATGCTAATGTTCAATTCAAGGTTCACACCCACATTCACACAGGGTTGTGCATGCATTAATGTCTTGGTCTGAGCAGTAATCAAGTCTTGAGATAAAGCTTTTGTCTCCACTACCTGAACGTTGTTTGCTTCACAGGGTCATCTTAATGAATGAACTGGTTTCCTTTTGAAGAGCTCAGGTGTGCACCAAGTGTGATTCAGTCACTAACAGAAACACCAGTCCCTGATATTCTGAACAGCATTAAACTGTATGCACTGTTGGGGTGTTCAGTCCAGGGGACAAGCTTAGGTCTTGTGTGAAGCAGAACACCTAAATGCGTATAACAAGTGTTAGGACCTCATAATCACGTACTTTGGCCTACTAATCAACTGCTTTTGTGCTAAATTACTTGCAAATGCAGACATAGCCACTGAGCACCATATGAAGATACCAGCTCTGTTCAGGCTAGAGTCTGGGAGAGGTTTGCAAGGAATGCAACATGTGAACAGATACAAAGTGCTGGAGTGTTTGTTCTTATCTCTTATAATATCAAACTCTGCTGTATTCCTCATATAAAGAAAACAGATTATCTGTTTTGTACTTGTTTTAACATGAAAAATGCATAAAGTGTTCTGATACACGGATCTAATTTCAAGCTGCAGTGGGAAGACTTACTGTTTCACAGACATTTTTGACATGTCTGAAAGCTTCTCCTTCTGTGTTAAGGTAACTCATGCTTGGAGCTTTTGATAAAAACTGAGAAGAAGTTTTGGTAGATGGTTTGGCAGGGAGAGAGGATTACTTTCTCACATGATCTGAAGCAGGGACTTGAATCTGTTTTGTCCCAGCCTTAAACCAGGTCTGTTGTAAGTTCAAGACTCTCTTGGTCCTTGTCTGTACTGCAGCATTCGGAAGCACTTCCGTTTGACCACATCTTTCTATCTGTGTCTTATCTCTGTGCCACTGTGAAATCCAGAGCAGCACCAGGTTTCCGCACAAAGAAAGCACACTTGCTTACCCCAGAAAGGAGCTGTGAAACAGCCCAAATACTTGTTCGTCTGATAGATCAAAGACGTGATCTTCCTGGCACATCTCAAGAGAATTGACAACGTGGAGCATTTCTGTTGCAGTTGCTCTGCTCTGTGTAACTACTTGAAGCTTGGTCTCCATTGTCTCAGTCTTCTCCAGATGTTCATCTTTCAAGTTAGATAGTGGCTTCTGCTTCTGTTCATTTGTGGCAATTAATGCAAAGTAGCCATTGGGATCTTGTGTTCTCAAATTTGGCCATATTTTCAGTCCTTCCTTGGGCTAACCACTAATTGGTGAATTTTCCAGCTCTTCCAAAGGTTGAATGATAAATGCTTCCTGTCAGTGTATCAGTAGCTGACATCTAAGCAACGACACAAAACCGAACCCATTTTAGTAAAGGTGAGCAACTTCCAGTTCCTTCCACTCCATAAGACAGTGAAAGCAAAGTGATCCTCTTCCATCTGTAGTTCTATATTCAAATAACACCTGTGCTTAGGTAGATACCTTTGAGAGTCACAGCAGGTGGGGGTTAAACCAGCATGAGCTGGAAATATCTTGGCCACTTTAATAACTTCAATACTTTGGCAACCTGTTGATTTGAAAGTTGGGAGTCTGAAGCCTGAATGCTCCTATTGTCATTTCTCAAAATGTTCAGTGTTCTTGAAGCCTTACCCTGGAAAGAGCCAATCAAAATTTGCAGGAAGAGTGATCCCCTCTTGGAATTTGAATGGCAAGAGCAAATACGCTGAAGAAGCTAAAAATCCAGAAGAACAATAGGTAGTTCCACATTAGCAATGAGTGGGAAATCAGGAGCATGAAACAGAAATGTTCCAAGTAGTAGAAGTTTTAGCTTGAAGAACTTGAGGCCAAAGGCTGCATTTAATTTTTTTGGATGCAATATCTTTTTATTATCCAAGAATTGTTGTAAACCCCTATGAAGCCAAGGGCTGGGCATCAAATTGGCATTCTGTACCTATTTTCCTAGTGCTTCCATCTTCCAGGCTGTTTTTTTCCCATAGTTTTTGGGTTTGGTTTTGTTTTTTTTCCTGGTTTTGAGTTAATGACATATCACAACTGTGCCCTTAGCTTGTGAACATTCTGAAACTTTACAGTATCCTTGCCACTGCTGCATTTTCAATTCCAAATGTACTATATGAGTGCCATTGTTGCACTTGTACCACCTTTGATACAAATCTACCTAGACTTATCTATGCATGTGTAAATCCAGGAGCACTTGAAACATAAGGTCTTCCATCTAAGTGATTTTTCCTTCTTTTTGCAAACTTCAGTTCCTTCTTTGAGTATACTTTACCTAGTGTTTCTCAGCTTCTTCATATTACCAGTTGACTTTGAAACAAAAACAACCTTGTCATCCATTCAGAAATTCAAACACCTTCTTAACCTCAACATCTCCTTATACACTTCAGTAGAATATATTGCTTTACTTTCAAGAACCCTGATTGATATGGTTATTAGGTTCATGTAACTGTGCAAGAAAAACATTATATACTCAGGAAGAGAGATTCAATTGTCATCAGCCGTTCCATTTTTCTGGGCAGGCAGAAATTTTGAGATCAAATGGTGCATCTTTTTTCTTTGTCTCACCGCTGAAAGTATGACTTAGTAGACCTTTCATTCTTCAGAAGCGAGTCAGTGCCTGAAACAAGAAGCAGCCATTGAATCTGAACTCCTACAAGAAGATACTGTGCACCAGAGCACTTGGTGTTCCACGGATTTCTAAAGCCAGAAGGGGTGACTGCGATTACCTGTTTAATGGTTTCCACAGTATGAGTCTCGGGACTTGTTTGAATTTCTTCCCTGAAGTTCTTTAAGAGCTGAAACACTCTGTGGCATGGGTTGTTTGCTTTTTGTAAACAAGCAAGCGAACAAAATCCAAATTCTAAAATATTCTGCAGAAAACACTCTTTAGAAAAGGCATAAAGAGTTTTCAGTTTTAACTGGGAAGATTCATTCAATTCCGCATTCAACCCATAGCATGAATCTCAAGGTGACAAGGAAACACACCCTTATCTTTCTGATGTACTTTTAGAAGACAGAGGATAGCATCTCTGGGATTCTGGATACTGAGACATCCATGGAGCTTCAGGAGAAAGACATTGCCAAAACTTCAAGAGGCTTGATAAATGTTTGGAACAGTTGACGACTCTGCTAAAAGCATGAAATATAAACTAAAGATGAAAGTGAGATGGAGAAGAAGGGGATCAAACTTGCAAATTCTTGCATTGCAACATAAGAGATTTTTCCCCCTTTTAGTTATTAAGATGATTTTGCACAATTAAGCTTCTGCCAAGGGGTAACAAACCAGCAATTACCAATATACTCACTGATAGACACATATGAACCAAATTTTGAAAACCATATATAAGTCAAAACTTGAAGACTGAGTTCAAACTTTACCACTATTTCTGAAAGGTGAGACCTAGAGTTTATTTCTAATATACCAGACTATATATTTGTAAACGAGTGAGTGTAAGTTTTTGCTCAGGCTGGAATAAATCTATTATTTCACTAAAAAATTACAATTTTCCCTAGTAACAGATACAAAATTCAATATCTAAATGGTAAAAAATGGTTTTTTATATTTTTTGTTTCAACATTTATTTACCCACAGAAAACAGTAATGACAAATTATAATTTAGGACTGAACTTTTAACCCAGTAACCAAAAAATACATCACTTTTTCTTCACATACTGCTTTTAAAGAGGAATTCAAAAGCCTGCGGAATTAGCTATAAGCTGTAACTGGAAGGCAGGGAATCAATCAATGAACAAAACTTATTTTTCTGGTGGATCTATTAATTGAAGTTATGTGCGTTTAAGTGGTCCTAGCTTGAAAGTACTAACCTAGGGTGAAATCATTAGCCTTAACACAGATACTGGTAACTCTAGGCTATGTATTTGGTAGATGAAAATAAAGATGCACATAAGTAGCCAATTATTGGAGGAAATGAACCATTAATGGATTAATGTAATTGGAATACATTCTTTTATCAAGAGAGACATTCACTTAAATGGTACTGTATTTGCTTTACACATGACTTGTTGCATATCTAATGCAACATATCATCACATATTCCGAAAGAGCTACATCCCAGAAGGACTCAAAGTTGAGAAAAGACCTAGGCAGAATTAGAGACAAACCTGACAAGTAACTCCCTCTTTCCTCCCAATCCCACAAATATTTTGATACATCATTTACGTGAGCTTTATTCCAGAAAAAAAAACAAACAAACAGGTAAGACAACAGTGCACCTGCAGCATGCTGTTTGCCAAGTCTTCCTTACAGAAACGGTTGGTTTGTATCATGGGTTTTAGCAGTGTCATGATACATTTACTGCATAGAATGATTTGATAATGAGAAGCATTTCTCAGACGTTTTTCCAACTATATGTCATTTCTTATAACAAAAAGTACAAAGAAATGTATCATCATTCAAAGGGCAAGTATTCCCCATGAAAAAATCTCAAACATTTCTCATCTTTTTTCCCTTTTTATGCCAGGGTTATTTTGAGGGGGAGAAGGAGACTAAAAGTATTTCTGTGAACATGATGGTAACCTTTGTCTATTTTTTTGGTACTTGAAAAATGCTCAAAATAGATTCTATTTAACACTGTGAGTGAAAAATAGCAAAATTTTAATAAAGAAACTATGAAGAAATCAAAGTCCTTGACAAGTGTAATAGGAAAAAATATATAAAGCTATCTTTATATAGATAAAAGAGGAGAAAAGAAGGAAAGTACAGATGACTATGGTTATTAGTCTTAGGGTGCAGAGAATGGAGGTAGCTCCAAATATTTAGCTTTCCTGTCTTTTAGAAACTTCTTGAAAACATCAGAAAGAAATGCCTTAAATAATATGGGTTTATGCAAAAGTCTTGTGTACAGGTATTGGTACCAATGGAATATATTAAGTTACATTTTTGGCAGACATTTTATTATTACTGAATGTGTTAATAGAATTTAATTCATGTCTTAATAAGAACTGAAAGATGCATAGCAAAGTTAAGTACCTTATCTTAGTGGGTTTCTGTTTCTTTGTTTTCTGTATGAGCATGGAATTTGGTTCAAGACCAAATCTGAATGCCTTTTTAGTACCTTTTTACATAGAAGCACTAACACTCCCTCACAGCTGGAGACCAATGTAGATCTCAAGGGAATTGAGATGTTTATATGAGGGCAAACGAACCGACCCTTAACCAATCCTGTCAATGGAAACTAGAAGGCTCCTCAGCCACTCTAGAGTTAAGCATCCTCTAGATATGGATGTCTACCTGTAGACATCTTGTGTCATCTCATGAGCAGGTGGCTAATCTGCTTAGCTTCCACTTGTATTATGTCCTTCTAGGTAAACATCTGAAACCAAAAGTTAAACTTGCATTAGTACACTGTATTTCTGAATAATTTGTATGAAGCTTCTTTACATATAGATGTGTGTAAATTTAAAGCAAACCCAGCAGCATACTTACGTCACTTTATAAAAACAGATAATGTTACTGCAAATTTAGAAAGCACTATAATTTTAGAATAAAAGCCATTTATATATGTCATTTTGGGACACAAATTCTTTGATCTAAGGGTTTGGACTGATTTTCTATAAATCATATTCATCATTCCCTTTATCCAAATATCTAAATCTATCTCAATTATTGTAGATACATATGTAATATTCAGAACTGTTATTTGATTAGTAAGTTCTGAAGAAGTATCACATTTTTATGACTTGGTTAAAAAAAGTTGATATATTATTTATAAATGACATATGAATGCTTTCTAGGGAAAATTACTTTACAGTTTAATTTTTTTTCTGACATTTTCCCCAATAAATAATCAGCTGTTTTCCAACAAGACAACACACAGTCTGAACTCTGAGCCTGGAGGTTAAAGCACCACCCATTTATCTCTGTCCACATAATGTGAATTATTGGCTACTTGCTTTTCATTGTAACTGTGTTATTGGAAAATTATATTCCAAGATATATTTAATGTATTTTACTTAATCTCTGCTCACATTTGATTTGCTAAATTCCATGCTTGGTGTTTTGCCTTATTCTAGTGACGTGGCATACGCTTCAGATTTTACCAAGTAGCTACTGTAGCTCAGTATGGCTGTTGCTCCTGACATTTACACACAGCCCAACATTATTTATACTGCAGCAAAGTACCTAACTTTTGAAAAGAAGAATGCACATTCAGCAACTTACGCTATTCCAGCCACAGCATTATTTTACTGTCTCTTGAATAATTAGCAACATGGATGCAGATAGAATATACAGTAACTTGCCTGACTTTGGGGTAGAAAAAAAAAAGATTAGAATGACAAATAGTCAGACTCCAGGGTCAAATGCTTTGCCAGTAGTTGCATATGTTTATGCCAAAATACATAAAGAAATGTCACTTCAGCACATGAATGATGACAAACACTCCAAGTGGGACTGCACTTCATCAATCATTTCAAACACGCAGATTGGGTTTACCTATATAAACAAAAGCAATAAAACTACTCAAAGCCTCACCTTAAACTATTCAGGCATGACATAAACAGTGTTACGGCACAGTCAATCCCCGTTCTACTTGAGAAGCAGTCAGAAAGCAAGTGACAAACTGATTTATTAAGATTAATAAAGCATGCCCTTAATAAAAATAAAGCCAGATAATATTTTGCATAAACATAGGAATCTTGTTTGAGGCTATAACAGACCAGGACACATGAGAAACAGGGAAGGTGATTAAAAAATCTTTTTGTACACTTTGCCCAGCACTACTGAGATGATTTGAGGAGGTTTTAACCGCTCAATGAGGTTCAGGACACAGAGACTTTCTGCAGACCCAAAGTGCAAGTCTGAGGAAAAAAAATAAAATAAAAAAATTATCTTGCTATTAAAAAAAGAAAAAAAAAATAAAAAAGAAGGTGACTCAGAGGAAGGGCTCTTAGTCAGCAAAACACTGATGGGGCCCTCCCTGGCTGTGTCCCTTGGGTCTCATCAAAACCACGCTGAAGTCAGTGGGAATCTTTCTGTCGACTTCAATGAGATTTGGAGCAAACCCCCTGTGAGGGAAATTTAATTGAATTCCTTAGTATTGATCTCTTCACTTCAGTTGCTCATTTAGCCTTTTCTCTTAAATCTGCACGTGCTTTTTCAAAGGGGAAATGAAGGGCCTAAAGTTTAAGTTTTAAATCATTGCAGGAAAGTTTTGCATAAATAAAGTCATATGAGATTCCTAAACCATTATATATATCCAATTAATACCTCTAGGACACGTTAAACAAATGGTATTTTTTAATCCCTTACAGACACAAGAAAGTGAGCTCCATGTCACATTTTCCCACACTTTCATCAGCTTTCACCTATCTATGTTTGCCTGTTTCTGTTTTTAATTACTGTGTGGCAGAATCCTAGGTTTAAACTAATTTTTCTATTCCTTTCTTGGTAACCAGCCACTGAAGTGTTATATGGCATGGCATAAAAACTATTTCCTTAGTCTAATCTAGGCAGAATTAGGAAATAATCAAAGCAGACTACATTATATGGTTCAGGTGATGCTGACACAGAAGCTTTCTAGCCACCTACCCTAACATAAGCCAAATATTCATCACTTACCAGAGCCTATCCGACGATACTACAAATGCAGAAAGACAAGTCAATTGACAAGTCAGTCTAACTCAGATTTGAATTTTTTTTATTGATGCTCCAGCACTTCTGAGGTAAGGAAAGGGGGACCGATCTCAAATTTTTCCTTCCTTGCAGTAACACTCTATTTTCCATGTCAAAATGGCCAAGCAGGATTGCTTGTCATCTTCATCTCACACAGCATAACTCTTTTTGCTCATTCAGTTCCTTGCTTCTGAATCCTCAGATCTCTGTTGCTTCTCCAGCCCAAGTCCATCAGAGTTTTGTGCTGTGTTTTGCGCTATGTCCATTCCTGGCCTGTTTTTTGGGGAGTATGCCACTGCTTGGAAAACAATACAAAAGGCAAAGGCTGGTGAACTGAAAAATCTCCTAAGCTCCTACCCTAGATTTGGCAGTCAAAGAGACTGCTTAAAGGAGACCCTGCTTCATGGTAGTCTCTTACAGATTCATCCCTAACTCCAGCGTATTCAATATTTTCTTTCTGAATATTATGATTTCTTGAGCTTCAATGGATGATGCTGATGTTTTTCATGTTTATTCATTACTGTTACTTAACTTGTTGTCAAGCTACAGAGTACAGCATATTATTTTCTGCTCATCTTTGACATTCTTCCTTGAAAATGGCAGACATTAATGGAGCGACACTTAATGTTTAAGCTATTAAAGGAAGGATCACCCTTGGTGGATACTGGAGAACCTAGTTAGTCATTGACCAACATTTATAAGCAGCTCACAATGAAGTCATTAGGACACCTCACACAAGATGGTTAGCTCCACTATAATGACATGGAGACAGTCATACACCCTCCTGGCATCTCAGAAAAAAAATCTCAGCACATTTCATTGATCAACAAGGATAGTGTGGTAAGCTTCTGAGGTACAGAAAGCATGCTGTTATTTTACAAACAGGAAGACTTGGAGGGTCTAGTGCCTACCCTCAAGGTCACAAAGTGGTTGTAAACAGCTGCACATCTTGGAAAGGAAGATGTTTCATAGACACTTTCTTCAGTTTCTTTATTCCTTTATTTCTCCTGTCAGTTAGAAGCAGCAGTATGTCACAAGAACAGCTGTGTTCAGTTTTAGTGGTCTGCATTCACCAGCAGTGGTGGGAGTTATGACTGTAGAGAAAAAAAATAGATGTTTAAGGCATTGACTGCAGCCAGGACCTCTAAGAGAATTTTACATTTCTATTTAAACATAATTTATCCATCATGGAAAAAAAAAAAACAACCAACAACCAAAACAAACCCACAATACAAAAAACCTTCAGCTATATCTAACTGGATAGAAAGCTCTAGCCTGCGCTTGAGGGGCTGATAACCTGTGTGAAGTATCAGGATAACAGTGTCTGTAACACAAGGACCTTTGCCTTTTTTTTTTTTTTTTTCCAGCTTCAGACTTGAATAAGTAAGTTTGTGTTTTCCTCAAGAAAAATGTCAGTGTATCAAACAAAATTTTTAGCTTTTTTTCTAGTGCTGAGATTTGAACTACACTGAAGACACTAAAATGCCCTGATAAGGAAAAGAAAAAGCAAATTCATAGCAAGGAACTGTTACATAAAGCATAACTACTTTCTGAAAAGAATATCTTGCTCATGCAGCTTATGCTACAGGCTCCTCACTCAGCACAGCTCAGTTGCTGGTATATGTAGATTAATACTGTATGAGAAACGCCATTTACTATGTGGACCTTGTTCTGTCTTAATTAATAGGATTAATTTTAGCAGCAATTTGTTGTATACAGAAGTTTTAATATTTATATAATCATAGAATGGGTTGGGTTGGAAAGGACCATGCACAGTGACAAGCTGTCCCTAGCCAAAATGACACCCCTGCTCAGGTTGGACTCTCACCTTGTGTGATGGCAGAGCATCCTATGGTGATACAGAAATACTTTCCTTCTCTTTGAAATAGAATAATAGAATAGTTAGGGTTGGAAAGGACCTTAAGATCATCTAGTTCCAACCCCCCTGCCATGGGCAGAGACACCTCACACTAAACCATGTCACCCAAGGCTCCATCTAACCTTGAACACTGCCAGGGATGGAGCATTTACTACTCATTTGGGCAACCTATTTCAGTGCCTCTCAATCCTCACAGTACAGAACTTCTTCCTTATATCTGACCTGAACTTCCCCTATTAGAGTTTGAGCCCTTTACCCCTTGTCCTATCACTACAGTACCTGATAAAAAGTCCTTCTCCAGCACCCTTGTAGGCCCCCCTTTCAGACACTGGAAGGCTGCTATGAGGTCTCCACACAGCCTTCTCTTCTCCAGGCTGAACTTTCTTCAACTGTCTTCATATGGACGTGCTCCAGTCTCCTTACCATCCTCATGGCCTTTCTCTGGAGAATCCATAGGATTGTATGAAAAAACAACTAAATCCACGTTTTTATAATTAGATCTGAAGTTTAGATTCATCAAGCTGACAAAATGACAGTTCCAGTATTAGCAAGAAATTTCTTATACATTTAACAGTCTTTGTTTACTATATTTTGATATTTATGGTGTACAGCAAGTTCTTTGCAATAACAGCTATCAAATAAAAACTTGCTATACCTTTGAGAGAACTTGCTAAGTCTTTGTAAATCTCTGTGACAGATGATAGAATATTTGGGCCTTGGAGATAAGAAAGGAACAAGTATATAAAAGTTTGTTTTAGCATGAGAAAAGTAACATGTTTCTGGTTAATGCAGTAATCAGAACAATAAATCTTGCAATGCGTTTATGTATTAATTGAAATGTAGCTAACAGAGATTTTTTTTTGCAGTCAGGTATTCCTAAACACAAGTATCTTTTTCAAAATATTTGCAAACTTAATATTCAGCAGCATCGTTCAGGCAGTGTCATGGTGTGATATTAACTAAGGAGTAGACCACGAAGTACAGGTTATAGGGTGGAGTATATAAGCAGAGAAACCTCTGCTTTAGGGGTAAAACACAGGTAGAATGGAAACAAACTGTTCATCCAGGAAGAGATCTCTTAGTACTGTTCTTTTGTAATGTTCCTGCCTGCCCATAGCAAGGTTCTAATTGTTGTTAGAGATTTGGTTTTATTAGAGAGCATGCTTTATGATTAGAAAAAAAGCGTGTTCAAGATATCTTAATCTGCCTGTGTAAACAGGAAGTATTTCCTATAGTAATTTTAATTGGCATCATGGGAAGGGTTACAGGGATGAACACATTTAAAAATCAGGTACTTAATTTCCAGCCTATATTTCATCAATATAAAAAAAAAAACAACAAACTAGCTTTATCCTGGATAAATGGCAACAAGTTAGGAGACTTTTAGAGTTGTAAATTGGCAGGTTTTAAAGCTTTTGGTTATTCTTAAGACAGAGAAATGAATGTGACAGTCAGCACACCAGATTCATGTTTTATTTCCTATTAAAGTGAATTCTGAAAATCCCTGGACAATCCCTTGTCAAAAAGGTCTACAATAAAGCTGAAAAAGTAAATTTTGCTTTATAAAAGTGGCAAAAAGCAGAATGAAAAAAAACCCCACAATTAGTTCAAACAAACCAAACCAGATTTCCTTTGGGGATTCAAAACACTAATTTGGGATTTTTCCAAAAATGTCATCTGGTCTAAAATTCAATATTTTGACTTCTTCAATTTTGAAGTCCTTTGTCTTTTTTTTTTTTTCCTTTTTTAAGGTTAACTCTGAAATGGAAAATGCTGTTCCAAAAGGAGTAGCCAAAACATATTGCTATGAAAAAGTTGAAATCTTTCAGCAGTTCCAAAAAAAATAAAAAAAAATTATATAAAGAAGTGTTTTTCTTCTGGCAAAATCACTCGAAATTCAAAGTAATTTCTTGAAGAGTTTTGGTCCTGTCAAATGTTATTCAGTAAGTTTCCTCTTCCTTGAAAAAAAATTCAAAGATATGTCTCATTACTTTTCCTTCTGGTACACAGATCACAAACTTAAAGTCATCTTAACAAAGCTATGTCTGTCCTCTGGTATTGTTTCATGTCCATGCAGATGTGATGCTGTGGAGTTTGCAGTTTTTTTAAAGTCTGGCATTCTTATTGACAATGTCAAAATATGCTATACCAATCATTTTCATAATACGCTGTCTTTTTCTTTTTTACAATTTCACACCTAGCAAAAGCAGTCACATTGGAAGAGAGGGGAGTGCCTGCATAAGCATTTCTGAGACCTCATCCTACATGCCTGTGCAACCCCAGATGATGGTTACCAATTACTATAAAATACTAGTTTGGAAGAAATAACTAAAATATGCAATTTTCTTCTCTGGACACTCAGGTTCATTTTTATCATAGTAACTAACTCTCAAATCATTGTATGATGTACACTGTATGTTGGCTAAGCTAAACCAATCTATATAATAAGCAGCATACGAATCTGCAGGCAGCCTGATGTCAGGTTTTTCTCCATGAAGAAACCTATTGTAGGTATCTAATGCTGGTAATTTTATTTTAGGGTGAGACTAGTCCAGGTATGACATTGCCATCACAGAACAGACAGCCAAGAGCAAGTGGCTGGAATCTACCATCTGACCCGGTGAAAGATTTGGGTGCCTGAATTTTGATTGAGCCATGGCAAGACAAGATTGTCATCCAAAATCTTTGCTTGGGATTAGAGATGATTAAACTGACCTGGAGGTACCTTTTTGCCTATACACTTTTCTAACAACATTAAAGGTAGTTTCCACATGAGGAAAAAACCCATATTGTCTGAGCATTTGACCATTTAACTGCTTATGCCCCAATTAAACTCTAATGTTAAGAAAGATGAATGTTAAGAAAGAGAATAGTACCCAAGCCCTCTGTTTAACCTTTTATTCCTTTATTTATTCTTACTTTACATGAACCAGAGCCACAGTATCTCAGCCCTGGAGATACCTGCATTCAGATTTGAAAGGTCTATACAATTAATGGCAGATAAGCAGCACATCAAGCAAATGCAATTTAATGTGTGGGTAGAGACTGGAAAAAAAAACAGATACTCTGTGTCTGTCTGTCTGCCTCAGCATTGTTCCCAGTAACTCTAAAGGATTTTAAATTACCATGAGTCTTGGGAAAACCAGGAGTGGGGAAGCAGGGGGAATGCAGACAACTGGGATCATCTGTTACTGTCCCATGTGGCCTCCTGTCCTGCAAATTTGGGATCCAGGAGTGGTACATGCTGCTTTTCACCAGGGAAAAGGGAGGGTGCTAAAGTACCTCACAGGTACCCAGGGGCCTAAGAGAAATCTGTGAGCACATGTGTGTGGAAGGCAAGGGCTCCTCAGGGAGCAAGTGGCGAGAGCAGTGCTATTGCGATCAGCAATGCAAGGCAAGAGCAAATTATTGCTGTGTGAAGCCATTAGCTCAGCAACTATTGATGGAACTTCTTTTTTTATCTCAAGGAATAGAAAGACCACGACAGCTCCCTTAGCACTCAGAGGTCCAAAGTTACATGTGTGTCTAGCAACAGGGGACTTCCAGCTACCTTCCCCAAAGCCCAAGACAGCAATGAATGCTCAGAAATCCAGCAGAGCAGTGTTGAAAATTTCATCATACTCTGCTGTTTCTAGAAAGTAATAGCACTCATGTTCCCAGCATGGCACCTGTATCACCTCTGCTTGAAAATCTTGTGCATGTAACTTGCCACAAGCCGTACCAGAAGATTCTAGCAGAGCCAGGAATGCAGCTGCGATGACTTACCTCCTTCTGTTTAATCATAAGGTTTCTCTATTGTATTTGTTGAGAAGCTGTGTTTTGTATTTATGCACTGAACATTTTAACCACAACACCATCCTTCTTCTGTGTTATATTTGATAAAACATTTTTGTGTTTATTCACTGAACATTTTAATTGACTATTTCCAGCTAACAGAATATTGCATCTTCTCACATGTAGAAGAGATAAGTATGTGTACAATCCCATATGTAATTTTTAATGAAGTCAAAATTGAGTAAGACTTATGATAATTAAAAATAGATACTATATCAAATACATACAAATTAAGTAAAAAAAAGAACACAGTAATTTAATCCCCTAGGTACTGAAATAATAATGCTTTTGAATAAAGGAAAAAACATGTGAAAAACGTTTGACACAGTGAAGGTGGCTATTGCACTTTAACTTTTCTGTGATTTAATATTTGCCAAGGTGTAATGGCAGCTCCAGACTCTGGAAGGTATTTTTTGTTAATCTCCTGGCAAAAATGGAAGCAGTTGCTGTCAAATGCTCCCAAACCGCACCACTGGGAGCTATTGGCTCCTCAATTGCTTGATAATAATTGCAAGACACCAACTGGAATTTAAAAAAAAAAATCCCCAAGATTATCCTTCCTGAGAAAGCAGATTTACTGTCATTATAGCATTTTCTCTGAACATACATACAGATGCATGCATATAAACCCATGCAGATCTGTATATAAATTCACTAATATGAGAAAGGCAGACTAATTTAGCCATATTGAGGCAGCTATGACAAGTGAAACTTGTTTTAAACCCACAAGCACGCTGAAGTGCTTTACAGGTTCATGTCTTGTTAGGGTGGAGTGCTGTTCTGTGTATCCCATGCTGGGTTTAGCATGAGGGCATTCCAGACTTACAAAGCTAAAGCTGCTATTAATTGAAAAAACTATTTGCAGACATATTGCATCTGCAAGTGAGAATGTAAGCTGAACAAAAGATTGTGTCACAGTCTTTCAGCCTTCCCTTTTCTTCAGTATGCCCTTATCTCTCTAACTTTGTGAGTTAAGAGCTGTGCAGGGGTGTTCAGAGCTAGAAAACGTGGGCATCCAAGGTAATATTGCTATTTTGATTTGGTATCCATACTAGTTCTGAATAAGGTGCATGTCACTTCTTAGTGTACACATTAGACCTAGTGGGGTGCCTTGCTAACTATATCTGTAGTGTTCTTGTCTTCCCAGACAAGGAAGCAGAAGAGTCCAGCATGTTCTTTGCTTGTTTAGTAAGCAGACAAAACCCCCCTGATTGACAGGCTGAGAAAGTTGGGGCTGTTCAGTCTACAGAAGGGAAGGCTATGTGGAAACCTCATAGCAGCCTTCCAGTATCTGAAGGGGGCCTAAAAGGATGCCAGAGAGGGACTCTTCACCAGGGACTGTAGCAATAGGACAAGGGGTAATGAATTGAAACTTAAACAGGGGAAGTTCATGTTAGATATAATGAAGAAATTCTTTACTGTGAGGGTGGTGAGGCACTGGAACAAGTTGCCCAAAGAAGTGGTAAATGCCCCATTTACCAGGTTAGATGGGGCTTTGAGCAGCCTATTCTAGAGTGAGGTGTCCCTGCCCATGGCAAGGCAGTTGGAATTAGATGATCTTGAAGGTTCTTTCCAACCCTAACTATTCTATAAATCTATGATTCTATGACTTTTGCTTGAGAAAGAGAAATATCTCAATTCAGTCTGGTCCTGCCTGATTTGAAAGTACGTGTAAGTTTTAATGGGGGGAAGATAAAAACTTGATGCACACTGTAATTTGTAATTTCCATCATAGAAATAGAGGATACTTTCAGCTCAGCCCCCTGACAATTCTTTTCTCTAGAGTCAAGATGAAAATAGTTTAATCATAGCATTTTACTCTCTCTGATTACCAAATTAAAAAAAAGGGGCACAGCAGCGGGAATTTTACTTGTTATATTACAGTGCTAAACTAGTACTACCAATCTAGTCATTCTTCCAGGAAAGAAAAAGAAGAGCAAGAATAAGACACCAATAATTTAAATTTTATCTGGATCTTTACTGCCATAAAATTTTCCTATCTAATCCAGTTCTTGCATTAGCTAAGAAAATTATGCTTTTTGTGTAGTAAGTTGCACTAACATCCCTCTTAGTTTTAAAACAGCTGTAGAGAAAATAGTTTTGTTTGTTTATTTAGATTAGTGCAAAAAAGGAAAAAAGAAAGGATCTCTACTGAAAGTGTGGGTAACTCCACCTTGTCTGAAAAATAAGTAAACAAAACCTATTTCAATGACAACTCCACCAATGAACAGAACTCTGCATCCTACGGAATGGAAAGCCCTTTACTTGTACGAACCAAAACCTTTGCAGAAGTGCACTTTGCAGCACACAATCTTACCTCGTAATATCTCTGGAAGAAATTTCACTCCACACAACTGGACAAGGTGCATGCATAATTTTATTAATATGTATGACTAACGTCACCTCAGTGGGCTAGCAACCTCCATATTAAATGCATAATGCATTATATTTCTCCCACCTTTGTCTTCAGTATGAATCATATCTTTACTCCTTAAACTAGATGCTGTGATAAAAACACCACTCTGGCTCTCTTTGACATCTTTCTTTTGGGATAAGATCAGGGCAATTTCACATTATGCAATTTAATGCAATGTACAAATGGTAATCTTTGCTTTTTTTCTGATGATGGTGATCTGCCAGTGAACACAGCTGGGAACCTCTCCATTTACTTGAACCCAATTTCTCTGAAGCTTTAGTTGTCCATTTAAATACAATGAAATTTTTAACTGAAGCTCTTACTGCTTCTTAAGAATCATTTTATTCAGCCATAACCAGTAACTAGCCCCACTGTACGTTTGGAGCTAATTTTCCCTGCTATCTCCAAGCAGGTATGAACTCCTAGAATCTACCTGTAAAATTTTCAGCTTAACTTTTTAAAATATGTTGTATTAGCTTCTTCTTTCCCCTGCATTGTGTTAAATATTGAGCTTTGCTATTTACAAGTTCAAGATTCTGATTTTATTTTTTTCCCCCGTAGTACATTTCTAGGGGATACTTTCACTTGTGAAAGATGGTGCTCCAGAGCTTTTCTCCTTCCTATTTCAAATGCTAATAACTGCTTTAAGGTTCTCTTTACTTTGTTGAAGTTTGTTTTGCAGTACAGCAGATAGAGTTTTGCTTTATTGTTGAATAGAAGCTGCACCATTTTCTCTTCACTGTACTCTTTATTTCTTCAAACATATTCTATATTCAAACCACTTAGACACAATGGATGCTTCCATGGACAAAAGTTGCCCATGTGTGTACAAAGGGTAGCTCCTACCAGAAGAAGCATCCACCACTCATGAGAGGGCAGACAGGAGGTTATACAAGAAGTGTCTGTATATCATAGCCAAAGACTCTTGGGAAACATTCTTAGTAGTGACTGTTATATTTTTAACACTGACGGCAGCTGTTCAATATCTCCCATTGCTTCTAGTACCCATGCATAGATGTTTCAGACTGCAACAGGGGACCCAAGGAATGAAAAAAACTCTCTAATTAATACCACGTTATCAATATTGCTTGAAAGACAGTCATGTATGTCTTGTCAGCTCTGTTTACTTATAAGCTTAAGAAATTCATGCTGCTAAAGAAAAATGAGACATCTGTGAGAGAACAGCAATAAATTGGTTGAGATAGGATGAGATTTCTGGAGATTCTTTGCCCACCTCCCTGCTCAAAGCAGGGTCACATAGAGCAGGTTGTGCAGAGATATGTCCTGTCAGATTTTTAATATCTCTAAATATGGAGACTGGCAATTCTCTAGGCAACCTCTTTCTGTTCTAAGTCACTCTCACAATATATGTGTGTTTTTTTAAATGGAATTTCCTGTCTTTCAATCTGTGCCCACTTACTCTTGTTCTGTCACCAATTACTGCTGAGTATGGCTTTGCTTGCTTACATTGACTTATTTATACATATTGAACGGATTCCCTTAAGCCTTCTTTTCTCCATGTTGAACAAGTCCAGCTCCCTCAGCCCGTACTTGTATTCCTGTTGCTCCTGTCCTCTCAACAATTCTGAGGCTCTTCTCTGAATATGACCCAGTATGTCCCTGCTGCCTTTGTACTCAGGAGCCCAGATCAGTTCCCAGCACTCCTGCTATGTCTCACCACAAGTTAGTAGAGGGGAAGGATCACTGCTCTAAGCCTGCTGACAATACTTTATCTAATGCAATCTGTGAGGTTGTTGGCTATTCCTGGGTCCTGAAGGAGCTGGCAAATGAAGTTGCTAAACTACTGTCAATCATATTTGAAAAAACATGGCAGTCGAATGAATCTACCTGGACTTGTGTAAAGCGTTCGACACTGTCCCACACGACATCCTTGTCTCTAAATTGAAGAAACATCAATTTGATGAATGGACCACTTGGTGGATAAAGAACTGGCTGGATGGTCACATGCAAAGAGTTGTGGTCAATGGCTCAATGTCCAGCTGGAGATCAGTAACGAGTGATGTCCCTCAAGGACTGGTGCTGGGAATGGTCTTGTTCAACATCTTCGTTGCTGACATGGACAGTGGGATTGAGTGCACCCTCAGCAAGTTTGCTGATGACACCAAGCTGTGTGGTTCGGTTGATACGCTGGAGGGAAGGAATGCCATCCAGAGGGATCTGGACATGCTTGGGAGGTGGGCTGATGCCAACCTCATGAAGTTTAACCATGACAAGTGCAAGGTCCTACACCTGGGTCAGAGCAATCCCAGACACAGCTACAGGTTGGGCAGAGAAGAGATTCAGAGCAGCCCTGTGGAGAAGGACTTGGGGGTTCTGGTCTATGAGAAACTTAACATGAGCCGGCTTCAGAGTGCACTCACAGCCCAGAAAGCCAACCGTCTCCTGGGATGCATCAAAGAAAGCTTGACCAGCAGGTTGAAGGAGGTGATCCTGCCCCTCTACTCTGCTCTCATGAGACCTCACTTGGAGTATTGTGTGCAGTTCTGGTGTCATCAACATAAAAAGGACAAGGAACTGTTGGAACAAGTCCAGAGGAGGGCCACGAGAATGATCAGGGGACTGGAGCACCTCCCATATGAAGATAGGCTGAGAAAGTTGGGGCTGTTCAGCCTGGAGAAGAGAAGGCTGGGTGGAGACCTCATAGCAGCCTTCCAGTATCTGAAGGGGGCCTAGAGGGATGCTGGGGAGGGACTCTTCATTAGGAACTGTAGTGATAAAACAAGGGGTAGTGGGTTAAAACTTAAACAGGGGAAGTTTAGATAGGATATAAGGAAGAAGTTCCTTCCTATTAGGGTGGTGAGGCACTGGAATGGGTTGCCCAGGGAAACTGTGAATGTTCCACCCCTGGCGGTGTTCAAAGCCAGATTGGACAGAGCCTTGGGTGATATGGTTTAGTGTGAGGTGTCCCTGCCCATGGCAGGGGGTTGGAACTAGATGATCTTAAGATCCTTTCCAACCCTAACTATTCTATGATTCTTGGCTGCAAGAGTGCATTTCTGGATCATGTTCAACTTGTCCGCCAGCACCCCCAAGTCTTCTTTTGTAAAGCTGTTTTCCAGATGATATGACCCCTCCCCATGGCAGGACTTTGCATTTTCTTCTGTTGAACTTCATGTCATTTTGTCAGCCCACTTTTCCAGCCTGTTGAGGTCTTTATGAATGGCAGCACAGCCATCTGGTGCATCAAGCACTTCTCCCAGTTTTGTACCAAACTTGTTCAGGGCTCGTTCTGTCCCGTTATCCATGCCATTATGCAACATTGGCCAGTACTGGCCCAGTGCTAACTCTTGGAATACACATATTCTAGTGATTGATCTTCATCTGGGCTTTGTGGTGCTGATCACAAGGTTTTGAGCCCAACCCTTCAGTCACCTTTCCATCCACCTCACTGTTCCCTTGTCTAGACCAGACTTCATCAGTTTGACTATGAGGATATTATGGGAGACACTGTCAAAAGCCTTGCTGGAATCAAAACAGACAACGGGGCTCTGCCTATGGCAGGGGGGCTGGAGCTAGATGATCTTAAGGCCCTTTCCAACCCTAACTATTCTATGATTCTATGAATATGATTTACTTTTTCCTCATCCACCAAGCCAGCCAACAAGTTCTAGAAGACTATCAAGTTCTTTGAGGCATGTTTTGCTCTTTGTGAATCTATGCTGACTTCTTCAGATCACCTTCTTGTCCTTCATGTGCTTGAAGATGGTTTCCAGAATTGGTTGCTGCATTACTTTCCCTGGGGATTGAGGTAAATGGCCTGGAATTCCCTGGGTCCTTCTTCTTGTCCTTCCTCAGAGAAGAGTGACATAAGCTGTTCAATAAGCTGTACCCTACTGTCGGGTGTAAAGAGCACTCTTTCTGTGTTCAACCATATAGAATACACATAATGCCAATCCACAGAATATGATCCTTTAAATTTGTCCTTAGACACTGCTCAGAAACTTCCACAGAGTTTATTTAGGTGCTTCTGAAACTATTATTCTCAAGCTTTTACCTCAGAATGCCCCTGATGTCAGCCAAGACAGAGGCCATTCCATGAATGCTGCTTAGGATAAAGCTGTCCTTCCACACACAGGTGGTAAAGGCTACTTTGTGTCCAACTGAACAGCCACCTTCCCCCACCACAGTAGGAGTGCCAGCCCTGATGGTGCTCCTGTTTGTGGGACTCAGAAGAGAGTAATTTGCTTCAGTAAATAGTGTAGCGCAATGAAAACAAAGAAACAACTTAAAGAAATTAAGGGGCTCACTGGTAATATTTGTGTTCCTATTTGTGTGATATGGGGAGATAAAACTGGAAAAAATTTAGATAGTCTCTAATAAATTCAAATAGAGAGTTTATGCTGGCTCGGTAACTGAGTTCAGTTCTACCATTAAAAACACCAGAGGCTGGTTATCAAAATCAAAACATGGCAAAACTTCTCAAAACATGGATTTTGAAAAAAGAACAATTATATTGACAGACCATAATCGTTGCTTTTGTGTTGTTACTTGAAATAACCAAAACAGAGAGCTGACAAAGAGCAGCAACTTAAACGGCAAGGGCTGGCTCTCTGTTTTGCTCTAAAGATTTCTAAAGCTTCTTTTTTTTTCCTAAAGAGAGATCTTTCCTTTGGCAGACACTTTTCAGAGAGAGGCTGACCTCTGCTTGTTATCACCACAACTGAAAGGTAGTGTGGTTGCCTTTGTTAAAGAGGACCAGACTCCCAGAGGGACTCCAGTGTTTGCTCTCAACTTCCCTGACCGACACAAGGATATCTCTCAGGTCTCAACTCCCCTTAGCTTATCTCACCTCACATCTAAACTTTTGTTTAGGGAGTATATGGGAAGGAACATTTCTGCCTGCAGTGACTCTTCCCTTTTCCACAGCATACATTTGCAGGAGTTTTTTCATGGGTACCTCTGAATATGCAGCTATTAGGCACACGAAGTCTGTACAGCAATTAGTCTTCTAAGTAGATATATTAACTTTTGACTGTACCATGATTGAATTCTCTTAAAGTTCAAGTGTTAAGGCTTGATTAATTTATCCTGGCTTTTGGTGCTTCACTTTAACTTTACTGTAATCTTTGACAGGCACGCAGCAGCAGATACCTGAAACTGTTCAGCCATTTGGATCTATGGTAAAAGATTTTCCAGCAACTGTCACTTCAAGCTTTGAAGTTCGTGTGGGTCAGGTACCAAAGAGAGAATATCAGCTTTTATAGCAAAACATGTCAGGTCCACAGAGTGCATAGGATTATACTGCAAACCTCCCATTCTCTTGCATTTTTCTTTCTCTGGGAATTGTAAGTGCTGAAGAGACTGTAATACATCAGAGCTGTTGTGTTCTGCTTTTAATAACCTCTGCAAGGTACAGTGATACTGTCAGAAAGAAGGAAGGAATTGAGAATACTGGAAAAATGCTAAGAAATTGCTCAACCAAAATCTGCTCTAAAGTAATTCCACTCATCATAGAGGCAGTTAACTGAAATGCAAAGCATTTTTCTTTCAATAAATTGAGTAAAGACAGTAACAATTTTATGTCTTATTAATAGATGCATACAATATAACTGCCTAAAATTATGTGAGACAGTACTTTGACCAAACAGGTGATGGAAAGATTTTAACTACAAGCCCTTTACCTCCATTGAGGTTGGACCTGGCGATGTATTGATTTGACAGAGTAGCTCTAAAATTGTGATAAATAAATCCCATCCCACTGAACTGTTCAACAGCAATCTCCCACCTGAGTCTTCTAATTTCATTACAGATGAACAAGGTCAGGTTGCCTGGGATACTGAAGGCATCCTGGACAGACTGGTAAATGGTCCAGCTGTATTTTCTAATACTTAATACATTTTGTTTCCTATTTTCTCCTCCCTTTTGGCTTGATCCAAACCAAAATGTGTCAATGGAAATACATCCATCAGCCACGAGGCTCAAGACTAGGCCTTTGAGAGAACTTTTACAAATCAGTGTTTCAAAAAAGGCAGTAAGTAGAAGCCACAGGGAGTCTGAAATATTCTTATGACAACTGATAATCTAGAACAAGGAAAAACTATAAGGACAATTCACCATTCAGCATAACATCCTTTGCTCTGTTAAAAAGGAAAGATTTTTTTTTTTGTGTCTGCAAATGAGACAATATGATGGGGAAATTAAATTAAATGGTGATGTTATTCCCCTGGGGCAAAACAATTCTATTCAATAAATTAATTTTACATCAGTAGCTCTCTCCTTTCTTGAAACTGACAGTAATAGCCTGACAGCTTAAAGCTTTAATAAACTTCAAGAACTAGGAGACTGCCCTTCTTCAGGAAAAAAAATAAAAAATAAAAAACCCAAGAGTATCACAGGTATTAAAGTCTTTTCTTGTTCATTGTAACATAAAAAGTCCTCTGAATCCAGTTCTACTTACTGTTTTATTTGATGAACCAGGCCACTTAAGATAGTTTTTGACAGCATGCAGTTTTTGTATCTTAATGTTCTTATTCTTTAGAAGATACTCAAAACCTCAATGACATTTCCCATTAGGTGGCTCTAAGTAAATATTATACGAAAAGGGCAAACACATGGAGGAAAAGGATTCTGTCTCATAGACAGTCCTGTTAAAAAAGAATAAGTCATCTGTAAAGGCTGCTGTGGGAGTTAAGCCAGAAGGCATGAGCTACTATGCCCACTGTCTTCAAGGGTTAGGAGATACCTCACCAGTGTCTGAATTTGAAATGAAGTACATAGTCTTGTTTTTCATTTGTCTTCCATTTGTCTGGTCTGTCTTCCTTCCTTCCTTCCTTCTTTCCTTCCTTCCTTCCTTCCTTCCTTCCTTCCTTCCTTCCTTCCTTCCTTCCTTCCTTCCTTCCTTCCTTCCTTCCTTCCTTCCTTCCTTCCTTCCTTCCTTCCTTCCTTCCTTCCTTCCTTCCTTCCTTCCTTCCTTCCTTCCTTCCTTCCTTCCTTCCTTCCTTCCTTCCTTCCTTCCTTCCTTCCTTCCTTCCTTCCTTCCTTCCTTCCTTCCTTCCTTCCTTCCTTCCTTCCTTCCTTCCTTCCTTCCTTCCTTCCTTCCTTCTTTCCTTCCTTCCTTCCTTCCTTCCTTCCTTCCTTCCTTCTTTCCTTTTTTTTTTTTCTTCCTTCCTTCCTTCCTTCTTTCCTGCCTTCCTGCCTTCCTGCCTTCCTGCCTTCTTTCCTGCCTTCCTTCCTGCCTTCTTTCCTGCCTTTCTGCCTTCTTTACTGCCTTTCTGACTTCCTGCCTTCCTGCCTGCTTTCCTGCTTTCCTTCCTGCCTTATCTTTAAAGGGGAATCATCAGTAGTGTACTTTATCCACCAATAAACCCACCATGCTCAGAATGCCATGACAGTAGCTCAGTATCTTAAATTTTGTATAAGAGAATTTGTGCAGCTGCTGCTGTGTCTTCTGAATAACTGCAAGGGGAAATAAAGGACTCTGACTGTCTTCCTTAATCTCTTTTTATTTTTAATTCTCAAAGTCAGCCTACAAGTGCAAATATTAACCCCCAGCCCTAGAATAAGTCATCTATTTTATCATTCTTCTCATAAAAACTTTATGTTTCTCCGAAAGTATTTTACAGCTGTGACAGAAAGAGCTGTGACAGATTCCGGTAGAAGAGGACCAAGAGAAAGCCTGGGAAGTCAGCCAGGAATTAAGACTGATTCCCCTTTTGCACCCGCTCCAGTGTATGACATCATCCCCTGTACTTTGATGCCTCTGGACAAAGTCTTTGTATAACCAGCCAAACATATTGTGCCAAATATCTTTGCTATTATTATAATTTTTCATTTGGGGATCATTCTGATAAATGATTTGTAAATGCTAAAAGGCCATTAGATGGAAAAATAAGGAGTTGCTCAAATCTTCAGCTGCACCGGGTAGTTCCAATCAGAGTCTGAAGGTGGAATATTGCCTTTCTATCAGTTAAGCCTGTGACACATCTCCCTGAGGTCATGGGTACTGGATACTCAAAGAAAGATGTAGATTGTAAAGGTTTCCTAATCAGTAAAAATAGGAGTATCCCTAAAACATTCATTGTCCAGCTGGACAGAAAGGGCACTTTAATGGCCTAAACTCAAGGCATTAGAGCACTATCATTATTCAAAGGACATTTTGAAATATTGAGTAATTAACTTGAATATTTGTTAGTTATTTCTCAGTACTGAATAAGAGCATTACTTTTACATGTCTAACATAATTTCAATTAGCAGAAAGCTTCTTCCCCCCCTTCCGCCCCCCCGATAACAGCTTATTTTAGGATGCAGCAGCAAACCGTTAAAAGAAGGTGAAAACATAAAAAAATACGACTTTAAGGACAGGAAATACTTCGTTGTTAAAGACAGGGCGAGCTATTTGCCACTCTCACGCTTCTTCCCAAATTTCTCTTCCTCTAGTCTCAGCGAGCCCTAAATAAAGTTAGAAGACATAGTGTTGAACAGAACTAAGCCCTTTGGTCTAGATCATGAAAGGTACAATGTTGGAGTTGGGTTAATTAAAAAAGAAAAAGAGCACTCAGGCTTTGGGTTTTTTCAGGAATTGCTTAGTGCTTTGTCAGACTGAGGCCTTGGTAAACAGTTTGTGCAATGTAGAACTTCCGTTGTCATTACTGTAGTCAATGGAAAACCTTTTCTGAAGTTGATTAGGACTGTGGTTGGACCGCTTATGTCCAGCTTAGATTTAATTGACATTCTGTGCTAGAGTTATGAGGTAGGTTTGCACAAATGCAAGTGCACTTGGGGGTCCAGATATAAAAAGATAATAATGAGAAGGCATCTTGGTAATTTCTTTATTCAGTTCTACTGAAAATATTGATTTAAATTGATTCCTCTCCTCTAACGTTTTTCACTGAAGACAAACAAGAGGTCACTTTTAAGCCCTAGGGCCTATGAACTTTGTTAATTATAGAATTTTTTTTAAAAAAGATTTGAAGAAGCAAATTGACTATTTGTTGAAATTTTTTATTAATAATTCCTAAATTCAGACTTTAGATTCAGCAAGTCACAGGGTCTGGAACATGGTCTTATCCATTCTTACAAGGTCACCCAGGTGATTTCATTTGACATATAGCAGCAGTTTGGCTTCAATTTCATTTCCCACCAGGCTTATTTAACATACGTATCAGAGATGTGATTCTTTTACAGTACTATTGGCATAATGGTAATGTCTTTATAATAATAGTGATTTTACATTTTATTAAAAACATTACTAGAGAATTACTACTCCTGTGAAGACAGGAAAAAAAAAAAAAGAATGAATCATACACTTTCATTTTGTATCAAACTAAATATCATTAAATTTCTTTTTTTTAAAGCACCAAATTTGAAACAAACAGACTGTTAGGATGTTAGTGCTGAATAACTCAGATTATTCAATAAACATATGAATGGTATATCTGCAATAAGAAGAAATGTATATCCATTTTCATGCTCATTTAAGATTAGTAGTTAAGTATGGATAAAATAATTAGAACATTTATTATGTGTTATTACTGACATTAGCTATTGGGTTCTTTTAAAACCTGTATTTTGGAAACATATTTACATCTGGAAGAGACCAAGTGGAGAAGAACCTTTCCATTTCCTTTAACTTATCTGCAGACGTGTCTGAAAAAAACCTCAGGTGACTGCCTCACATCATACACATTAAAACCTCAGGTGACTGCCTCACATACATATTAAGACCTAGCATGGTCCTGCCCTGCAGACACCCTCCATGCCTGAGGTTTACAACCTCTCTCAAAAACCAAGTGCTCCTTCTCAGATTTCAACACCAACAAAAGTAGTTTTTCGCTTTCACATTGGATGTTTTATGTGGTCTAGCGCTTT
The DNA here is from genome assembly GCF_033783945.1 of Neopsephotus bourkii. Taxonomy (NCBI): domain Eukaryota; kingdom Metazoa; phylum Chordata; class Aves; order Psittaciformes; family Psittacidae; genus Neopsephotus; species Neopsephotus bourkii. The sequence continues at coordinate 5,424,009 of NW_026901987.1, read as the reverse complement.
TGTCTCCCACTCCTGCATTTGTTTTTCACCTGCTCATGGATTGTCCTGTTGGATGAGGAACAGAAGTAGCAGGGTCAGGCTGGGAAGAGATAATGCCTTAACAGTGTGAGAAAGAGAGAGAAGATCTATCCGTATAAATATGTTGAGCATTTTTATTTCAAACACACACACACATCCCTAATTATTGAATTCTATCCAAGGGAGACATTGCCAGAGATGAAACAAGAAGAAGAGGATATGTACACTTATTAGGTGGGATTCATCTCACTTAACTTTAAACATCTAAAAATTATTCATCTGAGTTAGTCATCCCTGCAAAGTCAGCAGAGACAAATAAGCACACCTAAAAAGCATTCATCCTTCATATCTTAGAAGAAGAATAATTGCTCTTTAGAGTTACCAGCTTCTTTTCATTGATTATAAAGGGGAGCATGAAGTAAATAACTCAGACAACTGACCTTTAGACATCTGGAATTTAGGCAATATGAATCTTTTCCCTTCTTTATCTCTGAAAAGAGATAAATTTCATCCTCAGAACTTTGAATTAAAATGTTATTTAAGATCTAGGTGAATTTTGGTTGCATTTTTTTAATCATTGCTGTTAAACTAAAATTTTGCAGTCAGAACTGCATTTAAGGCACTGAGGATATGAGTCTACCCAGGAATATATCGAAGACTTCCAGTACATTTCTAGACCAATCATCTGAAGAAATAAATGCACACAAAAGTTTGCATGAACAGAGATCCTACAGATGTAGTCAGAAGTATGTTGAAAAAAGCTGAGATTTTTTATGCATAAAAAACTAAAAATAAGCAGAAGAAAATGCTCAGTGGAAATACAGAACAGTACCACTACCATGAAGTGAAAAATCTTTCCAAGCTTTATTTTAGTATTCTGGATTAGCTAATTCACTAATAGTAAGAGTAGTATTTCACTTTTCTAAAATGATCTAAAAGTCACTGATTCTGTAAGTCTTTTTAAGGGCTTTGAAAGTCCTTGAAAGATGTGAATTAAAACCAATTTTTTTTAATTTTTTTTTTTGTACTGTGATAAAAAATATGGTACTGACTGTGTTTCCAAAGTGTGTACATTAAATTCAGTCTTCAGGACTGGTTAGGGTATATATTTTTTTTTCCTCCTGAGTAAAAGTCATAAATTTATTGAGGAAAAAAGGTACCATCATTTTGATCAGTATCTTCATGGTAACAGTATTACATGAGGGTATAAAAGATCATTACTTGGTTTCTTTTTTAAATTGGACAGATTTAAGTAACAGCTTCTATGAAAAGCTTCAAATCATAATGCTTGCAAGGTGTATGAGAAGGAGTTAACTTTTTGAGGACAGTTACTCTAACTGAATTAAACTGTGGGCTGGAATGCCAGAAGGAAAGCTTCAGAATTCCTCTACTTTACTAAAAATATGTTTGAATCTTAATATACAAATGCTAATCCAGAGACATAACAGTGTTCATCCTGATTTTTACAAGGTGTGGTTTCACTCTCCTTTTTGAAAACTGCCTTAACCCTCCAAAAAAGAAACAAAGCACCAAGTGAAATGTAAATGTATTTCTATATGAAAAACTACCCATTAATTATTTATTTAAAGGTTTTGGGTTGTATCTATTCAGTTACAAATTATTTTAAAGTTATAATTCACCTCACTAGAATGCGGGTGATGAAGCCGCTATGGTGAGACTCACGTATCTAGGAAGGAGAACTTGAGTGGGTTTGTTGTTGGTTGTTTGGGTTTTTTTTTACTACAGCTTTTAGTTTAGTTACAGGTTTTAGTGAATAAATAGGTTTTTCTCTTGGTTATTATGGAAAAGTTTTGTCAAAGAGCATTTATATGAACCTTAAGTTCAGGATGCAGAGAATTTTCTCATAACATTATGTGGGTTTCCTTCAGTACTGTACTGCAGAACCCACACATATTTCCTGCTGCCTTTAAACATTCGATTTCAATCACTTTTGAATTCACATTTAATGATAACATCTGGTAGGTAAATGCTGTGTCAAAAGAAGACAAACCTCAAGAAAACTGAAACAATAAATTTAATGAGAATTAAATGAGAGAAAAATGGTTGAAATAAATCAATAAACACATGAAAAAATAGTCATGAATAATGGAGAAGAAATAAAATAAAAAATAATTGAAAAATTAAAAAAAATACAACATTTCACATTTTGATTTTTAGACTCAAAATATTGGGATCTTTTGTAGTCATGGTGAACTTTTACCCCTGAAAGTCCTCTCATTCATTTTTCACCCTAGGACTACCTGCAGAAGTGACTTCTCACAAGTGTGAGAAATGGGTTCAAATTTACTGGCCCATATCATTGGATAAGGACAAATATAAACTGGAATCTTATTTCAGAGCAAATGCATGTATCTTCTTGCCTGGATGTGAGCTGTCTGAGGACATGAGCTTAAATAGCAAAACTATAAAATGTAACACTGATTACACTAATCCTCCAAAAATCCATGCAGACTTGTCTAGCATCCTGTATATGATGTTTCAAATAAAACACTGAACTGTGAAAACTTCTCTGTTTAGACTTGCCAAGCCAATAACATATTTAGGTGCATATCCCGATACCATTGATCTTTCAGAAGAAAAAAAAAATCACCTTCTTGACACATCAGAAAGCAGCAAAGCACCAAAGCAGACAGCACTTTTGATTCTTAGATGTGTGTTGTGTTTATTCTGGGTTTTGTAAAAGACTTAGTGACTGATATGAAAGAAATTAAAATATATAGAAGCAGCGTTTGCAGATGTGAAACACTTGAGCTTTAGAGAAAATAGGTGGTTGTCTGGTACAGAGAAGTAGGCATAGGGAGTCCAGAGGAGCATGTCACTGAAGTCAGCTCCCAGGGATACCTGTTTGCATGTGTGTGGCTCCGTGTGAGGTAACTGGAACACCAGCTGATCCAGGGACCAACTACTAACTAAAATGGGTGTTTAAAGCCAATTGCTGGAGGGATCCTCTGTGTGTGTATATCTGTGAGTGCACCTGTAAGTGAGATCTGTATTGGCTACTGGAGTGTGACTATGAGCCTAGGGGCTCTTATATCCAGCTGCCAGCAACTTAGGAGACTGGGATCCAGTGGCAGCTACCAGATGGACAATCGGCTGGAGAGTACCATATTGTATATGGTTTCCATGTGGCTTCCACTGCCTTTTATTCTGATTGGGTAGAGAGGGAAACAGGATGAGGCCATTGGTGCTGTTTATGTTTGCATGAATGCTGTATTTTCTCTCCTGGTTGATCCACATGGCTGGCTGAGTGTGCATATGTGTATATATATATGCATTGGGTGCATGTGTATGTTACTACCGGGAGCACAGAGATTCGCTACTGGCTGGACCTGGGTGCATAGAGCTCACATCTCCTCTATCAGTTTGCCGGGTACAGCAACCCCATATGCTGTGGTGACTCTGCTCCTCATACAGCCCTGCAGCAAGAGTGCATGGGGTGAAGTGGAATAAATTATGAGCCTGAAGTTATAAAACATTGTGGGTGACTGCAAAAATAGTCCTGAAATGCACACATATTTTTTTATCCTTGCAACATTACTTCAAATGCAAGTTTTAAACTGAAAACTGTCCCATTGCCATTTAAGAGACATGTTGAAAACAGCTACTGTTTAGGTGCATATCTTTCTAACAGCATTCATTTTTCATTGAATTTCATTATTTCCTTTTGTAAAATGAGGATAATGACATTGATTTCTTGAAGAGACCTGTTCTTCAATATTTTTATTGTTATGCTGGACTAAACTTTCCTCTGAAAAGCAAAAAAATAATCAGATACAAGGCCCGTCATGTTTCATCTTGCAGCAATTATTTTCATTAGCAATAAAATAAAAGGAAGAGTAAACTTGACATACCCCTTTCTCGCTTGTATTTTTCACCTGATTTTGTTTTCTTGCTCAGGTGTGTAAAAATGAGTGTATAAGCATTTGTTCTGTAACTGTATTTCTCCTCTGCAGTCGTGTAGTAATGCAGAGGAGGGGAACTACAGGGTTGGTTTTTTTTACAGACTACTTTCAAATGTTTTCTTTATCATATATCATAAATACTCTACAGATTACAGGTGGAGAAACACTGCTTGAAAACAGTATGAGATCTTGTGATGGAAGTAATATGTAGGAGCGAAGTTGTACTACCACTGGAGAAGATAGCTGCAAACATCCTGTGTGTTTTGGCTATGAATTCACACCCTGTAAGCACCAGCAACCTTTCTTCTTTGGCATAAAAACAATGTTTTAGTCTCAAACAAAATGCTCTTTTATAGCAGCATGAAGTACATTAAAAAAAAAATGTGTTATTAAAAATTCTATTGAATTGAACGTCAACATTTCTAAACATACCAAAAAACCCCACCCTCTGTAACCATAAGAGAACACTTGGCATTTGCCTCAGTTCCCATTAACAGGAGCTTAACCCTACATTTCAATGGAAGCAGAGGTAGGCCAGAGCTGAAAACTTCCCAGAATTTCCTCTCAGTTCTTCTTCCCATGTGAAGTCCCAAAACAGAACAAACAAAACAAAAAGAAAGGAAGAAACCCAACAGGATCTGAACTGTTCCCCTGCTCCCTGCCGTTTATGAAGGACTTCTGCACGGCCTCATAAATTCTGTGGTCAGAGACAAATTCCTTGAATTTCTTCCACTGTGGAATCACTAGGGAGCTGTAGCGTCCCAACAGTCTACTGAGGGATGCTCCGTACACAATCAATGGGGAGTTTTGTGTTTGGGATCTGATGGCAGATTGTACCCACAGATCTGCTATAAACTCATTGCCTTATTGTATCAAAACAGTTTGTTATATTCAGGTACCATGGAACTAATGACTGTCTCTTTGAGATCTTGGTTATCATATAAGTGATGACCTAGTGAGTTAAGTAAAGGAATAGGACAGGAATACTGAAAATCCAAGCTTGCATCTGCCCTTAGTCAAAGAGGCAGACAAGTTTTTCAGTTGCATTAAGATAGCAATCGCTGTTGGAAGTTTGATTTATGTACTGTCATTACAGTCCTATGCTCATACAGTTATGCATATTGTAACATGCTCTCCCCCTTCCCCCCCCTTTTTTTTTAAGTAACAAGGTTGCGGAAGGGCCTGGAAAAAAACTCACTTTAGGAGAAATTGAGAAAGTTTAGGTCATCTCTTTAAGACAGGAGTAGGTCATCATATGAAAAGACTGAAAAGAATTGTAAAAAAAAAAGTAGTTACATTCAAAACCAAAATATAAGCAATCTTTCCTTCTCTTTGGCATCAGAATTAAAAAGTGAAACAATGAAAATTGTAAAGTCAATAAAAAGGAAATACTCTTAACAAAAAGCCCACTTGTGGGACTCTCATGGGATATTACTGAACCAAAATGCTAACCAAATTGGAAAGGCATGAATTCGATTTTGGATTCATAGCAGTGTTCAACAGTTGTTCTTTAAGTGGACAGAAATGAAATGCATTAAAATGGACAGGTAGAACTTACAGATTCATGCAAAAAATATTCTTTTTTTAAGACATGATAGCTTGTTATAGAAATTGTATGTCACATTTCTAGCAACAGAGTTCAGGTTCTGTATCAAAAAGAAGATACAATAATAATTGCATTATAATAGTATAAAATACATAATAATATAATATAATAATCATACGATCATATACAAATATTGCACAAATTTCCTAACAGTTCCCGTGAGTAACAGAAGAAGAATATAGTCTTTTAAGAATGTTCATTTTTGGTACAGGCACCGTCTCAGGGCTAAATTTTTCTTATTTTCAGTAATGTCAGTCTAAAATGGCAGAGAGAGACTGGAAACAACAAAAACAGTGCAGTTAGTGTACTGAAGAGGGATGGTTCCCCAGAATTTGACAACCAATGGTAGAGAGCAGAGCTGAGGAGGTTACTATGCAGCCACAATAAAGAATTAGAGAAGCAGAAAATATGAGTAAATATACAAGACATTTTAAAATCAGAAACTGGATACTGGGGAATCAGAATGGGGAATAGAAATCAGATGAAAAAGAGAGAAGTGACAAACCAGAATGATTAAGAGAATTGACATGCTTAAAGCAAACAAGGAATTTAATAATTAATATATCTTCTGTCAAAAGAAAACCAAAAGGCAAGTGAAAGGAAATAGATGAGTAAAGTAAAAGTCAAATCAAACAAAGGAAATATGATCAAATAAAAATGGCAACTGAGCTTGGATTTCTAAAAGTTCGACAAAGAGCGCTATGCTCCTTTTGTTCTCTTGGTTCTTTGTGTTTAATAACACAATCAGAGTAGTCACTTATTTAATTACAGTCTCTCTTCTTGCCTTCACTACAAACATAATTTCTACGTTTGTTAAGAATTGCCTATGGGATCTCAAGCAAATCACTTAACTCTTCTTTCACCTCAGTTACCTCGTCTGAAAACAGTGAATGTGAAGTGTCCCCTTTTCCTTCAAGAGGCTTTGTTTTTAATTTTTATTGTATTCTCTTCTGCAACAAGCCTTGTTTGAACACCTGACAATTTCTCCAACTGCACTGTGCAAGCCTATGAGCCAGAGTGGCTTTGTTTTCTGTTCTCCTCATTGCTACTCATTTCTTGTGTGACTCTGGATAGGTCACTTAACCTCTGTGGGCTTCTGCTTCCCTACTCATATGGTGGGATAATACCTACGTCAGAGAGGGATGTGAGGTTAAATTAGTGTTTAGAAAAGACTGCTGAAGTATGAGGTGTAAAGTATTAGTATTCTGAGTGCTTCACCAGTGAGAAACTAACCTCATGACTGGAAAACAGTTTTATATATGAAGCTGTAGCAGCTAATATGGATTTGCTGATGAGAAGAGTGGTTGTCCTTGAGAATGGAAAAACGCAGTCCCACACTGCTCTGGCCACATTCACTTTGCTTACTCAAGAGCAGACAATGACAAGCAGGGGCTGGAGGGTGAAGGAGGAGGGGAGGATTTAAAGTTAATCTTGCCATGCGACTGTGTGCAAGAATTGCTGTCAGTACAGAAAACTGACGCAAGGCAGGGAATGAATCCAAAAGACATAAGCTAAAAATGTGAACAAGGAAGAAGATTTGCCTTCCCCCCCCTCTTTTTTCTTCTCTTGTTTTATTTGGTGCAGCAATCTAGATCTCCTTCACTGCTCCCTCCCATCCCCCTTCCCCTGGGAAAAAGACAGGGGAACTCTTATTAACCAGTGCCTCTTTCTACTGTGGGTAGGGAAATGCTTCAACACTAAGTCACTTAAATGTAGGTTACCACGCAGCCATACTATTCACTGTGAATTATGTATGGCTATTCAAAGCAGATATTAGGCTGCACGTGCAGATATGACTGTACATATTAGATCACTCCAAATAAGGATACCTCTGATGAGGTTGGAAAAAAGTCACAGCTCAGACATATTTATGGAAAAGAAGACGTATTGAAGTAGCTGAAAGAATAGATCAATGCACCAAAGTTTATGGGTGCAAGTCAACTGTCATGGGCACAGTTAAGGGATATAATATTCCAGTGAAGTCCCAAGCTTAAAATAAAATAATAATAATAAAAAAAAAGATTAAAACTGCTCTGCCACTTAATTGATAGACCAAAGCTGAATCAATCACTCTTGATTGCTGACCAGCTCTCACATTCACCATATGTCTCTGGATTTCTAAACGCAAACATAAATCCTTTCGTCACAGGCAGGTTTGAATATAGCAAAACCTTAATGGTGATGTTTCTGTTACTGAGCTGAAAAGAAAGGCAGATGAAGAAAGAGATTCTTATTCTGCCACTATCATTCATACAAATAGCCCTATTGAATGACTGTAGAAAGATAGGTACTTGAAAAGCAGAATCTGACCCAGAATATCGATATATGTATTATAACATGAACACTTCCTGTAAAACTTACACTGTGTCCTCTGAGTATATGTGTGATTGCTGCATGTGTTCCATGCTATATATGCCCCAAAAGAGGCCGTATTATGAACCATACAGAAGGAAAATCAATTGAAATTGTCTTTCCCTACCCCTCAGCTCTTGTTTTTCCCAGCCCCTGAACTCTAGTCTTTCCCTGCCCCTCAGCTCTCATAACCTAATCCTATCCCACTCTGTTTCCTCCATACAAGCTACCATCCTTTCTCTTCTGTCCATTAGAAACAAGCAAACAAGCAAGACAGAGCATTTCACAGTCCTAGCTGAACACAGAAATAGCCATGCATGCTTATTTATGTATATATACACAAACATGTGCTTATGCCCATATACTCACATATACACAGTATTTCACATATGTATATGTTTATTTCCAGATGTATATCTATACACATGTAAGAAATACAGTCAAGGTAATAGTAACTTCCTTCTGGGGTAAGTTGTGAGGAATCAGAAGCAACAGTTCAATTGTCCAGAAGGTAGAAGAACCTCTAAAACAAACTCTGCTGCCACAGAATTCACAAGGTGAAACCACAGATAAGGGCTGAGCAGATACTTTTTCTTAACCTCATGAAAATAATTTGAAAATAACTAAAATACAATTGTTATCACAATGGTTGCCATTAAAAATGTGATTTCAGCAATGCAGTTGTGGAATGGCATAGTGATCTCTTATGCCAAGCCATGCTCTACCTACAAGCATGAATTCAACACCCTAGCAAAGGAAATTTGGTCTCCCAGTAGTAAACTCTTCCTTCTTGTCCTAACATGCACCATACTTCACACCTCAGATTTGATCAGATTAAACTATTACCCTGGTAAGGCACGTACATATAATAAATGTATATTCATCTTTTCCCTAAAGCATTTTCATAAGAAGTGATAATTACCATACCCTTGATTCTGCTACCTAGTATACAGATTAATATATTCTGTGTGTAAAATCTGATATGCAGAAGGCAAACTTTAGGCAGAGGTGAAGTGGGCAGCTGCTCATGACAGCAGGCAGGTGTGGGCAGAAGAACAGGCATGACTCCTTACCCTCCCATTAATTTTCCGAATGCCTGGGCCCTGCAGTTCTGTCAGTCAGTGCTCCCACAAGGCCCTGGCACTTGTGCAGCAGAGGCTACCACTGGGATGCAGGAACTGCCCTCATCTCCATCCTTCCTCCCAGTGTGGAGAGCCCTGCCTGGTCCAAATGGAGCTTCCCCTCGGCTCTTTGCTTTGCGTGTGCTTATGCCATCTCCCTCACTGCAGAAAGAATAGCCTGCTTTGTTGTGGCTTCAGATCCTCACCTCTGTGGCAGCAAAATTAAATTTTTCAGTAGTGCTGGAAACTTTGAGATACTCTGAACATGCATTTCCAGGGCCAGAGCCATAAGCCATGCTGGTGTAAATTTCACGAAAATTGAATAAATGATTGCATTTTTTATTCCGCTTTGGGAAACATGCACCTCCAGACCTGAGAAACTGCTGTCTTTTTTGCACATGACACTCTCCTTAATATACTTGACAAACTAATATATAAAAACTTCAGCTGCTAATTCAAGATAATCTAGGTTTTCTCCTGGCAAAATTGAAGTAAATATAAATCACTTCCCCTGATGATGTTTACAATATTTATTCATGGACCCTTCAGTATGAAGCACTTTGATTAAACAATTTAGCAAAAGCACAGCAAACCCACCTGCTGTATGCGGAACAAGAGCTGAGCATCTCCAAGGTTGTTACGAGCTATTATACATGTATGAAAAAGATGCTTTACACTTGCAGTCAGAGATCCGGAAAAGTGACAGCTATACAAATATACATGAGCAAAAAACAACAGCATGGGAAACTATCTATTCCCAGCCTTTTCTGTATGCTTTACGAAAGCAGAAAGTTTTTGAGATTATCTACAGTAATTAGGAGTCCCCAGTTGTGTTTACATGGTTAGCAAGTGTAAAATATGATGACCTGCTGAGGATTTGCAAACAGCTAAGTTATAATGATGGATCGTGGTGAGAGGACATGTAAGATTTCCCAGACTTCTGCTGGGAATACTTCAAAAATAAAGCACATTGTTTTCCCTTGGGGTTTATAACGCCTCTTTGACTTAATCAGCTTGCCTTTTTGCTCTCAAGGAGAAATTTCTCCAATTTTACTCATCGGGAGAAATTGCAGTGTTCACAGTGTTATGGTGGTGATTTTTTAACTATTTTTTCTCATGGGAGACATTGGGTTAGGGTAACAAATAACTTCCCTGTAAAATTTGGTTCATTATCTTGTAAGAATACAGTGTTTGAAGAGAAGATATTATATGTATATATGTGTGTGCTTATGTATATTATACATGTATATGTTTGAGTGATATATGTATGTATCTTTATAGATAGCCAGATATAAAGAAACAATTTAGTTTCTATATTAAAAAAAAAAAATTAAAAAACCCCAAAAAAGTGTGAGACCATCATAACCAAACAAATAGTAATTTATTTCAAATTGTATTAAGGATGTAACAGAAAAATCTGCATTTAATTTATATTCTCATAGTGCCCAAGAAAATTATTCCTTTTCTCCATGATGGGATAACGTATGCAAGCCATGTTCACTTATTTTATACAGTAACATGTCAGCAGAGCTATCACTGACTATGTGTTTGCTCTTGTGGCTCAGAGAAAGCAAGCAGGGAAATGAGTAATGCTTTATTACTGCCAAACCCTGCTCAAAAGTGAAGAATACCCATAGGCATAGTTTGAAATGTTACTATAGGGTAGGGAGAGCTTCGCATGTCTCCCTGACAGAACCACATAAAGCAGAGTTGAGAGGTGAAAATGATTCAGGAGAGCTGCTTCGTAGCTTCAGGACAAGCCATTCCCACCTTTACTTATACTTCTGGCTAGTATTAGATGAATAAAAGTGATTCAAACATTTAAAAAAAGGAAACCAAGTGCAAAATTTGACAATATTTTTCCATCTACTGTGTCTAGGACACCGGTCTTTTATAAGCTTCTCATTGCTAGTGGCAGGTAAGCTAGCCAGGATCTGGACTCCACTGCAGTACCTTCTTCCACCCAAGCAGCTGGAAGTGATGGGCTTAAAACAAGGGGTAGGATTCATCTCAGCTGGCTTTAGCTGCCTAAAAAGTCTTAACTGTCATCAAGCTTAAACTAATCATTCAAGCTCCCTCTATAGTCCATAGAGTAAAATAGAGATACTAGAGAGATATTCATCTTATCTAATATGGTCATCTGAGAAAAAATTCCCTCCCACTTTGTACCAGGATTGGAGGGATCCTTTCTTAAACGAGATGTCCAATTTTCTTGCTTAAAGCTAAGTGGAATTAGATTGGGGCACATTAGTAGCACATTTTTTTTTTTTATTTGCCCTGATTAAACCTCTTGGGAGTAACCAGAACTTTACATTTTCCTTTATGTTTTCATCACCACTTGTTTTCAGCCCTTGGCCAGTTTAGAGCTGAAACCTTACAGAAGTTGTTCTTCTTAGTCTTCTACCTCTTCCTGGGAATAATTTTGTCTTTTCATCTTCCAGCCTTCAAAGGTGAAACATTGCTCTGACCTTTCTTTATCCATGCTAGGATGTTACTTTTTGAAGAAATCTGTACATCATGTGCTATTGAACATCTCTGGTACAGAGTTTGTTTTGCATTCTAGTGACTGAGTTTCAATTCACTTTAATTTGTGATTGTGTGTGATGATCAAAGTTCTTCCATTTCACAAGCGGCTACATTTTCTGGTTGTATTAATTGCAAATGTAGATTAACACACTGTACTTTTTTTCAAAATGAGTCCAGGTTTATGACGAGCAGGTAGATCCAAAGGGTTGGGTTTTTTTCCTTTGTTTTCTTTTTTTTTTCTAATTTCCTCCACAGCTTTCAGAATATTTTCTTATTTGTGTGTGAGGGAAAATATTATAATCTTGAATTTTTAAAGTGGTACTTAATGCTTCTGCTGCTTCAGGTGTGCTGAAATACCACTACCACTTTTCATCAGGAACCTGCAGATTAACAAATATTGATGAGCTTCTGAAATTCCTAGGAGACTTGTACATGCACATTACATAATGAAGGTAAGGCACAAGGAGGTTTTACACGGTTCTTCAATTTAAATCTTTGTGAAGTAGATTACTTAATGTTTATGACTTGTGTATATGTCAAAAGATTTCAGAATATTTTCTTATTCACTACCACTACAAACATATACTGCATACTCAAGATTTGATTGCATCTTAGTGGGGGATTGCTAATGTTTCATAAACTGTATTCATACTTTTAACTATCTCTTTCATCATGAGATGACTCATTGCCTTTAACTTTGTGAGAGGTTCTGTCTTTGATATTCTTTTCTTATTTTGCATAAATTTGTTTTTCAATACTTACTATCTGCCATTTAATGCTCTGTCATTGTCTGTCAGTTGCACTATTTTTATTACCCTTCCAATGACATCTTTTGTGATTTTTGAGTCTCTCCATGCCATAAACTGTGCAGGCGGAGGCATACTTTCGAAGGCTGAGTGTAAAGAACAGGGCACAAACTTTTTTCAAATTTATTAACCAAATATGCACTTTGGAAATTTGCATATATATTATAAGGAGTGGATCCTCATTAATTAATTCAATAAGCTTGTCTTTGGCTCCAAACAGAAACACTCTTGAAAAAAACACTTCAGCAAGAGAAAACAGTAGATACAGAAAATAGAGTAGCCACCCCTAAGATGTCAGCATTTATCATACAAGCATCAGTCTTTGCCCGATAAGAGCAAAAGAAATGCCTATTTTTAGAAACAATTCTTTAATCTGCTCCAGTGGAAATTTAGACCCATAAGAAATGTTAAAAAATAATTAACAAATTTTCAGAATATCTAATCTATTAAACTAAGTGAAGAGTGTTTGTTTTAGCATATTTTCAGTCAATCAATTCTATGTATGTAAACGAAGCATGACACTTACTCTCATGGACTGAGCCAATTTGGAAGTTTTAAACAGAAGCAGGATCAGTTCATGGAAAGCCATATGGTCTCCTTATGATCTTCCATTAAACTAAATAACAGATTTACAGTCACAGCTACAACAGTAACAGCAAAAAAAAAAAAGTAAACCCCCATTTTTCACTTTAAAGTTATTTCTACTTTGAGGGTCTTTTTTCAGCAGTAACAAAATTGCTGTGAAGTAGAGGAATACTATTATTTTGTGTATCTGTTTCAATTTATGTATTGTTACTATTGAATGTCAATCAAGTCAAAAAAGATCAATCAGAATCCAGATTATCAGGTAGCCTCACATAGCTATAACACCTCAAACGTTTAGGAATTTCTCTTTTCATGCCCTTCCGTTTCTTCTCAATTCTTTAAAATGGCTGGAAGAGAGAAAGAAGGAATGCTCTTAAATGCCACAACTGCATGGTGCATAAGGCAGAAGAGCTGGTTCGTGTAGTCCAATCCTTTCTGTAAATCTTCCCCTTTAGCTCAGAATTGAGGCTAGTGACATGCTTGGTTAAATGCTATCTCCCTGATAGACACTCAGCTCCTATATTAGGAAAATACATGACCTGGGGAGGCCATGATTTTCACTGGCATTTTGTACTGCTGGTTAACTGTCCAGGTTATTTAAAAAAATGTGTACAGTTTTTCATTTGCATTCATATGGCTCCAGTTACCAGCCACAAGTTTTTGCAACTTTCGCCACTTTCTAGTGCGTTTCAGGACTTATTATGTTCTCCATGTGGAAGTCCCAATGTTCTGTATAGTGGTTACCTCAGAAGCTGAATTTCCCCTGGAAAATTTTGTTTAAAAAATTCAAATGTTTTCTGAATCTTTGCTGCAATTTCAGTTTTCTAATAATTCTTTTAAGAGTTTAAATGTGAATGATGTCCACTTCTGTAATAGTCTGAGTCTTACTGTTGCCTTATAGAAAAGTAGAAATACCATCCCTCTTGTTAATATTTCCATGTTTATGAATGTACTAATTACATTAGTCCTTTTTATCACCACATTGCAACGGGAGCTTGATGTGAGTTATTATTTACAGTTAACCATAAATATTTTTTGGAGTCAACACACTGATGACGTAGTCCTTCAGCCCACACATACATGCTATATGCTTAGTTCCTAGAACTTATTTCTCCCTGAGATTAAGATGTAGTTTGTCTGAGTAAGTCACACTTTACTATGCAATTCATTTTGATTGGTATGACTGACATCTTCATTATTATGTGCCACTTTACCAACCTTTGTGTCACCTGCCAATTGTATCAGCAGCAATTTTATACTTACTTCCTAGCCCCTGATGAAAATATTGAATAGTTTTAGGGGAAGTACTGATCTCTGGAGCACCCTGTTAAAACCACTCCCTTAAAAATGATAACCTCATTGACAGCTACCTTTAGAGACACACTAGTTTCCCAGTTTTTAGTCCTTACAACATGTATTACTAATGTTTAGTACAGCCAGAAGATCACATCTGTTTAAGCTAGAAACCTTATAAAAGTCTACATTTATTTTTACAAGATAACATGTAATATATTTTTTTAAGTTAGATATTTTTGATAGACTTCATTTCCTATAAAGCCATTCATATATATTAATTCCTTATTAAATCCCTCATAAGTTTTAACAGTGTTTTGCCTGAGCTGATATTAAGCTAATATATTAATATGCTATATATAGCTCATACCAAACTATGCATATGTCAAATAGGGCTGAGCTAGAGGACTTGGTAATAAAATAATCTTTATTTGATAGCTACTCATGAACAAATCTCTGAAACTAGAAGGGCCATTTGTATTTTTAGATAGATAGAAAATGTACTCAGAGCTTATGCCTAACTTGCTTCTTCAGAGATGATTCAGTGAAGTCAAAAGTGACTTAGAAAGTGCATCACTCCTTCAGCCCATAAACTGGGAAGAACAGAGGATGATTAGCTCTTTTCAGTGTCCTAATCTAACCCCTTCACTCCCTGCAAGAACTTTAAGGAGGTTAAAAAAGATTCCAAAACAGCTTTATAATGTGAAAGAAAACTTTGAGGACTTAAAAAATCCCACACATCAGAAGATTCACAGGACACTTCTTTACAAGGTTTGCAGTTATTGTCTAGCCTTCAAATATATTCCGTTGAAACTTTCTTCCTTAACAGTGTTTCCTGCACTATAGATGAATGATCTTCAAGATTGCATCATTCTTGGTAATTCCCTCTTTCCATTATTTTATACTTGACAATAGTCAACAAAACTCTGTAGAGCTTTTTAATTGTGTGCTCTGAAAATTTCACAGGCAAAGTGCCAGCCACTTAATTGTGCTAATTATTATTCACGCAATAACGCCTATTAGTCTGCACTTTTTTTAAAGGGGTTCAATCAGCATTCAGATCTTGCTTGCTTGGCAGAATGTCATTATAGCGGCTTTCAAAATCTGGCAATAAGCCCAAGAAGAGTCCAGTTTTGCCACTGGGACTGCCTAATCCAGACATCATTATCGATCAAACTGACACATGTCTGCCAAAACGGTTACAAGAAAAACAGGAATCTACACAGCTCTGGTATCTCCAGCCTAAGTCTGCAAAATGATAAGGATCAAAATATGAAATCATATTTACATGAAAAAATAGAACATACATCTATAAGCAGAAGGATAGAGTTCCAGAATTGTATTTAATTAGTGAAGCAGTCTTTAAAAATAAAGAACACTGGAAGAATAAAAAGGAAGTAAGGCCACTGGAAGAATTTGCCTGTTTAAGTCAAGTCCCAGATCTGGTACTGATAGCAACGTATCACGTTATCAAGCCTGAACATTTCCTACCCTTTGGTTAGAGATTTACAGATCCACTTCAAATTAATTTGCCTGTGGAGTGAAAGCACAGTTGCAAAATTAGCTGGAAGAATCAAGCTTCTCAAAGAAATGTGATTCCTCAACAGCGGGAATTGTCGAAAGAACACAGGAGCCATTAAATCTTTTCTACGTTATGGTTTCAGTGACCAAGATTGAGTTTGCACTGCATGAAAGAATTAACTTGATGAATAAATACAGGGTTATTTGGAAATTCCGTAGGCATTTTTTTTCTGTTGCTGAATAGGCAATTCCATGTGACCATTTATTAATATAAAAGGCATGAGATTAGATTTTAGTTAGCAGTTAGCGTATGAAGTCTGGAAGAATGTGGCTTGAAGCAAGGCAAAAAATGACAGGCATATGTCAAATCTCCACTGTTCTGGTGTGTACTTTATGTAGCAGTGTATATGGTCTCTGGCCACACAGGGTCAGCCAAGATTGCCATCTACTTTCCCACACCCTGGCTGTGACAGTTCCTCTATTTCCAGAATAATCATAATGGTGCAGACACAGATTTAACAAAATTTTAGTGTTATCACATTGTGAATAAAAAATACATATTTGGTCTTGCAGACAGTTAGTATGGGCTTTTGAATACAGACCTTTACAGGCTACATACTTGGTAGACTTTCATCATTAGCTCACTATTTAACATAGAGAAAGCACTTTTTTTCACACGTTCCTTGAAAATGAAGTGCACCAGTCTCCAGATATACCCATTAGCCATTTATGAAGGAAGTTTTACTGACTGATGCACTGAACTGACCATCCAACCGCTCTAGAACAGAAGGAATGAAGTCAATAGAAAATTGAGTTTAGCACTGCTTGATTTCTCTCCTTATACGAATTTCAAAGTCAGGTATTACTGAAATGTTCGCTGATCTTAAGAAATGCTCCTAAAAAAGCCAGCACTGAAAAGGAGAATGATAAAACTGACCAAAATTTCTGGCATACAATGAGGAGGAATAAATATCTGTTTACTTTTTGTGAAAGGCTCTGAAAAAAAGAAAAGAAACAGCAACATTTATAAAGAAAAATATTTTAGCTCATGAGGAAATTTGTGGAATACCACTATAAAATGAGAAGATCCAGGGATTCCTTCCAAATTTAAAGTGTTCTAGAAACTTCCTCTACCATTACAAAAATAATTCACCCTTTTGAAATACAGCTTTTCTAAATTTATAGGCCAAAACTTGTTAGCATCCAAATTAAATCTGCAAGTGTTAAATTAGTTGTTGTTTTTTTGTTGTTTGGGGTGTGGGTGGTGGGCAGGATTTTGCCATTGAGGATTTTTCACAGAAAAATGCTGGTGCATTGTACTAAATGATTATTGGAGCTTATCAAATTCAACAGAACTTTAGGAACAGTTCTTAAGTTTAGAATTAAACTTCTGATTAAAACCAGAGAAAGACAAAGACAGAAACAACTTCTTACTTCAGAACAACTGAAATGTAATGCGTATTGTCTGCAGTATGGGTCTATATAGAAAATTTCTCTCTTTTGCTGCATGTGTTTCTTCTTGCATAGATGTGAGGGAACGTGGAGTAATGACGGAGACAGGTACACATGAATTAGATAGTTGGAAGGCATGGAAACTTTGGAGAGCCAGAGTCATATTCCAGCTCTTGCTTGGTCTCAGCAGTGACCAGAAACTACAGGTTTCCAGATCATGCTTGTATCCAGAGAATGGGATATTTGATTGAGATGAATACTGACAAGTATTCCTTTTCCTTCTGTACCAAGGCAGAAACAAAATGTTGAAGCTGTGACATTTTCCATAAGTTGCAATGGCCATTTTCTAGTTGTGCTTGAAATAAACATATTTCTGCAATTTTTACCTCCTAGAACTAGTTCTATGTGTTGCTCTCTTTAGTCTTCTCATGATGCCAGTGCACATTAAATACTAGTGTGCTTTGCCCCATTTCAAAGGGGGCCATTAAGCATCACATACCCTCACATGGTGTCAGATGCTGCCAGCTTTCCCTTGTCATTTTTATGTTACCTTGCCACCTGTCCTTTACTCACAGTTTGGTTCCTTGATGTGAGCTGCTTCAATTTTATTAGAAATCAAGCCAAATCAAAGAAAAGAGGGAAGGACTGGAAAAAAACTTAAGAGGGAAGGCTAAATTAGTAGGAAGACTTGTACAGGAAAGTGATGAGTCAAGAAAAACTCCAGGGAAAGCTGCAATCTATCTTCTCGTCATCACTCACAATTTTATCTCTATACCAAATCTGCAAAGAATTACAGAATTAAGCTAACTTTCGTTAAAAACATCCTCTAAAAAAGTATGGGTTTCAAATGGTAAAGTGTCTTTGAGTGAATCATCTTACATCCAACTGACACAATGACACAATTAATTACTGGCAACAAAGGAAGAGTCCTGCTTTGAGGGCTTTTCCATTGCTGGCATCAAGGTAGCCTGTGATGTTCACCTACTGTTCTAAACAGCATGACAAGTCATTATATAAACCTTCTAAGCATCAAGGTGATAAAACTTAATTCACCTCTGTTACTAATTGCAAGAAAACTCAGCTGCTATAGAAGGATCAGCCAATTCTACTTTTTCACACTTTCACATTACATGTTGACAAAGCTATGACTTAAAGTGTCACGAGTGCATTTCATGCCATATACGAGACAGAAAGGTTTACAATCTAGCCAGTATATTGAATAAGATGCAAAAATTAAAGGAGGAAATAACTGCTTATGTGATATTCTTATAGAGCATCCTGAAGTGTCAGAAAGGACTTTGCACCATTTCAAAAGCAAAAAGGAAGACATTATCATCAAGCCTGGTACATCAAAGAAATTGTTAGTGGTATTGGAGAAATAGGACTGTTGAAATGAAGAGATATTCATGTATGAAGAGATGCCTTTTAGAATCATAGAATGGTTAGGGTTAGGAAGGACCTTAAGATCATCTAGTTCCAACCCCCCTGCCATGGGCAGGGACACCTCACACTAAACTATCTCACACAAGGCTTTGTCCAACCTAGCCTTGAACACTGCCATGGATGAAGCATTCACAACTTCCCTGGGCAACCCATTCCAGTGCCTCACCACCCTAACAGGGAAGAATTTCCTCCTTATATCCAATCTAAACTTCCCCTGTTTAAGTTTTAACCCATTACCCCTTGTCCTGTCACTACAGTCCCTAATGAAGAGTCCCTCTCCAGCATCCTTATAGGCCCCCTTCAGGTACTGGAAGGCTGCTATGAGGTCTCCATGCAACCTTCTCTTCTCCAGGCTGAACAGCCCAAACTTTCTCAGCCTGTATTCATATGGGAGGTGCTCCAGTCCCCTGATCATCCTCTGGACTTGTTCCAACAGTTCCTTGTCCTTTGTATGTTGGGGACACCAGAACTGCACACAATACTCCAGGTGAGGTCTCATGAGAGTAGAGTAGAGGGGCAAGATCACCTCCTTCGACCTGCTGGTCAAACTCCTTTTGATGCATCCCAGGATACATTTGGCTTTCTGGGTTGCGAGTGCACAATGAAGCTAGCTCATGTTCATTTTCTCATTGATCAACACCTCCAAGTCCTTCTCCGCACGGTTGCTCTGAATCTCTTTTTTGCCCAACCTGTAGCTGTGTCTGGGATTGCTCAGACCCCAGTGTAGGACCTTGCACTTGGCGTGGTTAAACTTCATAAGGTTGGCATCAGCCCACCTCACAGGCATGTCAAGGTCCCTCTGGATGGCATTCCTTCCCTCCAGAGTATCAACCAAACCACACAGCTTGGTGTCATTGGCAAACTTGCTGAGGGCGCACTCAATCCCACTGTCCGTGTCAGCGACAAAGATGTTGAGCAAGACCAGTCCCAACACCAATCCCTGAGGGACATCACTCGTTACTGGTGTCCAGCTGGACATTGAGCCATTGACCACAACTTTTTGAGTGCAGCCATCCAGCCAGTTCTTTAACCACTAAGTGGTCCACCTATCAAATTGATGTCTCTCCAATTTAGAGACAAGGATGCTGTGTGGGACAGTGTCGAACTTTTTGCACATGTCCAGGTAGGTGACATCAACTGCTCTACCCCTGTCCATCAGTTGTGTAGCCCCATTATAGAAGGCCACCAAGTTGGTCCGGCAGGATTTACCTTTAGTGAAACCATGCTGGCTGTAACAAGCACCTTGTTAATTTTCATGTGCCTCAGCATTCCTTCCAGGGGAATCTGCTCCAAGATTTTGCCAGGCACAGAGGTGAGACTGACTGGTCTGTAATTCCCTGGGTCATCCATTTTCCTCTTCTTGAAAATGGGGGTTATATTTCCCTTTTTCCAGTCGTCAGGAACTTCACCTGACTGCCGTGATTTTTCAAATATGATGGCCAGTGGCTTTGCAACTTTATTTGCCAGCTCCTTCAGGACCTGCAGATGGATTTCATCAGGTCCCATGGACTTGTGCACATTCAGGTTTTTAAGATGGTCTTGAACCAGAGCCTCTCCTACCGTTGGCCCAACGTCTTCATTCTCACAGTCTCAATAAGCATTGTCTTCTTAGCAGCAGAACTGGATAAATTTCTTCATTCTTTTGCTTTGTATGTGCCAGGTTATCATATTTATAGGCTTTTGAAAACTTGTACCCAATAAGAGCATAAGTCCCTCTGATTTTCAGTGAGACAATGAATCATAACTGATTTTTAAAATAAGTTATATTTTTCTATTCCATATACAACTTTTGGAAAACGCACTTGTGTCTCAGTGAATGCAGGTGAAATTTATGCTCCAAACTACCTAAGTCACTTTGGAAAATGGAAATTCAGTGCTTCTGGAAATATTACTTATGGAGTATTCATGGCCTTTTATTTCCTGGTTAATCATCCTTGGTGGTTAAAGGAGAATCTATTTTAAACTTTATCTATTTCATGTTATCTTAAAAACTATACAAAAACTCTGTGAGTGTTCCTCTCAGTGGGTGTCCTTGCCTTCTTTCTCTCCTTTGTATTATTACAGCACACTCATTGCACCTTCTCATAAATTAAATCATCCATATCCCAGAGATCACACCGTGTATGCCTGGGAATTTATACAGTGATTAGAACAATAGGACCCTGATTCTGAATGGTGCCTTTGGGATTTCCTGTGATATCAATTATATACAATAACAATCCTGCTCATGAACAGCACTAGCCTACAAGCCACTCAGCTCCAATGGCATGATACTTAAAATTCCTCACCTCGTTTTCATTGACCATGAGAGGAAAAGCAAAGAGTAAACAAACAGAAGATGACCTTTATGAGTAAAACATCTAAGCATAAAAAGATTAATCGACCCCCGTCAGACAGTCATTAAATCAAATAAGAGCTTTTCTTATACATTTAAAGCTCAGATTTACAGTCAGGCAAATTGTGTAAAAAAGCTGGTAATACAGTGACGCCCAGTGCCACTGGGCTTTAGAAAGCTGACAGTTGCTGTAAAATAGTCATTAAACAACCTCTAGAAGAGACTCATCAGCAGATGCCCCCAGGTGAAGGAGACAGAAAGCTGAGAGAATGAAGGAGAATCTAACATCTTAGCATGACTGAATTAAACAGAGCATATTATGCTGATTTTCAGAGTCAGCCCAGTAATTTAATTTTCATAGCAGTTCCTTTGATTGTAGCAACCATTTTATGAAACATTAATAAAACTTCTTTTTTATGTAGCACACATCCTTTTTCCATTTCATTAAGAAAAAAAAAGGCAGGATGTACAAATTTGCTGACCATTAGCTCTGTAAATGACAAAAATAAATAAAAGATTATTTTTAATGCAGTACCACTGTGGTGGGTGGACTAAATTTGGGTTTACAATAATTTCAGCACAAATTGGAAGAGACAAACAAACTGTACATGGATTTGCCATATTGTACTGCAATGTCATCTCATAAATCAGAATGGTCTACCGCGCGTGTGCATGTGTGTACATATACTGCTTTTATATGTAATTATAGCTAGTAATGATATATGTTTTGTTGGAATTGATTCTTCTCTTGCTTTTACTGGTATAAATTACAGAATTAATTGAAATTAATATCAACATAAAACTGGCTTAAATTAATAGAAGAGAGAATAAATGTAGTTACCTAGTTGGGAGAGTGGAATACATACATACAACTGTATGCTTGTAGTCAAGTGTCATCAGCGTTGGCTCAATTACACACAAATATCATATGAAAAATGTAAAAGTTTTGAAAACTTCCAGCAGAGATTGATTCTGCAAGTATTAAAGAATGTATAAAAATGTGGGGTAAATTTAATTTCCCTTTGTTTTTTTTAACTTTTCCTTCTGTTTTTTTAACTTTTCCTTCCTTCTTGTCTTTCTGCAGTTCCTCGCCTTTCTCTCCTAATATCTTCAATTTAGTTTATAACTAGATAAAGGCATAAATATAAAAAAGGAAATGGAAAAAAGAAACATGAGGAAAAAGAGAAATGAAATGTACATTGACATTACATTTTCCACTTCCTTTGGGATACTGGTCCATTTTAATTTGAACAAAAATTTCCCACTACATTTTTGCTTTGGAAAAACAGCTAAACATTTTTTCAGCAAAAATATCTTCCTCAAAAAAATGTTGGCACCTTTTTAACCACAGAAAATACATTTTGCAGACAGGAAAGACATGTCACAAAAACATGTTCTCATTTGGTTACAAAATCTGTTTTTTTGTTGACTACCTCATTTAAATGCTGCCTCGAAGTCAGTCTCCTATCATAACAAATAGACACAGAAACTCATATGTGGAAATACACACTTTTATATTTACCTATATGTTTATTTATATCGATATATTTATTTACATATGTACAAGCATACAGCACAGGCAAACTATACGTAAGAATAAAGACCATGAAGTGGTCAAATAACAAGAGTTTTCCAAGTTGACTGTCTGCTAAACCTTAACACTGCCCACATACAAACAGGCATCGAAGCCACAGAATTATGTGCCATTTTATCTCATGATAACTTAGTTTCATACAAAAAAAAAAACACCCCACCCTGGTTGGTTAGTGTATAGTCAGTGTTACAGCTTTTTGATATTTATTTTAACGCTCCCTCAAGAAGGAAGAAAATGACTCATTCATCTCACAGCGAGGGACCAGCCTCTGAAAGATACTACATAGTTTATTCATAGAAATGAAAGCACCAGTGGGAAACAGCCAGGTCTTACACAAACTTTTTTTGTGATCTCTGCCAGATCACATCGTCCCTCTGTGTGCCAGATTTTCATTAGTAAAATATCATTAGAGATATATTGGTTAAAATGTACAGGTGGGGTTATCTGATTTCACTTTAGTTTTCAAAAAATTCAGGTTTCTCTAAAATTGAAGTACTTGTCAGGAGCCAGAGGAGAGCAACAGATGCTGCAAGAGGGCCTCTTCATTTACTGCTCCCATCAGAGCAGGATATACACGGCTTTGACTTTGGTTTCTTTTATTTGGTCTCCACAGAGAAACTCCAGGCAACTCACACAGACCATGCAGCTATTTTGGGGTGTCCGATGCCTAATGTTCACTTAGAGGGAAACCTATCCTAAGCTCACTGGTCTTAGGCTGGCTTTATAATACTTGCACAATAGATTCCTCTTCTTACTTAGAATTTTGCAAGAGCAAGTCATTTCGCATCTATACTTTATTTAATATTGATTTGGAGCAGGAAATTTCTCTTTCCTCAGTATCTTCACCTGTAAAATGAGGATAATGTTTATCCCTTTGCAAAGCAGTTTTAGATCATCCTGTGACATACACGATTTCAAAGTGTCATAAACCTTTCATTGATTCATTTTTGCCTACTCAATATTACAGCGATAGCAACTGAATAGACGCATAAATTACATTACAAACTGATGCTGCTTTTCCAGTTTGCTTTTTTTTTCTTTTTAAAAATTTTATTATGTGATAATAATCTGGGAAAACATGTCAGTTGCATATGGATAATACTTATTACATGAATAGCTACTATACATTCACTCTGTTTTTTTTCTGTCATGCTGTATCCCTGCACAACTGCTTTGTAGTATTACTGCTTATTATACAAAATGCATTTTATTGCAGTCATACCTTTTGTGTGGTTTTGTGTGTTTGTGTGCAAGCATGAGAGAGTTTTATATTATTTAATGTTCTATTAAGTGTTAGAACTGTTAGCTTTGACTTAATATTCAGTGAAGTGCCAAGCAAGTACACATACAAAATGTTTAAAAGTACCTTTCCCAGAAAATTCCTAGATGATTTACATAAAGTTTCTTCAGCTAACATATGCAAATAATTCCTGTAATTCCATCAAAAGCATTAACACTTTACCTCCCGTTCTAATGGAAGGATTTATTTATGAAACAAAATTGATTTCCCTATAAATAAATCACAGAGAGAAAATTTTGCAAATTGCAGCACATCACAAATTTTAATATAGATGAGAAAGTCAGAATATGGCACCATTTATACTGAGTTTTGTAAAGGAGAATTTGCATTCACCATATCTGCTGTTTTACAGAAAGAAACATGAGATTCACAGGTGGTTTTTTATTGAAATTAGTCTGCATGCTACTAAAATGGTTCAGGTTTTACTTTCGGTTTTTTGGTGGGTTTTTTTTTTTTTTCCCAGGGAATATACACAAGCAGGCTAATGGACAACAGCATAACCAGGCAACAGAAATCTATGAAGCAAAACTTTCGCCAGAACTCTGAAGCAATGCTTGCAAATTCCTGATGCACTACATTCACACTGCTCAAACAGGGAGGAGCAACTCTAGCTACAGCAGGCAGAGTTGTAGCTAAAGGACCAGAAAACTGGAAAGAAAACACTGGGTTATTTTGCCATGTGCTATTTCCTTTCAAAAGGTATTAAAATTGACAGGAAAAAAAAAAAAAGATAAGATGTCAAGAAGTTAAGTTACTTGGTAGACTGGGCTGCAGTTTCTCAGAAGTTTAATCTGTACATAAAACCCCAAATGCTGGCCTCAGTATTTTCTTGCAGTGTTGTTTTTGATTGAAAATTTTGTGAATGTTTGTGATATTGCTGAGAGCCTATTGGCAGATGAGCATCTCTTGCTATAGTCTCCATCATTATTTCCCTGTCTTGTCTATTAACGAGCACTATCATCCCATCGTAAGATGACAGCTGCAACACGTACTCAGGCGCAATAAACAGCTAAATGAGGCGCACAGCAATTTCACTTGTCACCAGAGCCCTCGGCACGACTGGCTGCACAGCTTGATGCATAAATTCATGAGGCTGTTGCATATGATGGAGTATGCCTGGCTGAAAGAGGTGATGGATAGCAGGGCAGCTAAAAATGGCCATCACCTTGACTCTGTCAGGACATTTTTTAAAAGTACCCCATCAGCTCTCTTGCATTCTTTCATGTACACTATCCCCAAGCTATAGGCTTCTGAAAGTCCTGATATAAGACTTTTCCTTACTGAGGGTTTTCAAATCTGAAGGCAAGTTTTTTTCTTAGGTTCAGTGAACGCAATATATGTTGCTAATGTGGAGGGTGAAATGGTCCTATGATAATTGTTCATTCAACACAAAGCAGAGTCATAAGGTTAAACACTAACAACAGAAATTTTCAATTTTCCAAAGTACATCTGAAATGTTGGTAAAATGCATACACACACACACAAACGCAGACACATGTAAAAGTAAAAATGTATATAAAGTCTCATGCAAAAGTACATTCAATTATGTATATGCATAGAAAATTATGTTTCACAAAAAGCTATCGGAGTTGTTCTTGAATGCATTACAGTAATTATGCTCTATGCAAAACAACTACAGGTTGACATAACTTGCCATTGCATACTGTTAGATCTGAATTAACAATGTGTTTTCTAATAAGTCAATAAAACAGAAGGAAAAAATTACAAGAAAAAAAAAAAAAGAAAAAGGAACCACTGCCTATGGGATTTCCAAATGAAGCCCAAAACTCGAGTTTCCATAAGCACAGTATTTGATGTCCCAGTGAAATTCTTTGTTTGTATATCCTCTGTTTGTGTTACTGGAAGTCACCTAAGGAAGACAAATACAAAGGCAACAAAATCAATGAGGCAGTTTCCTGCAAAGCTTCATGCATTAATCTCTATCACACAGAGAAATATACACCACTACAAGGGAAGAAAGTCACTTGTTCTCTAATAAAAGAGAAAACCCTTGGTAATAAACAATTAATAAAGTTGTCATGATTAGTTATGCAACTATGAATCAATGTTCATGATAAAAATGACCACTTCCATTGCTTTCATATCTCTGATGTGGGAGTGTTACAAACACCGTTGCCACACTGAAACCTACGCAACCATTGTGGTCATATTCTTAAATTTGTTAATGTCAGATTTTAACAGGAGGTGGGCTTTCCATCTTGAACATACATACACACATGTCTGAATGCAAAGTGTCTCCTCATGACTGTCTTCTCCTTTCTGCTATGAAACTCTCTTCCAAGCTGGCCAACTTTATCTGGCTCCCATCTGCAGTAGAAGGAGTTAGGAGATATCCTTCCTGCGGGTCTCTGGCAGCAGTGCTCTGGCACCTGGACCCAGTTCCTCCAGGCCAGCAGCAGCTAAGTGCTGCCAATGCTTGCTTATCATCCAAATTACCAGGTGCTGGGGAAGGCCCCTGAGAGGGGGACCTTGATGGCACCTCTGGTCTGTCAAGCTCTCATTCACTCCTCATAGCTGTGACGTCCAAGCACATGCCAAGCAGTAACCCCAGATAGCAGACACATCCCTTGAAGCCCTTGAGGAGGGACACTTGTCCCATTATGCCTCTAATTTTTTCTGCCATCCCAAAAAGTGGGCTAGGAAGTGTTGGCATCACGTTAAGATGCCATCCTCCCACCCGCTCTGGGGACTGGCAGCAGATGATGTGCCTGATGAACACCGCCTGAATTTCTGAGGACATGAGCTCTCAATTGGTTTAATGGTGCACCTTAAAGCAGATTAAAAAAAAAAAAATCTAAAAAAATTAGATGCCTAAATAGTGATTTAAGTGACTGATTTTCGATATGGCATGCTGCCATCTGGTGGACACTGCTCTGATCGATCCTTTGACCAGAGCTGTGAAGAGGTGGGGCAACGAAACAAAGGGGTGCGTGGAGGTTAGGGGTCCTCTGTAGCAGAACCTGAATCCAGGGCCAGTCTTCACGCTTTAAAGAAACCACCTCTGCAAAATCTGAGAGCGTGCGCTTCCTCATGACCACAGTGTGAGACACCGAATTCAGAAAGTG
This sequence comes from Neopsephotus bourkii, assembly GCF_033783945.1. Taxonomy (NCBI): domain Eukaryota; kingdom Metazoa; phylum Chordata; class Aves; order Psittaciformes; family Psittacidae; genus Neopsephotus; species Neopsephotus bourkii. Next base: position 5,397,048 of record NW_026901987.1, on the reverse strand, counting down.
TTGGCTTATTTTCAGGAAGCCCTTGGGAAAAACCTGAAGTGAAGCCTGGCTTTCACACTGTCAGAGGGGGAAAATAAGGGAAAAAAAATAAGAAAAAAAGAAAAAATATAAAAGAAGCACTGTAATAGAGCATCACTGCAACTGTAGCAGGCTCTGAACGCATTCTGCTTGTGGATTGTCTTCCAGCTCATTTGGTAGGTCAGAGAGTTGCTCCTGTGGGTAAAAATCAGCTCCTGGGTGAAAGCACCTCATGGTCACTCAGGTATTTCGATAAGGCTAAACTGAACCCTTGGGAATAATTCATTTAGGGAAATTTTAAATTGCACAAAACGCTGTCCAGATTTGTGGCATTATCCAGCTTCTGTCAGAAGTGCCTACAGGCAGGTGTTATGAAGCAATTCTGAAATCCAAACTGTTCCAAGTACTAAGAAACACAGGGCATTGTTCTGGAGGTCTGGTGAAAGGATAAGAAAAAGGGAGGGGAAAAAATAACTATAAATTACCTTAGAGGCTGGATGTTTATACATTACTCCATTTTTCCTAGCTAATGCCTTCATAAAAATGTGGCAGTGAAGCTTTTTTCAATGCTGTGTCTACTGTACCTCATATCAGGGCTCAAGGAAACCTTTCTTCTTTAAATGAATACAATAGTACAACATGCAGCCTAAGAGCTGCTGTAATTCAAGAACTTCCCAAATGCTATCAAAAGATAACCAGAAAAAGAGACTTGTGTCTCAGTATGTGTGTATCAAGTTCTTTACAAAGCATTCTTACACTTTGTCCTAAACACAGTAATCAAGTTTCCCACTGAGAGACCTGAAGATCAAGACTAGGGGCCAAATTCTGCTCTTATAGTTACATGTTCACCTGTGTAACTGACAGCAGAATTTGCCCTTAGGACTTTAAACTTGATCTGCTATTCAATGGGCAGCTCATGCACTGATCTGAGCACCGGAGTGATGTGCTCCTGTCAACCTGTGAATCAGAGGAATTGCTGCTCTCATACAGAGGAGGAAAAAAGCTCCTTATAAATTGCTCCTGAATCGCCTCTTGCCTTTTACTAGCAAGGATGGGCAAATTTGAACACAAAATTCAACACAACCTTAAATAATGCTTAGATATCAGGGAGACAGATGCCATAGAAATACAAGCTGGTTGATGATTAATTGAGTTTGCCTTTCACTTAGGACACACTATGATAGAATGAGTTAGTGTGGGGAAAAGAGAGAAATTTAAATGAAAAAATACATGAAGCACACATAAATATGTACATGCTGCATATAAACAAAGCAAATTTAGACCAGCTTCTGCATACTTCTTCCCTGTCTAATACAGAGAGTGTACAGAAAAGGTAGTTATTCTTTTAAAAAACTGCCTTCATCCTCCGAAACAAAAATGATGTAATATAAGCAGGGCAAAAAGTTTCATTGGCTCAGATTACCACTGCAACTATAGAATTGTCTGTTGAATTCTACATAATTAGCATTCTTGTGCAATGGAATATATTTCTCCAAATTTACTGCTTTGCATAAAATTAGTTAACACTGAGCATGGACTGTCAAAATGTGTCTAGTAGAATGAGAATGTGGGACAGTTGGGGAAGACGGCTGAGTTAATTTTAGATGTGGGTATACTACCCCCAGCAAACCTTGACCCCATTCAAACAACACTTGCAATCAAGATGTACTACACTATATTATCATGCAGGGAGACGGTTCTTTAAGGAAATATGTAGACTTCCCTCATGAAGCCAGGCAGCCTTCTTTGTCAAAAACTTCCATCTTGGCTCCCAAGCTCCTCTCCTTCCTGTTGCCTATATACTAGATTAACTCATAGAGGCAACAGTCACTGGAGAGGGAAGTGTTCTTGGCTGATGTTGCCCTCCTACAGGAGTGGGGAGTGTGAGTTAATTGCAGTGTTGCTAAAACTCTGTGTGAATTTGGGGCTGGGCTACCCCAAGCCATTTGAGCTTCCAAATAAAGCTGGAAGATATGAAATTACCACATGAAAGATGAAGGTACTAATTTACCTTGCAAATCATATGTGACTCCTGCTATAATTTCTTTAATGGTGAAAGACAGCAAGAAGGCTTTACTACGTAAGCTGGCCAAAAGATGGTTTTGGTAGTACATCATGAATATGTGATCTTTAAACCGTGAGGTTACAGTTATTATTTGTATGTATTAAAGTGTTGTCAATACCTCAGTTACAAACTGCTGCTGTCCCTAAGCCTCACAAACATAGAAGAAAAGTCTCTGCCTCAAAGTAACTTCCTGTCTCCATTTAGTAAAAAGAATTAAAGAAAAGTTAGGACGTTAACATTTCTTTTTTCATTAGGTATACAGTTCTCTTTTTCATTAGAAAAACTACTTATGAAACTCATTACATTGATCTATTCTGCTCTTGCAAATGTAGAAACCAGCCATTTCTGTTGTTCAGTCACAATATTGACATCAGGATTGAATGAGTAAGAAAAGAGGAAACAAAAATATTTTAAAACTGCTTTATTGTTTTAGCTTGTTCTCTAGTCATTTGCAAGTTATTCCATTTTCAAGGTCAACTCTTTGATAACACTTGGAAGGATATTCCCTGGACATATTTTTGAGGGGGGCCGAGCAGACAGGAAATCCAGTTTGTAAACAAATGAAATAAAAAGTGACAGAACATGATATCAGATATGCAACTTTTGTGACAGATGAAGCTTACAAAGATTGCCCACAGACTTCAGAACGTCTCCTTAGTTACCCCATTTTCCTCAGGAAAGACTGCTCCTGGGTTTCCTTGGCCACTTCAGAATTTCATTCTAGTATCTTCACTTAATTTCTAAGACTAAACACAGTAAAATTAATGTATTATAAACTGCCCAAATGCTTACAATGGTCATCTCACGTGCTTGGCATCATGTAGGTTCTGCTTTATAGAAGTTTTTTTTTAATTAAAGAGCTCACTTTACCACAATTTTTCTCTTTTCCCTGTTTTTTCTCTCTGCAAAGACCCTCATTCCTCTTCCAGGATTAAAAAAAACACACAACCAAACAATAACAAAAAAAGCCAACCTTGAGAAATCCTCAAATTAGTCTGCAAATTGCAGAGTGGCAGTAAAGGCTCATCTCTTAATTGCAATTTGAGAATTTCTCATTCCAATTGCTTTTGCCATTTTAATGCTAAGCAGTCCATAACAACAAAGGGACAAGATGGATTTATTTAAAGCAAAGAGGTGCAAACAGACTTTTTTTTTCCAATATCTCACAGCTGCTCCGATGGGTCCTGGCAAAGTCTCATCCTAGTGTTTGATCCTGAGCCTTAAAATTACTTCAGGAATCACCTTATTCCACCCTCAGACCTAGATCTCCTGAGCCTGTTTTTATTTCCTGTCTACTAGCAACTGCTATGATAAGACCCAGAAAGCTGTGACCATTTTTTCCCACTGTGACAGACAGGAACAAAACCTGCCGTAGCAAGCAGTGGATGGAAAGTAAATAGGATCATGAGCTCTGGGAACACTAGCAGTGCTGCAGGCAGGGTAGCAGACAACTTAAAATAAATACAGTTAAAGAGTAAGAAAAATATATTTACTTTTTGTCCTTTAAGCTTTGAGCTATTTGAGAAGGTGGTGGAGGAGATCTTAGTTCAGACGGGCACAAAACAATCAACTTGAAGACAACACAGTTGCCTCACAGATGAAAAAAAAGGAAATTGTATCTCAGAAGATCCACATCAAAGGAGTACTCATGAAGAACATGATCCCCAAACCATTAGGAATGAACAGAAAACCAGATCACATGATGATAAGTGTCCAGGGGAACATAGTTTCTACAAATATAACTAGTTTCTCAGGTTTTTAGTTCTTAATAGTAAATCCCAAACAACTAAGGGAATAGCTATAAACTGAACAGAACTGAGATGTGCATTTGGCAGACTTCAGAGTACTATATGTCTCAGCTTGCACCTCACTTGTATTAGTTGTGTAAAAAGCCAGTTCCGAATGCTACAGACAGGGAAGTACAGTACATAGTATTTTTTTGCTAAGCGTGAAGGGTTAGCTATGTTGTTTTGTTTTGGTTTTTTTTTTTTAATGAATAGTGCCTGGAAGGCACAAGAAGAAAACCAACTACTGCATTAAATCAATATTGTGTCTTGTAAAACATATAACTGCACTAGAAAATAACACATAATCTGAGAAAAAAATGGCCATGATGCATTTCTATCTCTATGGAATGCTACAGAATGTAAAATATTTACTTCTTTCTCCTTTTAGTTTAAACCCTGCTTTCTTCTGAGATTATGCTCAAAATATTTCAGCTGGAGAAATTAAGAAAGGTTGTTTATACATTGCTAGACGTGGGCTCTTAAACAAAAGTAATTAAGACAAATAACCACAAAGCTTTTTTCCCATCCTCCATCAATAGTACCCTATGCTCCTCATTTTGCCCACCACCACTCTGTCTGGCCTGCACAGTTTAATTGCAGCTAGATTTCAGTACCTCAGTAGCCCAAGTGGTATATGCTTTTTTTGACAATTGCTGTAGTTACACCATATTTGCCTGATTTCTCTTCTTTTTTAAATACTTCTTGATACTTGTAATGCTTCTTCAAGAAGACTAGTAGCAGGTTTCCACAATTTTTTTTTAATTTATGCAAAAATATTGAGATTTTGTATGGTTTCCTTTCCATTTATGAAGAAAATTAAGATCTTTTGAAGATTTAATAAGAAGAAAGATGAATACAGGAAATGCAGATTTCAAGCTCCCATGTGTGTTATTGGAGAAGCTAGACTCAGTTCACCTCACTTCACTTCTGCTTCTCTTGCTCGCTGTGTTATGTGTGCCTCAGCCACTTTTCTATTTTGGGATGGCTCTATTTCAAAGGGGACTACAAATGTTTACATAAATTATCATTTACTGCTCCCTGAATTCAAACCTGGGTCTTGTACATCCCAGTAAATAATCAAAAGCTGTCTGGTTAGGCACTCCATCTTGTGCTTATTTTTGCAGAGCAGATCTGTAACAGGAAGCAACCAGCTGGTCACAGCACTCACTTGCAATGTGGAAGATTGAATGTGAGGCTCCAGTGTGAACCATGAGACAGGGGAACTTGATCTGGTCTCTCTTACATGCCAAGTCAGCAGGACCATTGGAATATAAGTTACTCTAAGACTTGTCTCTTGTCTGACTGGACTTTCTAGCCTACACTCAAGAAACCTTTAATGAACAAATTTGTGCCAAATTGTTAGCCACCAACAGCACATGTCGCTCTTGACAGACTGTTTCTTCCTTTGTCAATATCTCTCCTTTGTCAATAGACTCCTAATATAGCACAGCTATATGTCCCATATATAAATTTGGTCTTACCAACCTGTATCTGCTGAACCAAAGTCTGACTGACATAAACAAAAAGTTATATCCTTTTCTGTTTCACATAGATTTTATGCTGCACTCATCGCTGTGCTACTGCCAGCACCGTGTCAGTGATGCATATATGAATCAGTACAAACCATTCACAAGTTCTATATTTAAAAGGCTCCGGATGTAGCAGTTCTTCCAGCCTCGTCAGATGTTCGGAGGCGGGTAGGCGTGAAGGGAGGAGAGGGAAAAGGAGTGTTCTGCTTCAAATTCCCACCAGTTTGTTTTGACATCTCCCTTGTACCGAAGTGGCTGGAGCTCACTTGGTGGCTTGCAGAAAGTCGTTTGTTGCCAATCTGATATGATGACTCTGCATACACCGCCAAAAATTGTAGTGGATTTTTTAGCTCAGATCACAAAGCAAGCTCATGTTTAATTTGGTAGCTACTATCATTCCAGCTCTTTGTGAGACATTGCTGCTTTACATGTGTATCCCTGTGTTTTACAAGCAAATGACAGGCATTTTTTTTTCAGATACTTTGCCCAATTATATAAGATTGTCACAAATATGTAGAGGATGGGAGAAAGAGAGCTGTTCTGGTGAGACAGCTGACAAAAGGAGCGACTCCAGCTCCTCGTACATGCCGGACTCGGCAGAAAGCCCTTCTGTTATTTTCCTGACTCACATTGTATGAAGAAAATAAAAGTGTGACAGTGGGAAGAGGAGGTACTGGCAACAGTGGAGGTAAGGAAGCCAGGCAACAGAAGAGGAAAATCTTAGGGTTACTGCAGGGAAATATGGTGTGGGTGTTGTTCAGATCTCCTCCTTCTCTGCCTTCATTTTCTATTTCTACATTGCACAGGAGCACACTTCCATGTCCTGAAGGCATCTGCCCTCTGAGAATCGCTTCTGTTTTGCTTGTGCCATTATTACAGGCCTGGTGTCTCTGATACATGATTGAGGCCTGACTCATAAATAAGAGCTACTATAAATTTAAGCCACTGCCTTGTTTAATCCCCTTTTGCCCACACAGCAAGGAAACTGACTGGAATTTATTGCCTTGCATGTTCTCCCTGATTTATTCAGTCAGGAGCCTGCTTGCATTTTCCTCTATTTGACATTACTTTATATCTTGCAACATAATATATTTTCATTATATTTTAATATACCATGTGGTAAGTGCAACCACACAGCAAAAGTTTGGGATCTTTCTGCTTGTGTTGTTATTTCTCATGTACAATAATATCAACTACATGATGAAGACCTGACTCATAAACAATAGCTTAGGTCACAGCCTTATTTATTTCCCTGAACAGTATGGCCAAGGAACTAACGGCTTGGTAATTTATTTAACATTTGTATCAGGATAGTACGATCTATGCCCCTGCACAGGAAAGCAGGGCTCATCTGTTGACCCAAGCTATTAGCAAGTGTAGGTAGGAATCTGCATTAAAACACTGAGAAAGTTGTGCTGACTCAATTCTGTAGGTGCAGCCTGTTTATTCTGGTGGAGTATGAGATGCCTGTGTCATCTTCTACTCAAGTAGAAAGAAAGACCTAGAGACCTTCTGAGGAAACCTATACAAACAGATAGCTTGGAGAAAAGAAAGTGTGAACGTTTATGTGTTCAGTGTCACTAGTTCAGAAAATCTTTGAGCAGGATAGGAACAGAATGAGCTCATGCAGTCGAAGAATTCTGCTCTATATATTGTTCTGTTTGCTATCAAAATCTCAATTACAGTGGTTCTTTCTTTTTTTTTTTTTGTTTAACCTGAAGGTTTTATCCTAAAATTAACTTTTTTAAAAAAGAAGAAATTCCACATCAAATTGATGCTCTGTGAAAGCAATTGTTATAAATGTTTTTTACTTCCCAAGTGTACAAATTAATTTCTGTGGCAAAACAAAAAAGGTAAAACAAATAGGGTAGAATACGAAATGTTGAGAGACAGAATAATTACCAGGCTTTTAAGAGTTTTTGTTAAAGTTTAAAACAAAAGTTATTTTCACCCTTTCTTCAGAAGGGGGGGGTTTACAGTGAGACCACCAACAACAGACTTACAGGTGTAGAAGACAGGACAGTTTTTCAGAAGAGGCACATTTGCAGTGTGGACTAGGTACCTGGATGTTAAATCCAGGAGCTCCAGCACAAGGCTGGGACATCATTGGGTGTAGCTGCTGACTGTTCAACACTGGGGAATATTTTGGGAAAGCAGGTTTCAGAAGCCCAACAGGCTGATGAAGAAAGGCAAGCTGTAGCTCACAATAGGCAAGAGGTCAGTATCAAGGTCATCTGAAGCTTGACAGTGATGCACCCATACCATCACCAAGGTTAATCCTGTATTCTCTCTTGGATCCCTATGGGCTTCCATCATAGAGCAGATATAGGATAATTGTGTTCTTTTTTCACATGACATTATTATTAGAAAATTTACCAAATCTTATTTTTTTCACTCTAGTGTAATTTTCTTTGGACTTTGGTTTTTGAATCAACTTGTCAAGCTTCTCTATTTATCTCTGTATTAATTTATTCACTTAAATAGGTGAATGAGATCATATTATCTTCTGGTACTCTCACCTATAAATTCCTTCGTTATTTATCAGTGTAAATATGTTGGTATTCTTTTCCTTTGGCCTGAAATCAATAAAAGAATGGAAATTGAATAGGTTCCTAACTTACCACTCCACTTTTTTCTACGGGAACTGTAAAAATTAAGTATTCCAGGGCCATCTTTTTCAGGAAAGAAAAGTGTTTGGGCTGTTTAGACCACCCTGCATTCCTGTGTAAGTGAGGTCCAGTGCAGGTGGTATCATGGAGAAACAAGAATATTCCAACTCAGCTTTGTGAGAAGGGACAGAGAAATACATATTCTGAGAATAAATATTTTGTGTCTTTCATACCTGGAGAGTTCTGGAAAACATTTGGAGTACGGTGTGCCTGACTGCACAATGGCCAATGGCAAAAAAGTAGATACACATTTTTGTCAAAAAGCTCACTTACTTCTGCTTCATTTCCACTAACTGAAAAACAGAAACAATCTATTTTGCTGTTTCCAACCCAGAACAGACTTCTTTTATTTCAATTTTAAAGTTATTTGTGACTGTCCTTTATTTTGGGCTATTTTTGCTATGGTGACTATCCTTCTATCTCCCAAATGCTGTGCTATCATTTCCAATGCAGCAATAGCTCCTGGAAAGTCCAGAGACAATCAGTCACAAACTCCCCTGCTGCTTGAATCAAGACACACACACTAACCATATCCCAGTCAGTGTCTGACCTTGTAGTATGGGAATAGTTTATACTTGGCTACCTCTTTATTGATAAGCTGTGTTTATATGATCAGGAATGAAATTAATCTGTGTGGTGAACCTTACATTTAAATGTTATTACAGCTGGATACCAAGACAACAATTAGAAACTTTTTTGCTTTCCAAAATATGAATAAATCAGAGGGAAACACAAAGAGATCATTAAAACCAAAAGAGAACAGGAAAGAAAAGAGAGAGAGAAAAAAAAGAAAGATGCTACTTTTCCTGCTTTGTAGAATACTTTTCAGAAAAATGGACAATGTTCGAGTGACAGGCACTTTTGTTAACACAAGGTACATACATGTGTTGACCTTTCAAAGCTAATGCAAAGGTGTTTGTAATCTTTATGATCTGAGACCTTCCTAAGGATATGGTTTGCAAAGTTGATATTTACAGACTTCAAACACAATAAAAAGCACTAGTGATTTTTAAAACAGACATCCCACCAAAGAGTCAATACTGCTTTTACAGCATACAATATATGCATATTTGTGCATATTGCTGTGATAGAATTAGCTTGACACATGGATAGAATGCCCCAAAATCACAGGAATATTTCTTATGATATTTTCAGGTTTATCTATCTATTAAAAGGGTAATTTTCTCCACATACTGATAGTACACTTTAATCGTATTACCCATTGACGATCAGTAAAATAAAACCAAAGACACAATGGATGTAGTTTTACCAAGTAAAGTTAACAACAGGTTAGATTCTGCTGCCTTTACTAACATAAGGTAAAAACCTCTTCCCTGGATTTTGCAAATCTTTGTGGATGTAATTAACTTAAGCGTACAATAAGTCACTCCAAAGTCAGTGCTTAATCAGTCTGAGAGACTTACAAGGGAAATTAGCATTTATGAAATACATTATAAATAGCCTTATTTGCACACTGGGATCCATAGTAAAATATTTGGTTTGTACATTTTGTATACTCTAAGAAATGAACAACTGTTTTGGCTGCCTGTTCTTTTCATAAACATATTTTTAAAGACAAAAAATACTGCTGCACTGTCTATTAGCTTAGTATTTCCCTGGTCACACATTTTATTAAACAAGAACAAATCAGGCTTAAAGTATTTTCAAATATATTTATTAAAAAGCCAAGATACACTATTATAAGTATGACTTTTTCTAAATAAACTGTTTCACTCCAATTCCATTGTATTAAAAAAAAGTATTTGGACCACACAATTTTATTGTAAATTATTTATCATAATGAGCCAAAGCATTAGATATATGTATTCTTTATAACACTATAAAAAATGAAATGACAGTGGACTAGTCAGCATACCATTCAGTCTAAAACTCCAATTATTTAATATTTAACTAAATAAAAATCTGAAACCTTTGAAAACTGACATCTCTATAAATTTACTTCTAATTGCGCAACATCAGCTGTCATTCACAGAAAGTTTCTCAAGATACAAGATGGTCCTGAAAACTTAAATCCACTACACATCCCACCCAGAAAAGAAAAGCACTTTTTGGTGCTCTAGGGAGATTTTGAAATTTGCAGCCGTATTTTCATTGTCACTATCCAGCAAAGTAATTATTTAGTCAGGAGACCAAACTAGATGATCTAATGATGCCTTTTAGCTTTAAACTTGTCAGTCTTTTTAATGAATCACACATATAATGTTAAGAAGGTGCTTAAGTACTTTTTAGACATAAGCACTTTTTTTTTTTTTCCCTGCTGGCTGAGTTCAGAAGGAGCATTAAAATGGTAATCGTAGTTTCTTGCCACTAAAGTTCTATTCTGAACCATTCTAACTTATGCTGAACCACAGGGCACAAATGAAAGACATTTAGGAAGTGCTAAACAGTTTTCCAAAGACCAACTTTTGACATTTTTAGATTATAATTTCTGGGGAGATTTTAAAAAATTATTTTTCCTTTGCTTTCTTTCAAAATGTGTTTTTCAAGAATCACAAGTCAAAAATCATGAACCTTTTCAGACATCTACTTCCCTCCAGTTTTAAACAAATATTTCCAATGTATTTTAAATAAATATTTCCAATGTATTAACACCAGAAACCACAATGTTGCTACTTACACTTTTAATTATGATTATTTTAGGAGAGGTTAGAGATTACATTCACCACAGAACTTAGTCCTTTTATACCTGCATAACTCAGAGTTTCCATTGCTGTTATGGGTTGCTGAGACTCCCAGTGTTACTACTTTCTTTCTTTAGCATGGAGACCAGTACCTATTAATATTGATTTATCAGAACCAAATATTGAATGAAAAGTTAGTTTGGGAATCCAAGGTAAAAATAGACCACCAAACAGCAAGATAATTCTAAGAGCAAGATCAGGGCATCTAGTTACAACACAGGAAACAGTAATTTAAAAGTATGTTAACACCCATCTTAACAGAACAGTTACTTTTGAATTCTGAGGCAGAGAGACTTTTGAGATATGCTAACTTTTTAAGAACAAAAATCTCTTAAGCTTTTCCTAAGAACTTTATATTTCAAGTACCACTTTTGTCACCTAGCTATCCCTCAAAGTTGAAAGTGTTGGGTTGGTGTCTTGAAGAGTGTGTGCTCTGTTGTTGATCACATTTATAAGCTAATTAAAAGGTTATTTTATTTCAGAGCAGCTTATTAAAGGGTATTGCTCACTCTGCATATGCAAGCAATTGATGGTGTATGCATTATATGACAGTGCTGGGATGATGTACATTCTTTATTAACATACATAGGAATACACATTTGCGGGAGGTTTTGAGAAAGAAAAAACAAATGTGCATGATGAATGAAGCAAAATAAAAACTACATTGCAAGTTATTACGGAACATGGAATATTACAATAGTCACACCAAAAAAAAAAACCAAGATCCTTGGGGCAATTTCCAGCATGGTATGTTTGGCACAATTACAGGAGTAATTTTTATTTCCAAAGCACCCAATACCTTGAACATAAGCATGGCAGTAACATGTTTTCTGATACATTGCCCTCAACCTTGTGTGTGGTTTCTTGGATTCAGAATTTGAAGCCTTACAATGCCATGAAATTCACTTTATTTTCAGCCATGTGTCTTTTCATAAAGGACAAGCTGTGGCTTTGTGGCTTTTCTATTTTTCTATTTTTTTTCTTTCTCAGGTATTGCTTGCTTGTGTAACAAGGCTTGAGACTATACTGGCCAAAGAAGGCAGAAAGTTAGTTTTCATGTGCCTTTTCTGTGATTCTTTCCATTGAGATAAATCACTATACTGTACTAGTGCACTGTTTGAAAAATATTTGCTGAGTTTAAAATGCACAAAACTCATGAAGCAAAAGGAGCAGAAAAAATATGTCATTTATCTAGATTCAGTTGTGATCTCCATGTGAGAGGGAGACATAACAGAGTAGCTTTGGCTATAGATATGGATGAATAGGAGAACCTACATTCAAGAAGTGAATACTTTCACCAAGAGGGATATATATCCATTTTCTTGATAAATTAAGAAAGCAAATCAAACCAAACACAAGACACCTTACATTTTCTCTATGGATTTTATTTGCAGTGTAGATAAAGCTAAAATATTACTACTGAGTGTTGGCCAAGCAATTTGTGAGCCTATAAACTTTGATTGATGGATACTGGTAAGAACGGACCAAAAGATCTTGTACCTGAAGATGATGTACTGAGTGACTCATGATAGTTTATGATGATGTTTAAAGCCTTAACAGTACTGCTTGTTTCTGTGTAAGAGCAGATTTTATTACTTGGACCAAAGGCCACTGACATTTTGGTTCCATAAAACATACATATATATCCATCAGAACAGGTTTACATTCAGAATATGAAAAGCAACAGTTAGGACTGTGTGCAAACACTCTTGAACTGAAGTAAAATAACTGTTTTCTCATAAGAAGCACCATGGGATCATGATAAAATGGAGAAATGGGAAGAAGATATCAAGGACTGCTGAGTCTTCATTAGCAGAACTACACTGTAGTCTGTACATATGCTTTATTGACACTTCCAAGACATGGTGGGACATACGATATACTGTGGAACATATTTCATCTGGAAACGAGTGATGCACAACACAGTTGCTCACCACATGATGATCAATACTCAGCCTGTCCCTGAGCAGCGATTGGTTCCTTCTGGCCAATTTCCCAGCTAAGTATGGAATACCCCTTCGGCTAGTTCGGGTCAGGTGTCCTGTCTCTTCTTCCTGGCTTCCTGTGCCCCTCCTCACTGGCAGAGCCTGAGAGACTGAAAAGTCCTTGATCAAGGTAAGTGCTACTTAGCAACAGCTAAAACATCAGTGTGTTATCAGCACTGTTCTCAGACTAAAGCCAAAACGCAGCACTGAACCAGCTACTAAGAAAATTAACACTATCCCAGCTGAAATCATGACAGTTGGAAAACTACCTCAGACCACCCAGCTTTGGGTGCTCAAGATTTCCACAGAATGAGTGACCCACCATAGCATGGATAGCAGGAAGTGCTTTAAATGTCCTTTAAGAAGAAGAAAATAATGAAGAATTTCTCAGTTCTCAAACTGAAGTATCTGTCCTTCCACCTGCTCTCTCTCAAGACTAAGAAATCTATAATGGCTCCTTCGTCAACAGGAACATCACAGGCAAAATACTGTATGTCTATATATACATATTTCCAAAAAGAAAAATAGCTATAAATTTCTTTTGAATTCTGTCAGTTGTGCAGAGCTCAATTTAGAGACCTATAGCAGTCCGTGATACTAAAATTGCATTCAGAGCTTTGAAAATGTACTCCTTCAGCTTTTGCAAATCTGTTTACATGCAGATGCAATCCTTTCACAAGATAATAAAAAAAAAAGTTGCTTTCTTTCACTGAAATATCATCAGAATACCAAGGTGCCACAGCAGTCATGAATAGTAATGTTGACAGATATGCGGACAGATTATATATAAACATGTGTATCCATAACTGTGTGCACAGTGAAGGCTATGATTTAGTTTTCAATTCCACTAGCAGTGTCCCATCATTCCCATGAGACCCACTGATCACTCAGGGCTGCGTTTTGGGGTGATTGGTCCATTTTTGCAACGTCTTGCTATTTTAGAAGTGCCAACAGAATCCCACTTTGTATCACATGCCTTCAGCTCCTGCTGCATTCTGCTTTTAATGCTGGCCAAAGCTTGCTTGTTTTGATATCACTTGTGCTCAGTGGGCAGTCTAATCAGCCTGGTTGATGGCTCCCCTGATTCTCATAGCTCCCACTGTGCTCAAGGTTGCAGTATATTAGTCTCAACACAAATATGAACTTAAAAGTATATACAAAATATTTATTTAGATAACACATGCAGAAGAATTTACATATTCCCTATGATAACTTCATCATATTTATTTGAAATACTTAAACACAGAAAAGGATATCTATGATATGCAGGTAGACTCATTGAGGAACTTATAGTTTATTGTTACAAAAAAACCCCCAACAGATTACTTTTATAAAACAAAGGTGAAAATATTTTCTAAACTATGTTGATGAGTATATTTATTAAAGTGGGCTCCTGAAGTTAAAGGTATTCATTTCTGTTTAAAATACGAGTTTAAGTAGTCACAGTTCTACCTATTTAGTCCATGAAACATCAATTTAAAAATTGCTTCTAAGTTCCTGATCTTTGAAAACCCTTGCTTTCTGGAGTTATTCAGTGTCCATTTGCTTTCCATAAATAAAAAAGAGAAGCAGAGAGGTTAGGCAGGGCTGTGATTTTTGAGATATAGCACCATGATGCAAAGTGACAAACAGCAGGGCATGTCACTGTAAAATGTTCTATATTGCAACATCAGGCAATGCTTTAAATGTCCTTTAAGAAGAAGAAAATAATGAAGAATTTCTCAGTTCTCAAACTGAAGTATCTGTCCTTCCACCTGCTCTCTCTCAAGACTAAGAAATCTATAATGGCTCCTTCGTCAACAGGAACCATGAAGATGTGAACAGGATACATGAAGAATGTGTAATATGAACCTTTAAGAAATCAGAATTGTCTGCAATATGAGCCTAAAGCTTTTTTTTATAGATTAAAATTTCCTTATGAACAATCCAGCTGATATTAGCAGATGTAATGTAATTCACTACAGTCACAACACTACCATGTATTTTACTGCGTCACCTTTTACAGCATTCCTGTACTATCAGATTCACTGAGCATAAACAAACATTTTGATTTCCTTCTAATTAACCTGCTCCACCCCATGGCTGCTGTCAGTTAAGTCACAGGGTAATTTTTGTAGGTGTCTCTCAGTCTTTCCAGCGCAAATAAATTATTATGGCAGCTGAAGTGTATGGGACTTGTTCTCAAAAATAGTTTCCACTGAGCAGATGTCTGAAAAACTGGGCTCTGATCTCTCTGATCAAATGCTGATCAAATTCCTATTCTGGAATATCATAAGCACATTTTCTCAGGCCTGAATTCATTTATTCTTGGTCCTGGAGCACTGAATGAAACCATACCAATGTATCTAGAAGCAGAGCTTATGCTTTTAGTGAAAACACCTTTGTTACTAAAAATAAAAAAAAAAAAAACAGAAGGAAATACAGACAGGTTGTAGAAAGAATCAGTGAAATATTACTCTGAAGGAAAGCTTGCTGGTATTTTTCAAATACAGTATCTGGAAAAGCTGTTCTGCTGCAGTTTTATCTACAATAGATATTAACTTCATGCATAAAAGCTGTATTAGAATGATGTTAAATTAGCAGGAGTTGGGAAGTGTGCAATTTAAATTGACATGCTGCATTTTATGTGCATGACAACAAAAATCTCTGTTGTGTGCCAGCTGATTTCCTTTTACATAAATTCTTATATTTGGTCTCCTTCACATTGTCTTTTTTTGTTTCTGCTCCTTTTTTCATTTAAGCAAATAATTCCCCCTCAGTGGAGTTCAGTAGGAATTGAGAGCTCTAACTTGCACTGAATTATAAGTAGGAGTCTGTTTTAAACACTAAACAATATATAAAAAATGAAATTACATTCAAAACATAAGCATTGCCTGCATGCAATAAGGATTCCCTCATTACCGTGATGAAATCTTCTATATCTGATCAAGATAAATTCCAATATCCCTATGATAAATTCCCTTTCCCTTAGAAAAGAATACAAAAAGCTTGATGTTTGTATTGGCATTTATCTTCTCTGATGTGGAAGGATAAGTCAAGTGCAATAGTCACCACTGACTTATTATTTCTCTCCTCACAGGTGACGATGAATGCCATAAAGGAGATAAGCCACCATGTGCATATATTATTATATATAACACTATGTATGAATAAGGAGATATTAAACACACTATGAAAATTTTCTTTTCCTACTTTTACTCAACATTAACTGTGGTTAAAGAAAGTTAGAAGATGAGGTAAGTTCATGTTGAAATGAAAAGCTTCAAAGGCTTTAATATTTCCTTCAGTACTACAGCCTGTCATTAGTGAAACAGATATAACCTCTATTTCTGTTTGACTGAGAATCGTTTGACAAAGGCACTAAACTGGGACCACAGGTACCTGAAATGTATCTACTTGTTCTGTTGAAGATTTCTCTTCTATTCTTTAATATTTAACTTTCCATGACTCAGTTCTTCATCTAGTAAACATGATATTCATAGCTCTTGCCTCTTTAGATGCTGTACGAGCACATGGAAGACAATAAGGTCAAACAGCATTGTATTAGAA
The DNA here is from genome assembly GCF_033783945.1 of Neopsephotus bourkii. Classification (NCBI taxonomy): domain Eukaryota; kingdom Metazoa; phylum Chordata; class Aves; order Psittaciformes; family Psittacidae; genus Neopsephotus; species Neopsephotus bourkii. The sequence continues at coordinate 5,380,744 of NW_026901987.1, read as the reverse complement.
GATGTGTACCTGTCTTGGAAACATAACTGATATTTAACTGACATTTTAAAACGCATCTAGAGAAAAAAAAATGACACCAAAAAACTACCTACATCTAAAAAAGAAGTCTATAACAGGGTCAGAAGAAAGACTTATTTATGCATTTGTCTCTAAAAGCAGCTAACTGCACAAGCCTAAGTAGGAGCATCAGAACAAAAGAAGTCTTAGTATTTTTTAATGAGGAAAGACTTCAGGCCGTGAAGAACTGTACTGGATATTACTGAGGATGCCAAACTCATATTCATCCTGCAGCCCTCACAGCCTGTGCTCTAGGTTCCTGCCTCCAACAGTCAGGGACAGCTGGACAGGGGAGCTTGGCTGCCAGCACATCAGGGACCTGTGTTCCAGCTCTGATGTGACCCAGCTGCATCACATCACTGAGGTTGCTGAAAAAGAGCTGTAAGGAAGCTTCCAAAGGGGTAAAATAGGCAACACTACAAAGAGAGGTAGGCTGTTGAGACACAATCCTACAGGGGAAAAAAACCCACAATAAAATGACATAGGGAGGCTTTAAAGGTCTATAGAGGTCACTTGCTGCCTCGGTCTATAGGCAGCAGTCTCTAACTGTTGCTCTGGTGGCGTAATTCATCATTCCCCCTAGGTTAACCACTGATGACAACTATTCTAGAACTCCAAACCAAAGTAAATTTCAGAAGCCAGACTAAATTTCCTGACTCTTTAGAGAAGATACACATGTCCTAAACCAAAAAGTGACATATTCAAATCTTACCAGCTTTGTTAGCCTGACACTTGCACTATAGACTAGTAAAAATGTATTGCATTGTACATGTACTGGAATAAGTGCATATACTGTAACATATAAAAAATTTGCTTACCTTATTGATTTTAAAGCAACAAAATATTTAAAATTTTTGCAGTATTATATCATGAAAATCACATAATATTTCATATAATCAACAAATAGTCCCTTCAGCCTGCAAAGATTGAAAAAAATAATTAACCTAGAGACATAGTTCAAAATACATACACAGGCTGTCAAAGAAGATTGAATAAAGACATTTGTTTAAACTACTCACCTGACCTCATTAATTTGATGAAATTATGAATTGATATTTATTAATTATAAATAAGATAAAATTATCAAATATAAATTATCAAGATTTATCCAAAGTTTACAGTGAAGGAGAATGAAACTGTGGAATGCCTTCTGCTTTGTGTAGTCACAGGGAGTGCTTAGAAAAAATTCTGTGGAGTAACACTGTGTGTAAGTGTCTAAGTGTAACACTTCAGTAAGTTCTCTCGAGAATGCCAGTAAATCAAACTTGTGCACTGAAAATGTTCTTCTTTGCTGACTTCATATTTTTCAGAACATCGCTTCATAATATCTGATAAATGTAGAATTATTTTCAGATTGTCATTTGTGTGAAGGATAGATTCACATGCTTCATAATACATAAATGGTACAGTTTAAGTGGAAATCTGGCCTCGTTAATACATTTGGAGCCAGGATTTTGTCCTGTGATAACACGTTTGAAAAATACAGTGGGTTTGAACAAAGTACTAAATGGCATTTGTATAGTTGTACAAATTATTTTAAGAGACTCCATACATTTAGTCAGAATGAATGCAACCACTGTTCACCAGCATTTTCTTACACCACTTTGATAATATTTGAATTGCACATCTAACATGCACAATACTGACAGAGCTACCCAAGACACGGACTACTTAGATCTGTCTTTGAACACAAGAAAGCCACCTGACTGTCAGCAATCCCTAGATCTGAATATGTAAAATCCACCATCATCATTACCTTGTGACACAAATACGGATTTTCACCCAGCAGTTGTTGCATCAGAGCTAACACCTTCCAGCTAAACTATAACTTCTCTTTCCAAAAGCCACACAAACTTGATTTAAAACAAGAAAACACTGTCAACCGCAACCTTTGGCAATATATACAACTGGCTAACGACCCTTGGTGTTAAAAATCTACTGTTTATTTCTAATCAGAACATAACCAGCCTCAGCTTCCGGCCACTGAAGTCTCATTAGCTCTCTGATAGAATAAAGAGCCCTCTCTGATTAGAAATCTCCTTCAACTCTATGTTCTTACAGAACAAAATCATTTTACCATTTAACCATCTCTCAATAAAGAAAATATGCTGTGCTTATTACAATCAGGGTAAAGTATATTTTTCATCCCTTGTGATTATCGCTAATGGACAAACATAGAGAATGAAGTAGTTCCATGGCTTTTTTTTTTTTCTTTTTTTATTGTAACTCCTTCACCTGCAGTAGTAGGGGGAAAACAATGGGAAGGAGTTTTTGCATTATCACAACAGTACAGCTCATGATTTGTAACAGAACTACATAATTACCTGGGACTGAAAGCTTTTCTCTATAACTTTTAAACACGTGTTTTTTAAATTCACTATTTCCGTGCATTCTTAAGTGTCAAGAATAAATAAGAATTATGGGACTTATAGGAAATAATATTGAAAGTATAGCTATGCACAAAACATGGTATTTGATCTTATGTTTTTATTTTTGGAGAGGAAAAATATCCTTCAACACACTGTGCAGTCATGAAAGTCTGACAAATTTTATTTGCAAACCAAAAATTTCTGCCACTTTTTTCCAAATTGAAAAAAAAAATCATGCTTTGTTTAATTTCCTGTTCAACTTTTATTTTACAGGAAAATGATACTACCTGAGATTCTCCTTTACCTTTTGCAAGAGTCAATCCAGAATACCTATATGTGTTTAAATCAAATGTAGCAAGGTAAGAGAGTGGCATTTAGTCCATGTTGAAAATTTTCTATGGCAAGGTTCAGAACAACATGAAGTCAAATAAGTAGGTAATAAATCCCTTGAAAATAAGGTTTATAATGGAAATGCTGACAGACATTTAACAACAGCAGCAATAGCAGGCACCACAGTAATAAAAAGACTTAAACAAAAAAAAAAACAAACCTGTGTGCTTCACAAAGACTTGTGGGTTTCAGGGTCTGTGCAGACTTAATATAAAGACGTTAATATACTCAATTCATTATGATGTTCAGGTGTCATTTACAGAAAATCTCAGAAACTCAACTTGCGATCATACTGTGAAAGAGTCTGAAAGCAGAAACGCAGTGCTGCATCTAACTGTGCTATTTCCTTCTTCTTCCCTCATGATAAAATCACTCATCTGAGTCTTCCTCATGCCTAATATTTAGTGCTAAGAACAGCCTGCTCAACTGTGCAAACAGCAGCCTCCTGTATGCATCAAAACATACACAAATGCAAGCTACAAATAAATAGTTATTGGAACCTTGTCACCCACTGCCTGATGCTCATGTAAGATTCCCATTCAGTTGTGACAAAAGGTCTTTCCCCCAGTGGACACAAAGGGATTGATGGGCACTCTTAGAACAGTGTGATCAAGCACAGCCTTCATCCTAGAGGAGACGTGTGAGCTGATAGGTGGTGAGGTACTCAAAACAGCAGACAGATTAGTCTTCTTTTTAAAGGAAATATGTAGATACATTAGCATACTCTTGCATCTTCCAGCTCAGATTAAAAATTAAGCAATGACCTTAGACTTATCTTGGTGCTAAACATTTCCTATTCATTCAACGGGCAACCAAATCTGAAGATACTTTGCTTTTCCTCTCTTTCTTTTTGAATTTCCATTTATTCCTCTCTCCTTCCACTTGCTTTTGCTCTTCCTCTGTTTTTGTCTGCAGCAGTGTCTTTGACTTGACCACTCAAATACCCACTAAGGTCTATTTGTGATCCCCTGACAATAGCAATTTATAGATTAAGCTGGCCACTTAGGTATTCCTGACTCCAAATAATAATAAACGAAGTTTCCCTCAAATGGCTCCACTTGGTAATCCTTTCATGTCTGTTCTCCTCCTGAGCCATTTCTGTAGAGTATTGTCTACTGGGAAAGGGATGCAAAGTGAAAAGGAACAATTGTGTGTGACTGTGTGTGTTCTTTCTCCATGCCTATAAAACCCAACCCAAACTGTCAAGGTGACAATCCAAAATGATAATCAAAACCACTTTTTACATTCTATCTTGTAACTGCCGCAGGCAAGTTTTAAAGGAGATGCTAACAAATCCCAAAGAACACCAGGTATTAAATATTTGATACGGCCAGAAATGTATACAATAGACATCAAACTTATGTTGTATATCTGTGTAATTTCTATACCATAGGTAAACAACCATATTTCAATAAAAAGTCTTAGAGGAGTATTTGGAAATCAACATTAAAATCTGTTTACATTGTAGAAACAGCTCTGTTGTTTCCACATCCAGCTACAACAACAACAAAAAGAAATTTTGCTTGGGAATATTATCTCCCCCAGACATACTATGAAAAATGTTTTCAAGGGTGCCTTTCTACCTGTTTGCATCTTTACAAGTATTTGCTTTAAAGCAATCTTATATTCACACTACAGCTAGGTTTAAAAATTGTAAGGCTGCTGATTTACAAAATAGTTGATACTCATACCTACAGTCTGCATTTTAAATTTTTCTAGGACTTAAGTATTAAAATTCAGTTCATTTTTACAGTGTCCATAAGGAGCATGGAGAAGGCTGCACAGAAAGAAGGGATCTTATGAGGAAAAGGAAAAGGAAAGCTCAGAAAGAGGTGGAAACCGAGGTTACTCTGCTTGAGAGACTAAGATAAATATGATAAATCAGTACAAAGAGTGACCTTGCCCTCAGTCTGTACAGTCAAAGAGAGGGGAAAAAGAAGGGGTTTTAAAAAGGCTTGGTCACAAAGTGGGCTGATGGTAAGCAAATGTATTTAGAAAATGTAGGTGAGTGAATGCGTGATCCACTTACATGTCAGCTGAGCCATGTTAATTGCATGTGTATATTTGGCTCAGAATAAATGTATGACAATTTGACCTAGCTCATAAAAAATTAGTTGCATCAAAGCAGTTCACTTTTGTTTGAAGTAAAGAACACATACATGACCGCTTATTAGGAAAGTAATTTCCACATAACTTTACTGCAGTGTAGAAATCTTTATCTCAACTGCTTCTTCTAGACACTCTTCATAATCAATGGAGAGAAGAAGGCATTCAGGGGACAGGATTCACCTGATGTATGTTAGCTGTCTACTGCAGAACACAGCCTAAGAGTGACAAATTTTTTTCACTGACTACAGAGAAAGTCTAGATGACTGCTTCAAATGTAGTCATTTACTCTGGCTCAGGCAATTTCCCCTAATGAGCAACAGATGTAAGATACCTTGTTACACCATAGTAACTTAATCATGAGCCTAAGAACCTGGAATTAACGGCGAGGGGTGGGGTTTTGCTAAAACAGAAAATGTTCTTTAAAGACAGAATCTCCTCTGCATAATTTTATGCTGTGCATTTAAAGGAAACAGCAAAGAGGTGAAGCAAAAGAGAAGCGTAGAGAGGTAAGTGGCTCAAGGTCACCCAAAAGGTCAGAGCCTGTGTCTGGTTCAGTGACTTAGCACTGAGTTGCACTGCAGCTAAATAAAAGTAGTAAAACAGCATAAGGGAGGAAGAACATTGGCCAACTCTTCCCCTCCACCCTGTAAGGATGGATTAGGGCAGACTTTATTGATTATTATGTACATAGGAGTAAAAAATAGCTGCAAGCAGTACCTGAGCAGCTGCTCCCCTTATTGTGCAGTGCAAAATTCACAAAGTTGATCCTTGTTTGCCCATTCGCAGCTCTGCAGAATGTCTATATCAGGGGGATTAAAGCCACCAAGCTCCAAAGTAAAGGCCTTTCAGGATAGCAACCTTACTCACATAGAGCACACCTGGCAGTAAACGTTTATTAGACTAAAGTTCTAAATGTGATGGACTGGTAGCAACTGAAAAGCCCAGGGAGCTAAAAGTTATCTCAAAGTACTCAGAGTTCGGACCCAAGTGCAATTAAGCAGGGGTCACTTCAAGAGCTGTAACTGACACATCTCTGTTCTGACTCTCTTGAATGTCTTGGGATTTGGATTAAGAATTCCACATTTGCAGATGCCATTTTACTTATAGCTGACTACAGGCCTTTTAAGATCTTTTTTTGGCACCCTGATTTTCCAGTGTTGAACATAGCCTGTGGAGAGGAGTTGTGATATGTTCTCACTAGTACAGTGCTTGTGAGGGAAAGCAACTGTATTCTGCAGGAACTGGAGATTTCAAGGATTCTTCACACTTTGAATCTGATAGAGTGCAATGTAGTAGACAAGCCTGAAGGGATTCTCAGTTATGGATCACTGTAACAAAGTCTGCATTTAAGAAGAAATTGCGCCAGCTGAGATGATAAAACAAAATGTTTCCAGTCACTGCTATCTGAAGGACAGAAGAGTCTGATATGAACTGAGATTCTGAATAGGCATGTCATCCTTAGCTCAGGGACAGAATAAACTTAATCAGTTCCTAAAAATGCTGTCTTCCACATTTCAGGATCACAGCTGGCTTCCTCTTAAGAAGCCTAACTCAAGACTGAATGAACAAAGCCATAATTCTTTTTGCCTCCACTGGAAAACATCACCACAGGCTGAGCTGACTTCATCGCTTTGCTCTTGGGCTTAGTAGAAGTGTGGAAGAAAGGGCCACTGAAGCACAGAAAACAACATGTCAAAGCTCTGAGAAAGACCCCAGCAGCTTAGGGAGAACTCAGGGAAAGGAAGTTCTCTGGGTTGTCTCAACAGAAATTTAACTGCCACCTAAAGTAATAGGTACACCTGCTTCTAATAGCCCACTGGATACAGGAATGCTCAGAGATCTGGCCAGAACTGGCTACACAACAGGCCATGCTTGAATTTTTATATCAGCAACAGAAAGATGTTTGGATAGAGTGGTATTTGGTCAAACATAACACTAGAGACTTTTTTCTTTCAAAAGAGACTTTACAGAAAAAGATTCCCATGAAAGCTAATCACACATTTAGTAAAATCAAATACTATGAAAACATACATTTCCCAGCATTTCTGTGACATTGGAAGTTATCGTATTATTGTATAACTGATATTGAATAATTAATATCTCCTTGGTTTAGTTTTGACGAGGTTGAGGTGGCCAGAGGCTGTGAAGGGACTCATTACAACAGTAGGAGGAAGAGATGTCCTCCAGAAAGCTGCCTGACAGTAGTCCCCAAATCCCAATTTCCTGCGACCTGGAGAGAAAAATCCAGAACGAAATGTTTCATTTGATTTCATTTTCCTGCAGTGCAAGCCCATTCATTTGGGACCCAATGAAAAAGGAAATGATAAATGTGTATATAAGGCTTCCCAGAGAGTTTTAAAATTTAAAATTTGTATCAGTGCTTTACATTATGCTTTGTTGTCAGCCACTGATATAAATGGCATCTGCAGTCCAAGGGGGTGGAGCATGACAGGTAGTGAAGTAGCATTTTAATTAAAAAAAAAAAAAAATCTTCTGAAATATGTTATAATGTGTCCTGCTCAATAAGAACCCTCCGAAGGAAATTTAATCTGGTTACACATATCTTTTCTCTGCAATTCCTTCTGCTAATAAACAAATGTAGACTGAACTGGCTACTGGAAGAAAGGAACATATTGAAACACTCCCACTGTATTACTATTTCACAGAATCACCAGGGTTGGAAGGGGCCTCTGGAAATCATCTGATCCATCCCCTCTGCCAAGGCAGGGTGACCTAGAGCAGGTTATGCAGGAAACTGTCCGAGTGGGTTTTGAATGTCTTCAGAGAGGGAGACTCCACACCCCCCTGAGCAGCCAGCTCCACTGCTCTGCCACCCTCAACGTAAAGAAGTTCTTCCTCATGTTGAGGTGAAACTTCTTGTGTTTTCGTTCATGGCCATTGCTCCTCATCCTATCTCTGGGTACCACTGAAACGAGTCTGGCATCATCCTCCTGGCACCCACCTTTGAGATACTTATATGCATTAATGTGATCCCCCTTGGTCTTCTCTTCTCCAGGGTAGACAGACCCAGCTCCTGCAGTCTCCCCTCATAAGACAGATGCTCCAGACCCCTGATCATCCTTGTGTCCCTCTCCTGGACTGTCTTGGGTAGCTCCTTGTCCTTCTTGAATTGAGGAGCCCAGCACTGAACACAGTATTCCAGATGTGGCCTCACCAGGGACAAGGACACGGGAAGGATCACCTCCCTCAGCCTGCTGGCCACACTATTCCTGGTGCACACCAGGATGCTGTTGGCCCTCCTGATCTCAAGGGTACACTGCCTGCTCATAGTCAGTTTTTCATTTACCAACACTCCAAAATCCTTCTCAGTTCTCTAGTAGGTAATTTCCAAGCACTTAAGTTACAGTATGACCCTGAAATCTCAGTAATTATAGCAGAATGTCATGCCAAAGCTTTCAGAGAAGTAGGTATATATGCACACATGCAAGACTGTTTTTTTTTGCTTTGATTGCTCTACTGAGATGCTCTCCTGTAACAAAAACAAACCAAGCCCACACACAAACAGAACTTAAGATTCAAACTAATATGAACTACTACCCTATAAGTAGTTCTTATAAGAGCTTGAGTAAGACCTTCATCCTTTCAAGTGTGGTAGATTTCAGGGGCAGAAAATGCCTTCAGTTTGTGTAGTCTAGCAGAAGCCATAGGTTTTCATGCAGTTGCTTCTGTGTTGACCCTTGGTTTTGCTTTCCAGAGTAAACAATAATATTGCCTTCTCAGGAGAAAAAAAAAAAAGGGGGGTGGGGGGGGAGAAAAAAGAGGAAAAAAAAGAGAAAAAGAAAAAAGAATGTAATGTAGATTTTGTGTATCCTAGAGGTAATTATATTTGATGCACCATACCTTCCTCCTTTACTCAACATGGACTCTTTTATATATCCTGACACATCAACACAAGGGACAGGGAAAACCAGATACAGCTAGCTCACAGCAAACCTTAAAAAGTGATTAAGAAAGGACCATTCTCTTGCTTTCTACTATACGTGAGTTGTGGTTTTTTTTTTTTGTTTTATTTCCCCTATTCTTCTCTACTGCTTTGATGAAATCATTTACAATCCAGCTGCAACTCTATTCTAGTTTCTCAGATTACTGCATTATGACTTGTTTGATTCAGAGCAGCTCTTCCTTCTTTTCGAAGGTGTCTGTACCTCAGAGGAACAAGTGTGACATGATGAACATGAACCCAACACTCTCCCAAACTTCTGTCCACTGTCACTTTATGGTTTCAATATCATCAGATACCACATCTGATCAATTGGTGATCCAATGTGCTGATCCATTTGTTACTGATGGGCAATTCAGTCCTGACTTGCGCTGATGTCAATTACCTGTATGGATGTCAGTTGCTGACCAGTCATATTTTTATGTATTCTGTAAATATATATCTGATTTTGACTATAATTACTTTATCAATATCAGAAACTAAATCTGTGGTACTGAAGAAGGTTGTTTTGGGTGAGTTTCACTGATGCTAGAGCCTCCTCCTGAAGCCTTATCTGTCTGGCTTTGGTTGATCTTTACTTCTTAAGTGCCATGGTGCTGTCTGTTCAAGATGTTGCCACGTACTTCCATTGGCTGTAAATGTGGCTGATTTCTTCATTTCTGGTTGATTTAGACAACAAACGAAAGATCATTATTCAGACTTGCTGAGTCTGCATCATCCACCTTACCAATGGAGCATTAGAAATGAAGATTAGAAATAAGCAAGTTTTTAGGAGAAGTGGGACAGCTGTTTGTTTGTTTGAAAGCCTACTTTGAAGCTCACAAATGTGAAGCATTTTCAGATTTGATGATAAATTCAACGAAAGGGAACTTAAGTATGTAAGTTATTTCTCAACAGTATCTCAAAATAACCTACAAACGACTCATTTGGAGGAAATGTGTCATTCTTTAAAAAAAAAATATGACTTCTAGAGGGGACAACTATTTAAAAAAAAGGCCATAACTCAAACCTTGACTTTGTCATGCACCTGACTACAGGTTATACCTCAGTTTATACATTTATCCTTATTTCAAGTGTGGGCTAAAGGAATCTTTACAGCAAATGTAGTTATAGTAACTATGCAAGTCCAGAACCAAAAATAACTTTTAAATAATTTGGTATTCTGTTTGTTTTTTTTTAGCGTAATCCACATTGAGGCTGATCTAAGTTTTAAAACCATTAGAAAGTACAGTTTGGGTTCTTGAAGGTCACTTGTTTACCCCATAAATGGGCTCAGTTTGTGGTGACGTCTGGAAGATAAGATAGGCAACCACCAGAAGTGAGAGTTATGTGTAGAAAGTCATGTAGTCATACTGTTGGTTTACTGTAACAAAAATCCTCAGTCTACCAGCAGAACACAGCCATATAATCCCATGAAATATGAGAAAGGCAGTATCATGTAAACTCAGACAATAATTTCTTCCAGGATATAAAATACACAGTGACTGAAATAAGAGTTGCATGGTGCTGACAAAAGGTAATAGTGATGTTTAGCAATAATAGTATTGCTAATTACATATCTATGATAAAGATATAATAAATAAAGCTATTTGATCCTGTGTAGCATAACACATCCTTCTGGCATCGTAAACAGAGATAGTATAGCTGGCAGACATCAGCTCTAAAGCATGACAGTATGGCAGGAAGTTATTATGTAGCCAAATGAAAATAAAAGAACCAAAATCCATTACTATACGACTTCTTTAGTTTTGCATAACATTTTTTATGAAAGTCTCATTGAGTGTACATATATGATGAAAGCAAATAAGATTTTGCTATCCCTTGTTCTCATGGGAACTTCAACTTATCAGATCTCTGCTGGAAATAAAATACAACAGAGAGGAAACAGTCCAGAAAGTTCCTGGAGTGTGTTGAAGATGAGAACTTCCTGACACAGATGGTGAGTGTCCAGCTAGGGAAGGGACCTGGTTTTTTGCAGAGAATGACTTGTGGGTGATGTGATGGTTGGAGACTGTCTTGGGCACAGTGATCACAAGATGGTAAAAGTTTTACATTCTCTGAGAAGTAAGGACAGGGTCACCAGAATTTCTACCTTAGACTTTGGAAAGGCTGAATTTAGCCTGTTTGGAAGCCTAGTTTATAGAATCCCTTAGGAGACAGTCCTGAAGAGCAAAGGAGTTAAATTCAGTTTGCGGCTGATAACAAATGGTGTTCCCCAGGACTCAGTACTAGGGTCAATTATGTTTAATATTTTTAACAATTATCTGGATGAGGGCCTTGAGTGCACTCTCAGTAAGGGTGAAGATGACACCAAGTTGGGTGGGATCTGGACAAGCTAGATGGATGGGCTGAGGACAATTGTGTGAGGTTCAACAAGGCTAAATGTTGGGTCCTGCACTTGTGTCACAATCCCATGCAAAACTCCAGGCTTGGGGAAAAGTGCCTGGAAAGCTATCTGGTGAAAAAGGACCCGAGGATGCTGATTGATGCTGGCAGAACATGAGCCAGCTTGTACCCAGGCAACCAAGCAGGCCAGTGACATCCTAGCCAGCAGGACTAAGGAAGTGATCATCCCCCTGTACTCAGCACTGGTGAGACTACACCTCAAATACTGTGTCTAGGTCTGGGCCCTTCACTATAAGAAAGACAATGAGGTGTTGGAGTGTGTCCAAAGAAGCACAACAAATCTGGTGAAGTGGCTGAGGGAACTGGGGCTGTTTAGCATGATGAAAAGGAGGCTCGGGGTGGACTGTTTTGCTCTCAACAGCTACTTGGAAAGAAGTTGTAGCAAGGCGAGTGCCAGTCTCTTCTCCCGAGTAACAAGCTATAGGACAAGAGTAAATGGCCTAAAGCTGTGCCACAGGAAGTTTAGATTGGGTATTAAGAAAAATGTCTTCACTGAAAGGGTTGTCAAGCATTGGAACAGGCTGCCCAGGGAAGTGGTGGAGTCACCATCCCTGGAGGTGTTTAAAAGTTACGTAGATGTGGCATTTAGGGATGTGGTTTATAGGTGAACTTGGTGGTCTTAGGTTAACAGGTTGACTCGAGGGTCTTTTGCCTTATGATTCTATGATTTATAAAAATACTCATTTTTAGGTTTCAACAATACTTCTGGTTTTATTTTAGAGGGAAAATATTTAAAACTCTGTCTAAAAGTAAGACAAATCAGTCCTTCAAACATATCAGATGTATTTGAAAACTATCAGTTTATTTTGGGGAATCTTTAAAACATTTTTATCATTTTTTCACACATTGAATATAGTTTATGAAAGCTCCCTGCATGTATATTTAATGACCTATATTTGTAATTAAAAATGCGATCATCTATAGCAAGGATGCTGCAGTTGCTAGCTCTCTTACTGGTTTGTTTTCTGAAAGAAGCAAATAGCACCTTAATTTATCCCTCTACGCTCCATCAAAAAGTCATACACCTCTGGTATTTGTACATATAACCTAAACTTTAACCACAGTGTGCTTTGACCTAGCTATCTAGTTGCAAAACAGACTTGCTTAGCTTTGTCATTAAGCCCCCTCCTGAGTGTACACTCAGTGAAATTGCATCAGGCCATGGATTCAGAGGTGCACTCCTCTTCAGTTGCATCCACAGCGTTGTTTGGAAATAAGCAATTCTCCAGTAGAGATAACCCAGTTTTCCTTTTGCAATCCAGAGCATGTCGATCACCTTATTGAGGAAGAAGTGCCAACTGGTTTCCTTGCTGTCACTAGCACCATTTTCTCTGGTGTTCACTCGGTCAAATATTCCACACTTTTTATGCACATGTAAAGGATTACAGAAACCCCTATGTGCATCTCCAGAGAGCAGCCAGAAAGGGTTAAACAAAATCAACCCTGACAATACTAGAAATGTTCTCTCAGTGTGTGTTGGTTCACTGCTCCACAGGGCATAGCAGATGTTGTGTCTGGTAGTAAGAAGGGCCCAGGAGGTGTGAGCTGTCAATCACTTTTTTTCCTAACTACAGGCTGTGCTATGGATATGAAGCACGACTAAAACAATCTGTCTCAGCTGGGGTGTGTGAGGTATCAATAACCCTTGGCAGAGGTGTCAAGAGCCTTGCTGGAATCAAACTACCCTGCTGACCAGCTGCTTAGCAAGTTAACAAGGCAGCATTCAGCACTCACTGCCCTGCCAGCCCAACAATTAACACAACTGGAGTGGGGCTCCTCTGAAATGCAGGAGGAACCTCACTGCATCGCCCTTGCACTGGCAACAAAGAAATGCGCAGATCTTTATTCAGAAGCATCCGTAATAACAAGCAAGGAGTAAGAGAAACTAGGGCAGAGAACACATTTTATCCTCACATCAAATACACGGATAAATATTAGCAATATGCGGCAAATCTGAATGGACTCAATAAAAATAGATTTGTAAAGTATTTTTGCACACAAAGCCAGCATCTGTAGAGCATAGAGGGAAAAAAAGCTTGGCAAGGAATAAATTGTCTTGAGAAGCTAGAATAAGGTAAATTTAAACAACAGCAGGAACAAACATTGCAATGAAAGAGTTCTGTGGTGCTGGTAATCCAAACAATAGCTTCGTAGCAGCTTGTTACAATCATCCACATGGCTGGTTAGAGCATTATAGAACAACCAGGTTGTAAAATGAACAGGCGACAGTTGGAAAGTCTTAAACATTTTGCACTCGTGGGTCATGTACTACTCAGCCTGGTATTAGTATAAATTTAGGAGTAATGCCATTAAAATCAATGGCTTCGCAGTGGTTTAACAGGGAAGGATCTGGCCTGTTTGTAGAGCATTATCCAATTTTTCATTTTACAAACTGCTAACTCCGGATCTTGGAGTTAATGTTTTTCCTGAGTCCGCAACACATTTTTTTTGTTTTGTTTTGTTTTGAAAACTGAATTACTTTCAAGTCTCTTTGTATTCTACATGGCTTTATTTTGTGGTTTTGTTCTCAAGGGCATCAACCAGTGATTATATACTGTTCCACTCTGAAAAACAACCAACCCATGGTGTATGGCAAAACATGAATATTAGCTTTAAACAATTTAATGTTGTTTGTCTTTGCTTTGAAATTCAATAATGCCATCAGCCTATAAGACCTTTTAGAGCAGAGTATTTCACACAGTGAAAGCTGCTTTCTGCTACAAAAGCACAGCAGCTGTGGCTCCTGCAGATACTCTTAAAGACAGATATAATAAAACACTGGGAGGGAGTAGGTCGACACAGGAGCATGAAATGGACCAGATGAAGCCCTTTGTCACAATCAAATAGGCTGTAAAGTTACTATAGTAACATACAGTATTAAGCTCCAGGTGGATTGACTTAATGTTGACTAAACAAAAAGAGGTTAACGAAAACCAAACCAATAATTATTACATTCTCTCTATCAAATGTTTGCCAGGTTGCTGTTATTTTGATTTAGACAAGCTACACAAATGTGGTGTGGGTTGCTTTCTTTTCTCACAAGCAGTTCTTGTATGAGAAAACCTGTGAGACAAAACCAAATGCAAAGCTGTAAGAAGGAAGTGGACGGGTTTACTGTGCCTGTGACAGACACTGGAGCAAATTCCAGGCAAAAGACCATGACAGAATTAAACTGTGTCAAATGCTTCTCCTTTTCCTATTTCTTTTTTCCTCTTCTCTCCAGCATCACCTACTTCCCCAGTGTGAAAAATGTGAAGGAGAGGATTTTTAAAATCAGTCTGGCCAACCTGAGATAAGCGAATGATAGGTGGAAAAGATACATGCATATAGACTTTGTTTTAACCTTCACTGTAAAAACTGGCCTTTGAATCTAAAAAATTATCAGAAGATATTCCTCTAATTATAAATTGTATCTTTAACATGAAACAGGAACTTACCCTACTCTCAATGTTCATTTCTAATATTTACTATAGAAAGAAGATGCCTGACAACTTATGAATGGGGTGCTTCTGGCTGCTTCTCCAGCCTTCTATGCCTTAAGGAAAGCACTTTGTCCTGTTGATAAATCCCACTGTGTTAGGAAAGCTTGTCTTAGCTCCAGTGGCCATTTCTTTCATTGCATTTCAGTATGAGAATTAAAAAATCTGAGGATTTAAGTGAAATTCCTAGTTTTATTCTGAAACTTCTGATGCTGTCAGAATTCACACCTTCTATCAGAACTGTAATTTCATGTGTCTCTGGTATAGTTAGTGAACTCCAAGCTGCTGCCCTATAAATCTTTAAAGGTTGCTGTTCAAAGAGGGAAAGAGATTGTATTGGTTCAAATTGAATAAAACTACGTGGGTCTTTCCTTTGATAAAAAAAATAGTAGGTACAAATCAGAAACCTACCTGGATAGTCACTGCAAAACTGTCAAAAACCTCTCGTCTGTGCCACAAACTCGGTCTCAACGAGGCTTGTATTAATACCACACTGTCAAGGAGAAAAGAAAACGTGCTAATTGCATTCAGGACATGAAGTTTAGCCTTGGCTGGTAAAAAAAAAAAAAAAAGGGACAAAAAAGGTTTTAATTATCAAAAGTATGAGACAGCTTTAAGCTGTGCTTGCAGACATGGTTCAAGGACAACTTTCAGAAAGGCAGTATATAAAGCATGGAAGAAGGAAATGTGTGGACCTTTAAATATTTGAGGAATTCCTTCTGGTTATTAGTCTTTTGGCTGGTAAAATAGCAACCAGGAAAGCAGTATCTATTGAAAGATGAAGGAATGATTGAGTGGCCAGCCAGAGCCTGCTGGCAAAAATCCCAACAGTTACTCATTTCAAGAATTTCTTCTCTGTAACCTGGCAGAAATGTAACATGGCTGCATCCCAGGAAATGTGGTGAGGTGTGCTCAGAGGAACCGTAATCAAGCTGAGAGGCAGTGCTGCGGGCTTCAGCAGGGACAAAAGCTGTCACATGAAGAAATGCCGAGTACTGTTCAGATCTGTTAGAGAATGGTTTCCATTTGGGTTTGATTTAGTAGACATACCTGGTACAAACTGAAGTCATCAGAATGACAGCACTAGAGCTTGGTCAGCTTTCCCAAGAGCAGACATATTCTAGGTACTCGTGGAAAAAGTATATGTAATGAACATACTTAAGATAGTCCAGTTCTTCCAGATCTTCTGAAGTAGTATTGTGACTCATTAACAGTTATGGCATCTCACAAACAATTCTGTGTCTTGCATGACATTTGGAGGACAAAATATTTGAGGAGTTCCTTGTGATTATTTGAGATTTCCCTGCTAAGTTGGTCTGCTAGAATGTCCTGAAGACCTAAAGTTAACCAAAGGGAATATCACTGGTCCAGAGAATATCTTCACTTGCTTGAGTCTCCTTGTAAGTATTATCAGAACTTCATAATGTATTCTGGTATGTCATCTGTCTCCTAAACATAAGTGGACCACAGATATCTGCCGCTAACAGAATTATCTGTATCTTCGTCTTCAACTCAACTGACTTGGCTTTGGCTATTGAAGAAGAGCATCCAGACAACTGTAGTCTGCAGTTCAGAAAGATGGTATTATCACCCCAGACCCTGTAAAGATCTAGTTCAGAAAGAAGAACAGAAGGGCAGTGAAGGTCCACCTCAATTTCGTATGTCCTAGCACACAAAGACAGCCTTGTCCAATGAAGGCAGGCTTTTCACAAGGCGTGAGCACAGGCCCTGGCATGCTTTAATAACTGTTTGCCTGAACACCAGCAGAAGTAAAATCTATGTAGAAAATACACTGGTTGAAAAACCCATGTGTGTATATGAATTGTAGAAAGTATTATTTAATAGTTCATATAGGAAACAACTGTACTATTCATTCTTATATATTCTTACAATGAGGATATGTGCTAACATCTGGAAATAGTATGTGGGAAATTACATATATATATATATATATATGTATGGAGTGTCTAGCCAGGGTTTCTTTGCAGTTTTCCAGAATGCTCTCTCATTGCCACTTGAATATGTAACAGTGCTTGAAGAGGGGATGGTACACAGTCCTCGGTAAATACCCCAGTTATTGTGCAGTTTCAGATCTTTTTTATTCATGGTTGATTTTAATGTGTTACTCTGAACACTGGATATCCTCCATCCTACTTTGCTTGTGGAGTCCCAGACAAAGCTTATTGTTCTGCTCTGTCAATTCTTGGTTTTGTTTCTCTGCAGGGAGCTATAGGCATGGAGACCAGATGCAGCTGGGGCTCATCTCTGAGGGGCAGGTACACAGCAAAGCTCCACTGCAGATGGGCCTCCTTGCTATGCCTCTGATGACCCACACAGAGCAGAAGTGAATCAGTCACCTACTTCTTTCTCCACCAGCCTCTTTTGCCTTCCTGTGTTGCCTGGGGTAGCTGACAGGATGGAAACCATTCTCTGACCCCTCCTGGCCAGCTGATGTCACTTTTGTGTTTCATTGGGCAGAGTAGGAGCTGGAAGCCAACTGTGTCCCAGGAGTCTGCTCTCTGAAACACCATCCCCACAGCCTGCCCCTGGGGTGATGCCCTTTACATAATTTTACCACCCTCTCTGTCTTAGAAACTTTAGAGGATGTTGTTTGTATTCTGTTTGTCTTCCTCAGTGTTGAGGTGGCCTCTGTGTGTGGTTATTTATTAATCAGTGAGGCTCAAATGAATACTTACTAGGAGGTAACTTCAGCCTAAAGGTGCTGAATTTTCAAAACAGCTAAATTGCTTGTTTCTTCCTTTTAATGTGAGGAGCTCATCTTAATACATTTGTCTTGCTTGAGAGTCATTGTAGATTAAGAGACAATTTGAATTATAATCCTGATCCAAATACTACTGCTTCTGTGACTTTGGGCATGCCACTTAACCCCTCTGAGCTTTATTTTCCCTATTATCTGAGACTAATGGTATTTTACCTGTCTCAGACCACAAGGGAGCTATGAAGCTTAATTAATGTTTGCAAACTGGGTTGTTGCATAGCATAATTAAATAGCATTTCCAAAGTTTAAAGAAATAGAAAGTATTAAGACCCATCAGCAGTAAAGATGAGACAAGGAGTGAGAATGTCCCGATTCCCAGGACAGTGCTTAATGCTCTCAACCATATGGCTTTGGAGGGAAAAAAACAGCACCAAATTGTCTTCAATAACATTTTTCAAAGTTCATAAATGTGAAATTTAAAGCAAAGGTGGCTATTCACAGCTTTAAAGAACATACAAACAACAATATTGTTTTGATTCTTGTATAATCATTTCCTTCTCATTTAGTTGCATGAAACTGTTCCACATTTTTAGATGTTATTGAGCTTCCAGCCAAGAGACTTCTGTTAAAAACAATCTTTCATAGCCTCAAGTCTACTCAGTTATAAAATTTTTAATAAGCAACATTTATTTTCCTCTTTTAAAATTTAAAGCTTCTCTTCCAATTCAATTTATAGTATTCAAGCTGCAGTTGTCTTGGACAAAATAGAAATGGTTGGAGTATCCAACAGTTTCACAGGGTCAGAGCTTTTAGATACCCCATGCCCTATATATGCCAGCTCATAATTCTCCCATAATACTCCAGAGCTCTTTTAGCTATGAAGTGGAAACATATCACAAGAGACATTACTGTAGAACTGTACCTTATGTTAGATTAATGTGAAAGTACGTACTGATTAAGTAAAAGTATGGTTGGATGAAGAGTGCTATTTTGCTCATTTAACAGTGTTTCTTCATGTTGTGAATCTGAAAAGGGCAAATACAGCAAAAGTTTAGCCATGTGTTTTTTCATTCCTTCTTTTTCATTAAAGATGGTAGGATTCTTTTTAGTTTAAAGCAGCAGGATTTTCAGTTAAAGTTTTCTATTCAAAACAAAAAGGAAAAGCCATTATAAGCAGTAATGTAATTTCATTCTGTTCTATATTTGTGTATATTGAAATATGATGCATATGTTACAGGGAAATAAATGGACTTTGTTTCTTGAAATAATAACTAACTTTTTTGATGTATGCATAAAGAAGATGAAGAAGTTACTAAAAATGAAATATTTATTAGTATATCACAATTCTGTGGTGATAACACTCCTTAAAAATAATTCAAATAGTTCAAATCCTAAGGGAACTAATTTATTTGAAGTAAAGTCTCTAAAAAAAGTTGTATCTGAAAGGTTCAGATGGGACCTTGCTATTTAGACCGTACATATCAGAGAAGAGGCTGCGTATAATCACGATGGCTACTATAGATAATAGGACAGTTCAAAGTCTAGGATATGGAGATGCATGTCAGGATCTATTGGTACGAAGAGATCTGGGGGTTGTGGGGGAGTGGCAATTAGCAATCTAGGCAGAAATTTGCTTTACACCCCCTAATTCAGACTGAGCTGCAAGTAAATAAGATATTTAGGAAAGAAGGTGAATGTCCTGGACTAGAGTCACCTCAGCCTGGGGAACGCTACTGTTAGTGCTGTCCCAGGTGAGAAGGTGAATAATCACTAAACATGAATGGTCTTGAAGAGAAAAGTGAGGAAATACTCTGCCAGCTCACTGGAATCTCTGCTACCCCAGTCTTGGAATTTCTTCTACAACTTTTATCACAGATGACAATGAAAATGAATTTTGAAAAGATCAAATTTTTCAGATTGCAACTCAGGTAACGTTCATATGACCATGTGAGAGTATTTCACCTGTACCACGTGTTGGAGTCTGCCACAGCAGGATGAAAGATGCAGCTGTGCAACACATCTACCTGGTTCGTACACTGGACAGTTGCACACAGCAATAGTGACTAACTGCTGCATGCTGAAGTTTTACATTTCTAAGAAGTCCCCACCAGCAAGGGAAGCTATCACTTTGTAAGGACAAGTGAAGGCAGCATGTGACAAAGAAGATGCAAACTATTTGTCCTTGTGGAGACTCTGCCTTTGCTCCCTTTCATCTTGCAGTTTCTCTTAATCTAAACTAAAAGCCTTTCAGCTTGCGTATATGACTCTCCTCAGGACTGAAACGATGTGTGTATGTGGGCTGAAAAGGAGACGAGATAGATGAGGTAAGAAAAATGTCAAAGTGTTTAAAAATGTTAAAACCTGGAATGTATTCCCAGAATTTTTTGTCACATTTAGTGAAGATTTGTTAACAGTATATTTATATTTATACATGCATACATACATACATAAACATCTACGCTGTATGTATTGATTCAATAATTACTTAGAAAAGTAATTGGCTCCTAGACCTGCCAGATCAGTTAAAATAAAAAAAAAAAAAAAGAAAAGGAAAAAAAAAAAACCCACCTTTAGAAAAATGACTGAGCATAGATCTAAGACAACACCAACAAATTCTCATTTCACTGGGATTTTATTTCATTCTTGTAGGCTTAATGTCTCACTGCATGAACAAAAAATATCACATGGAAAGGGCTTCAGGCTAGCTACTTCCAAAAAGATTCAACCTTCTAAGTACTATCAATATCATTCCTATACCCACATGGTTAGCACTTTCTAATACATTCCCTGAAAACCATTAATAAAGCAACATTTTTAGTCTAGTTCTTAACCATGTGTCGTACTGAAATAAGTTCATGTAAATCTGTGAACTGCACTACAATGATCAAATTAACAGTCATTTCAGGAAAAATGCCCCTCAGGCTGAAAAATAATTAGTAGTCTCTCACTCTATCTTTTCCTACTAATAAAAGTCATGCTATTATTGTTGACTGTGCTAATAAAACACCTTCCATGACCCTGAGTTAGCTCGATGTAAAATATAAGGACTGTTCCATTGTGCACAGGTACACATTTTATCAAACATTGCTGTTTAGTTTCTCATCTAGTAATGACATTATTCCACAAGAACTTTAGTCAGAATGACATAGCGCGCAGGCCCTCTTTCTGTGCAATTCATCTTGCTGAAGAAACCCCCAAATTTTAAAAACTCCATAGTCTTTCAGTTTAATTTCTGTGAGTGTAATGATTGCTGCATAGTGCAATAATGCAAGGATGCTTTTTTCACTTTTCATGACCACTCAGAACAGAATATTCATTTTAATAAGTGCATTCTTGCTTCACAGTTTTCAGAGTGACTTAGACATTCCACAGAGTTTTTCCCCAGGATTTTGGGTCAGTCTCAAAACAAATTTACCCTGTGACATATTGTCAAAGCCACCTATTCAAGTATTTACCTTAATATTATCTGTCCCTACATTTAGTCCCCCAACGGTGTGGCTGATGAGCACTACACAAGAGAAAGTGAACACACAGTGAGCAAGCTACCCACAGTCATTCTGTTGTCCTGCCACAACTGTGGTATAGCTTTCCTATCTGTAAAGTTAGAGGGAAACATCTCACATCAATTGAGTGGCAAATATGTGCCCAACAACAGAGCAATATTAGCTTATTCCTGTATGCAGTAGTGGATTTGCGGGGCCACATCCCAGATCTTATTTCTGTTCGCTTTAACTGGTTGTGGAAACTATATAAACACTGAGATAGGGGGAGAGGGCTTGTTTGAGTTTTAGGCTCATGAATAATTGCAAACATTTGGGATTAATTTACAGTAGCAAGCAAATAACAAGAGCTTTCCAAAATGGCTCCCAAGAGCACTTCCAATGAAAGTACTCCCACTAATTTGCACTAATATGAAAGTCAGAATGAGGTTCTTCTGTAAACATATTTCTGAAAGCACTTTCTGAGTAAGTGATCAGGAGTGACAGCACATACTGGGGGGTAAATAAATCAGCTGACAGCCTAGAAATACATACCAAAGGCAGCCAAAGGAGTGTTGCCAGTTTTGGCAGGATTTGGAGCAGACCTTTACTCCCTTAAGATGCTGCCAGGTCTGCCTGTTGTCTCTGTGCAGATGCATGCATGTGCACACATGTGCACACATTTGAGAATGTAGAGCCATGTCCACAAGATTCAGCCATAACCACTATCGTACACAAAGCTGTGAGTCAGCAAAGCAATTTATTCAGACCCTCATGACTTGTGAATTTCCCTTTTGAATGAGTGGGAATAACACTGAGGTCAAAGTTACATGCTGCCAGGAGGACATGCTACATTTGAGTCTGCTGTATCATTGACCTGCGTATGTAAGCACTCTGCTTTCCTCTGTATACATTCTCCTCTAGGATCCTAGAAACTTGGATGATCTACCTTGCCCTCAGCTTCTGCATCAATATCAAAAATAATTTTCTTACTTACATCTTTGAATTGTAATGAAACAATTTCTGAGGGAAAAAAAATAAATCAGCAGTTTTCCAAATATTATTTATGGAAACTCTTAAAGTATACATAAAATCCTCATATTTTAGAAATTTATATTTTATACAATCATATCTATTTAGTATTGTCATGTGACAGAGGATAAAAGGATTGCAAGCAGGTAGCAGGCACTAGATAGATTTTTTTAGTATTTCTGTAATGTAACCTTGCGTAAGAATCAAATCCTGTCCAAATTACGTCTGTGATACGTGCATGCCATAATATGCCAACATGATGGAAAACGGACTGATCTCTTTCTCTCTCCTATACATGAGGGTATGTTGTAAAAAAGGCTAATATATTACCAAATCCTTTTTTTCTCTCTGTAATTATGCTCTTAGACCAAGAACTCACCCATAGACCTTCTAGTGACAGGAAAGTTTCTGAGGATACTGCAGCTCTGTCCTTCAGAAATTACAGCTTCAGATATTCAGAAGTCCAGGAGAATTCATTTTTCTCCCCTATAGCCTCTCACATCTTTTGTTTTGGCATTACTTGGCCTAATTGTTCAGAGTTAGACCTTCAGAATCAGAAGAAACACACATGTTCCTTGGCTAAAGCTAAGAACACTTCAGGCTCTGTTCCAGAAATAGGATTGAAATTTAATTTCCATCTTTCTAGCATTATCAGCAAACAAATGTTAGTAAACAGCGGGTAGAGGGTAAATAAGGAGGGAGGGAGGTCAATGACAACATCAATTTAGGCTAAATCTTGCTAAAAAATTAAAATGGTACAAGTGAAAAAAATAGAAAAATATGAATTCACGAAAGGAGGGGATCGAATTAATTTTCACATCCAGGTTTAGTTTCTTCCATAATGGGAGAGGATCCTGCAATAACCTGCAACTTCCTTTTTCTTTTTCTTTTTTTTTTTTTGTTTTACCCCCCATAGCTTCCATACTCTACTTTGTTTCATCCTTATGAGCCTGGACCACCTGCTCTAAGGACTCTTTAACTTTGTGTAAGTTTAGCACAAAAGGACCAGACCCCCTATTTGAATCTCACCAGGGAAAACTGGTGACAACAGATTAATGGAGATGTTGCAATGAAAGAAATTATGCTGAGCCCCTAATTTTGGGGGAAGTCCAGCTGGACCTGTTAATTCCAAGTATCCACTGAGCCTGGCTTTGAATAAAACAAAGGAGAGAACTGCAGTTATTTTTCTCTGGCTCCCAGAGCTCACTCTATTGAAATACATACACACAAAATCTTCCTGCTCTGATAAACAGAGCTCTCATGCAGATGTGGATTCAAACAGGTATTGATAATCAATGCAATTTCTCTGCAATCAGTGGCCCTATACCCATTTTCACTGGAATTCTGCTTCATATTTAGATGTTCCTTATTGGTGGCTGATTTGTAAACGGACGGGCTAACTTGCCTTGTCCATGCTTCACACTTATACTTTGCTGTACAACGGAATTCTGAGGCTTTTTAAACAGCCAGATACACTTCAGATATCTGCCAGAACCACAGCTGCATTTTGCCTTTGGTTAACCACAGAATCCAGCAAATAATGAAGATCAATTGCTGGGGGATAAGGAGAGACCGAACTCATAAAATGTTAATTACAAAGGATATATTAGTGAATTTAGATGCCGGGCATCTCTGAACTTGGTCAGGTATTTCTCTGTGTAGTATGGACTTTTCACTTGGTTATGAAGCGAGGTGTTTTAAATGAAATTGTTACACGGGTGTGAAAGAAAAGAGGTGCAACAGCTAGTACAGTTCAGCTAACAGGTCACCTATGCAAGTTGGATCTGCTCTAACCATGCAAGGTGGATTCATTTGACCAGTGCTGACATAGCAGGTAAACTGACATCACCACTGACCTTTCAAAACAACAGGAGTAAGTTTTTCATTTCAAAATAACATTTCCAGTGCACCAAATACAAAAAAGATTTCTTTCAATATAAATGTATGTTGGGCAAACACCGTGAACTTAGATCCCTTTGGATATAAAGGCAAGAAGAAATTAAAAATCAGACCAAGTTGGATGGGGCTTTGAGAAACCTGGTCTAGTGGAAAGTGTCCCTGCATGGAAAGGGGTCTGGAACTAGATATCTTTCAGGTCCCTTTGAACCCGAACCTTTCTATGATTCTATAAGAAAAATCATGACTATATCACTTGAAGGCAGAAATTAACATTATGGTTCATGTTAAGAAAATTCAGATATTCGAAAACTGCTTTCTACTCTGTCACAGATAATATTTCAGAGCCAACAATAGTGAGTGAGACAACAGTAAGTGAGGCAAGGTATATGTTGCCGAACTCATGTCTTATTCTGTACTCACTTGAAGTTTTGTTACAGCTTTAGACGACTTAATAACTTGTGACTTACTGGTTTAGTCCTATTGAGAGCAGTGGTACTAGCTGTAGAGTTAGCAACTTTCAAGAAAACCAAGTTGGATCACTACCAACAAGCATGGCCCTGTAACAGTACACTGAATTGATTCTCCCACAAAGCAGCTCATCCATTTTCACAACAGCTTGATAGATGCTGGTTTTTTGATTAAGTAGGAGAGTGTGAAGAACACTGCCTACGACAAGGCTGTTGGGACAAACCTCAAAAGTTAATATTCATAAGAGTAGGGAGTGCATTTGAATAGTTGGGTCTCATTTCTCTGGTCAAACCAACTATCTAAGAGTTTGAAATTACTCTGATTTCCTCTTTTCCCAATGTCCTGTCTAGACATTTTGATTTGAAGTGGTCGATTATAGAGCTGTCATTTTGGAAGCCACAGATACGATGCATACAGTGTGTTGACCTGTGTAGACAGTCAACAATTAAAAGAGAAGAAATGGGGAAATCTTGGTTTTGAAAAGATATCACTGGGCAGAATGAAGACAGTCTTAACAAATCACTATGTATTAGCCAGTTCCTAGAATCTAAGTTGTAGGGAATTATTTTTAGGACAAGGGAACTCAAAGTACATCAGGATTTGGGGATAAGAGTTTCTCAGCACTGTTCATTGATGAGAGAAGAGACTGAACAATCACAGACTTCTCACGCAAAAAATTCCTACTCAAGCAACCTGGAAAGCAGAATAATTCAAGACACAAAGCAGCTTCTTAACAATGTTTTCTTTACCTTTTTTTTTCTTTTAATAAAGTTCATCCATCTGTACTTTACAGACAAGACCTCCAGCTCATATTCACAGTGTTTTGCATCTACTTATTTTTACTGACCGCAGAAGGAGCCAGCAACTGGTAGCTCTTGTCAGAAGTGTCTGTTGTTTTCTTACATGTACGTGCCATAATGATTGCAATACCTGACTTAATCACACTTGGATGTTTCACTATGCATCCTAACATTTGCATCTTTCTGCAAAACTTGATATGCATAAGCTCTGTCAATTTAAGCTCCTCATTTAGTTAAATCCTTCCCCAAACCCTCATTGTAACATGAGAACTTCAGTGCACTCACATAGCTGAATAAAGAATTCACTTCGAAAGTAAAATATACACTGATGGCTGAAACACAGCAATGAATGATAAAGAGAAAGGGTCTTTTTTGGTGGAAAGTAACATACATTGAAGCAGCTTGTATCAGCCACAGCATAGTCAAACATTTATTATGGGGAATTAATTGACAAGGAGAACAATAGCAACTAACAATGCGAAGAGAGATGAAGCTCTCTCTGTAGCTCCTGGTATGGCCCCTTTAGGGGCTTATATGAGGGTAGCTGCTAAAAGGTCACAAGCACTGTCTAATGTCTAGGGCCTCTTTTGCTTTATAACTCCTCCCCCCAAGGAGAAAATTATGCTCCAAGAAGTGGTTTAAAAAATTCAAACAAAGCACAAGGACTTGAGAATACAGTAGGTTTTACAATTACTAGCGCTACTACAACTGATGTTTTATTTTATGTACTATGCTTTCTAAACACAAACATTCTCTTATACAGTCCACAAACGTGTATATATAAATCTGATCATTATTGTGAAACTAATTTTAGAAAACTCTATTGTTAACTATTCTTTTAACAGCTCCATATGAAAGTAGAAGGGCAACACAAGTGCTGATCTCAGGTGAAATATTACTGGACTAGGTTTATTTTAATTTCAAGTTATTTTGCTTAATTTACTTGAACTACTACCAAGTAGTCTGCACTTTTTTAAATGATGCTGATATACATTTTTGGGGAAGTCTGCATTAAAAAAAAACTGAATTAAGGCGATTCAGAAACTGAAATGACAATATTTGTCTCTCTTTACTTCATCTATTATATCAAGCTATTCATGAATATCCTATTTCCATTCATTAAAGGTAATAATTTCTAACTGGTTTATGATCCACTTTTTAGCTGCAAAATGCACAAAAGTAATTAAACCAAATTAAAACAACTATAGAAAAGCGATGTTTTATAACCGAGGTGCCAAAAAGTTTTACTGTACCCTAAGGATGAAAAAATTGCCTAGGCAGCAGTATTATTCCACATGTTACATTTATTCCTGCAAGCTAGCCAAGCTCAAATTAATTGTACTGACTAAACTTTTCTTCTTACAGAAAATTAAAGATATGCTGTTGTCAACACTTGAGCACAACCTTGCCGACACTTAAACGCAGAGAAGGGTGTGACATCCTGCCCTGGCTGCTTTGCACTAATTAATCACTCTGGTATTTAGGACCATTCAAGCAGACAAATTAATGGAGAATAATTAGTGTATCTTTGTTCCAGCTCGGCTTTGCACACCAGACACTCTGAGGGAGAGAGGGGAGTATGCAGAAAGTGAGCCATTAGCATGCACATAGTTTCGCTTCTGTTCAGCAAGTTCTGCAGAGATTAAGAGAAAAGCCAAATTAGCAGTCGTGTGACTGGGGTTAGGACATCTCTCAGCAAAGAAAGCGCTCTGTTTGGGTATCAGCTTTCAGAAGCAAGTTGTTAATCCAGATGTTGCCTTTCATATAGAACAAAACAAAATTAGAAACCTCCTCCTCCCCCTCTCACACGTGCACACAAAAGAAAAAGGAGGAATTGTTCCTTTGTATTTCAAAGATTTATCTGCAATTTGGCTACTGGTACATGCCAACAAGAAAATCCTAAATTTTCAGTTTTCCTTTCCAGATCATTTTTTGGTCAGCATTAGCTTTTCCTGGGAGCATAAGGGAGAATATGACAAAGAACGTAAGCTATATGGTTATCTCAGTCAACAACAAAACTTCGAGTTATTTTATGTGATGACTTTGTACAGAGAATACAAAATTCCAGAAGTCCTTAAAAAGAATAAATAGTGTCAGATTTAAATTATTTGCAAAATTAAAATCAAATAAAATCATGCAGCAATTTGAAGTATGAAAAAATAGTGATAGTTATCAAAGATGATAAGCAATGATGTTGAAGTCTTTGACACAGAGATATTTTAATAACAGAAGAAAGATGTCTTTGTACACATTCCATAAAACATTTTCTGGTTTTCTTGTTTAAAAGCTTTTTGTGCCAAGTCCTTCTGTTACTTATTCTCATGGGATAAGGTCTATAAGAATTTGACTCCCATCAAGAAGGACATGTTCACTTCTAATTCACTTTGACATCACCACAAGTTTGATGTGACGAATACTACTTGGTGGGGATGAATACTACTTGGTAGGACTGGACTCAGAATGAATGCACTGGCGATTTCTGTGGCAGTTAAGTGTTATGCCAGATATTACCATTAGTATCCAGTCTATCTGATAGGTGCCAAAGACTACAAATGCCTAATTTGTTGCAAGACCGGGACATAAAATATCTCCTTGTTGAACAATACCAAGTTTAGGAAAATTTGGTATAAAAACTTTCTGCTCAGGTCCTTTTGTAGAACAGAGCTTACAGGCAAATAACGCACCGTGGTTCACAAAGCACAGTGTCTCGAGGGAGTGGGGGTGGGTGAAAAAGGTCGGGAAGAAACAGCAAAAAAGACCACACAGTGAGGAAAGCTGACCACACTCAGAAGCTGTATGAATCCTAATCAATCCTATAAAATCTTTTTTCCCCCTTTTTTTTGTAAGAGCACAATAACGTGCAGACTATAAAACTGTGCGAAGTGCACTTTAATTTTGTGTAGCATGAACAAGAAGGTGAGAGGAATCCCACCTGGGTTTAGACATGATACGGGATACTATTTTAACACAGCACTACAGGGCTTCATAAAAATGTGATATTTCTGCACACAGTGTCCTGGGTTTGTCGATCAAGGGAGAACACAGCTACCAAGCCATGAACTCTCACAATTCCTCACTGAGGAGGGAAAATAAAGCTTCACTCCACAGCTTCCTACAACACCAAGTTACTATGTGATAAGACCAGATGCCATTAGAAATGCTGCCATACTGGGAATGGGTTTCCTCAATCTTTGAAGGTGCATAATCCTCATTAAAGGAAAACCCTGAGCGTAGGAGGGGCAGAACTGACATCAAGGCACCTGGCCATGACTAAAAGAGCTGGCCCCATATGTGGCTGCTGCTGAGCAGCAGAATGTAATTTAGTCGCACCAGCAGGAGCAGAGGTCAATGATTTTATATTAATGGGGATCACGACAGTTTTAAGCTGTGGCGTGCTTTGAAATAAGTGTTGTACAAGGCAGCAAAGAGAGCTCAGCAGAGGAAATGAGCTGTGTCACTGTCTCCTCATGCCTTGAAGCAAACACTGAAATGTTTAAAGTTGCTATAGACTTAAAGCCATAATATTTTACAAACAACAATTGCCTGTTTTAATCCAAAAGCTAAATAGCTTGTGAATTGTTACATCTTCTGACATAATTCCAACAAAACCAAAACATTAAGGGCATGTGCCTCTTAGACTGCAATCTCAGACTGCAGAGGCAAAAGGGGAAGAAATGTGGTAAGTTCTTTAAAAAAATCAAATGCACTTTGTAGTTAATCATTCACACGCAAGTATTATGGTCGTAAGGCATGGAATCACAATGCATTAGCGAAAAATCTGTGTCAATATCACCTAACAAAAATCCCGGATTCAACCATATGAAAGGGTCCAAATTTTGATTAAAAGATCCTCTGGTCTTTTAATATATAACTTCAGACCTTGAACTAAATTCACATTTAATCGAGCTTCTTGAGGAGAGGTTATGTGAGCTTTTCTGTGGCTTTTTGGAGGATTTAAATCTGGCCTTTCATGTAAGTGCATGACACAGCAATCCCTTACATGGATCAATACCTAACTCAAGGGATACCTGAGGTCCTTAATGAGTTTTTCTGGATAGGGGTTATTATTATTGTTATTATTACATTCCATTGGCACCAATAATGTGCTGGGTGCTGTCCAGATGTGTGGTGGAGACATGGTCTGTTTAACAAAGAAATTTCCTTCTGAGGAGACTTCTGCTTGAGCCAGAAGAAAAAGAGAATGATACTGCACCCTCCCCTGTTAATTCACAGCCAAATTTAAATTGCTCTTCTCTTGGTATTGGTCCTAAAGCCTTTTGGTAAGTATTGCAAAAGATCAGAATCTGAAGTTAGGGTTACAGCCTTGTGGATCTGCTTTGAGACAGTGCTAATGGTTTAAGAACGCACAAAAGCACAGTAATGCTTAAAATGCAAGGAATGGGGAATGATGGTGGCAAAGCAAAGAGGATGGGAGATGCAAGTTGCTGACTCAGCAGTATGATTGTGAAGGATCTCAAAGACAATAAGGTTCAGTTCAGGTTTCACTGAAGGGTGAAAAAAAGGATAATTGTCATGGCTGGGGTGATAAGCAAAGGAGAATTTAGAAGCTGGATTTTGAACTGACAGGATCTGGAAAAGAGTTGTGTGGAGAAACACGAAGAGGAATGTCTCAACAATTATAAAAGAAGTTGGACAAAATATTAACTAATAAAATGTTAAACCTTAGAACTGAGAATTATGGAAGAACCAGTGAAAAGGGTGGAGCAAGGGGTGGACTGACAAATACAGATTTGTCTGAGGGTACAAAAAAAAAACTAAACAGAAAGGAGGCTGTGTTGGTAATAAAGGGACACAGAAAAAAGCTTTCAGGAAAC
Source organism: Neopsephotus bourkii (assembly GCF_033783945.1). Lineage (NCBI taxonomy): Eukaryota > Metazoa > Chordata > Aves > Psittaciformes > Psittacidae > Neopsephotus > Neopsephotus bourkii. The sequence goes on along the minus strand of NW_026901987.1, from coordinate 5,350,741 downwards.
ATACATTTTTATAGAATCATTGAACCATAGAATCATAGAATTATTTTGACCATGTTTAGTTGTTTTGCTTGAGACATGTAATGCAGAAATAGTTCCAGGGCAAATGAAGACTTGTATTCGAAGATTAAATCATGATGCTAAACCACAATTAATAGTTAACAACAGCTGGAAATAAATGAAGAGTGCCATATATCAATAGCTGGAATACAGAAAGTGAAACCAAAGAAATAGGTAGGGAACTTCCTTAGAGATAGTAAAGCCCCTGCAGTCCCAGGGTGCTGACCAGAGAAAAGCTGCAGCTGGGAGACATCCACAGAACACCCTGGGCTCAGCCTGACCATGCTCTGTGAAACAACCTCAGCCTCGTCTGCTTTCCTATCTAAACCACAGATGCTTTCACTGTCATGATTTCTGAGCATTAATAATTTCATGCAAAGTGATTCATGTGCAGTATCAGCAGACATACGCACAACGATTTGTGTATCAGCAGTGATATGCAAGCATCACTTATTATTCCCTCATTTATTTTGATACAAACTAAATGCACAAGCCATTCCTGTGACAACTTTTTTGCTTATGTTCTCATTCAAAACTATTGCCCGAAACAGACTTTGTAGTAGTCCAGTGATCCTAAAGATAGCTTTCCAGGAGAGAAAATAATAGTAATATTAATAAATTATTAAAAATGAGAAGATAGGGGAAAAATAAGGGTAATTAATCTAAATCAGGGTTTATTTTAAAATTATAAAAAAGCTATTTCTTTTGTTACTGATTTTCAATGTCTAGCAGAGGGAAGAGCAACCACCATACAAAGTCAAGCCAGTGCTGACCAGCTGACTGGAGAGACCTTAGCATTCTATGAGGAAAAGTCTGTTATGAATTACCTACTTGATTAGAGACAACTGAGTTCCTTCTCTGGAGGCTGTTATCTCCTGGCTCTGTCAGTGACAGCCTGAGTCCTACAACAGGGACATAGCAGGAAGAGCTGGACTAGATGCTGAGTGAGCACAGCAGCTAGCTTCTTGGTTACATCTAGGATAACTCCTAGAACAAAATCAAAGTCCTTCCTGTCCCTGCTCCTGGGAAATAGCTCTGCTGCCTGCCTAACACTACATGCAGAAACAATGTACAGGGCCACAGGCTGGTAGCCTATGGCCAAGTAGGCAGGCAGAAGGTGAAGGCAGGGGAAGCCAGGAGCTGGAGAACACTGTTTGAGTGGTCTTTATATCATTCCCAGCCCAAAAGTAAGGCTGTGAGATCTCTGTCCCCTAGCAGGGATCTTGCAGGCAGTAGGATTTTGCATTTGGAGATAAGCCTTGCAGGAAGCTGAGGATTGATTTGAGACAGAACTTGGCTGTCACTGAATTTCATGGCTAAGACTTTTAAGCAGTTTTTAAAATGAGTGTAGTATAAGCCTAATGTAGGTGTTCATTAACTAATAATAAATTGTAATGGGACATCATTGACATCTATATGAGTACTAATCGGATTGACGATCACAGCCATTACAATGAATGCCAAATGGATTCATGATAACGACACACTACCTTCAGAGTACATATGTTATGTTGAGAATCAGTTATGCAGAAAATCCCAAGAAATAACAGGGTAATTCATCCACCTTTTCCCTTAACCTTGTTGATATGTGTCTCTTCTCCCATCTCTACCATCTCACTTGGGAAGAGATATGATGCCCTGGAAACCAGAGGAAGGACTCCATCTGACTTCCTAGATCCTAGGGAAGGAAGTATACAAGGCAAAAAAGCAATGAACCAAAGAAAGTATAAGTAGCTTATTTTAACTGCTACTGTCCAAATTGAGCACTAGTAAAGTAAATAAAAAAAAAGCAATTGTTTAATAGTTTCAAATCAAGGAATACCTAATCTCATTGTTCTTTAAGTTAGTTTTGCATGACATATTTTAGTTAGAGTCATGTTACAGGAATACGGAAGCCAAAGTTACCACCTCAGACACAAAATTAACATTTGGTTTCTCAGATTGCAAACTGCAGAAAATATGTTAATGATCTGAATGTAAAGCAAAGTTAATGACCTAAAAATTGGTACTTATTCTATCTGTTATTAAAAAAACTTGTATTCTCCATTTTGCCTGGCTAGTTGATAGAAGGAAATATTTCATCCATTGATAAACAGATCTATCATCTTACTTTTACTGTGAGTTCTAGTACTATACATACTGAAAAGAACATAACAGAAGGCCTGGTCACAGGTTAAGACTGCACTGCCAAGGCACGGTAGAAACAGAAGAATTATGACTTCTGTCCTTTAGAATATTTTTGACAGCTGCCTGTAAGTTCATTTGAATGAACGAGAACAACCGTGAAGTGTTGCTTTTAAAAATTTCAAATAGAATTTGCTAACACACATTCTAAGTGAGCTTTTCTGTAAAATGAATATCATTGTAATCCATTAAAGACTGAGGGTGGGATCAAGTTCACCCAGGTTAGGCATTTAACCTGAATCTAATTTTAAGGCGCCCAGTGTACTAATCATCATTAGTAAATGCCTAAATTTCCCTATGAAGTGGAGAAAAGTAGGTGGGTTTTTTCTTCTTACTTAAATAAGCCAAGGCTGCAAATAATAACTTTCCACAAAAGAACAGAAAAGGAGAGGAGAGATCAATATCCAGTACTATGCGATAGCAGGGAATTTGTTTGATGCTAATGCACAGATAATCCCAGTAACTTAATTGCTTCTGCATGGTAAGGAAAAGCTAAAAAGGAAATTACAGTGTTTTCTGTCAGCCTGAAATAGAAGTTAGAAGTATGAATCCACATTTCAAACTTTTGATCAGGCTACTTCTAAGCATATAGATCTGACAAAAGGCAAAGGCAGGGTCTACTTCTTCAGCAAATCAAACCAAACACATTTTTTCTTATTATAGAATTACTTTGTCACTCTTTTAGGCCACCTGCAAAAGCCTAAATCATAGAATTAAAATATTGCAACAAATAGCAATCAAAAGTCTTTTCTGCCATCACTGGGATATCAACAAAGTCTTAAGCAGGGGGTTAGAATCTTACCTACTTTCCAGACCAGGTTTTCCATAAAGAGTTCATAATTCTCTCTTGTACTCTTACAGTCATTCAAGATACAAAGCTTGTTCTTCCCAGATATTTACTACTCGAGGAGTCACCTAAAACTTCCCTCCCCTTGCTTGAAACCTTCTTTCCAGCATGCCACTCTCCAGCATGCAATGTTTTAGGCAGTTCTACCATCACAGATATGTCCTTGTTGAATTCATGAGGTTACCACCAGCCTATCCAAAGGCTCCTTGTCCTGAAGCAGGTCAGTTCATACCCCAATTTGCTTCTGTCTGCAGGCTAGATGAGTGTGCACAGTCTGTCATTCTGTCTCCAGGTCACGGATAAAGACATTAAACAGGACAGGTTCTGGGGCAGGTCCCTGAGGAGCTCCACCTGTGCATTGGTTACCCCACAGTACAGACTTTTTCATACACCTCATAGTTCATCTGTCTAGATCAGAATGTTCCAGTTTGGATACAAGGATGTTGTGGGATACTCTGGTGAAAACTTTGGTAAAGTGAATATAGATGGCACCCATCACTATTGTGTCATCTACAGAGCTAGTCATTTTATGAAGGCAATCAGGGAATTTGGAGCTTATTTACCTTTGGTAAATCCATGTGGTATATTCTCAGTCACCTTCTCCTTCATGAGCCTAAAAAAGTTTTCAAAGAGAACTTGATTCACGATTTTCCCAGGGATTAAAATGAGGCTGATTGGTTGCTTATTAAACATCAGAAAAAAACAAAATCTTCTATCCTCTTTTTTCTCAGGAATAAAAATAATAATGATAATAAAATCAGCAGAAATCAAGCAAATGAAGCAGTACACAAGCTGCATTCTTAAAAACAGAGTGAAAAGACTCCATTTCATAGCTTTAGGCTATTTAAAAAGCTCTTCTTACTCAGGAAAGTTTCATTAAAAATTATAACCATATTTGTTTATACCTCAGCTTTTTTAACATGCCTACATAAAATGCACATCTTCCTGCACAATGATTCAAACTAAATGCTATAGACTTGATTGTCATCTATGGTCAAGATGTTTTCTTACACATGCTAACACTAACAAAGGACTTTAAAAGGGATATCAATTTTAGTGTCATGGGAGGCCTATTTATTTTAACGAGGTCTTCTCAGTAATTCCTAAAATATTATGATGAGGATACAGTTTGGTTTTGTTTCAATATATTCACAGTATCACAGTATGATAGAGATTGGAAAGGACCTCAAAAGATCATCTAGTCCAATCCCCTTGCCGGAGCAGGAACACCTAGATAAGTTTACACAGGAACGTGTCCAGGCGGGTTTTGAATGTCTCCAGAGAAGGAGACTCCACAGCCTCCCTGGGCAGCCTATTCCAGTGTTCTGTCACCCTCACTGAGAAGAAGTTTCTTCTCAAGTTTAAGTGGAACCTCTTGTGTTCCAGTTTGTACCCATTACCCCTTGTAATGCTTGTTCACAGCATTAGGATTCTGCCTCATGATCTGCTATTTAACAATATTTTTGTTTGTATTACTAATTCTGTTGTCACAGTGGAAAATACAGTAGTGGCATTATCTCAAACACAGAAAATTAGGTTTCATTCATCTTAACAAGTGCACCTTAGAGTATTATAAGTAGGGAAAACACAAAGCATGAAATATTCTACTGAGATAATCTATGTCACAAATTTTATAGAATTATTTAATAACAGTGCTCTTGACAATGTCTTTGTAGAATACTGCTGCCTTAAGAGAAATCGTAAAAAAACAGCAAAACCCAAGTATATTTTAATCATGTATATTTTTCATTAAATAATAACATACATCTACTTGTTTTAAAAAACAATATTGAAGTATCAGATTTGTGTGTCTAATTCTAACTCCTTGCGTAATCAGCTCCCTGTTTTTTTCCACAGCACAATTAAGTTTATGAGCATAAAAAGTATTTTCTCGCCTTTGAGGAGGTGGTTATAACGATCTTGATTCTCTGTGGAATCAAAGTGTTAGAAAAATTCATGAAAGAACCTTACAACAACTTTAACTCTGACCCTTCAGTATCAGTGTAATATGTCATGGGATATAAAGTTTTCTGTTGACGAAAGACTTAAAGTGTTTCTGTTGAATACGCCTTTGAGGAGGCCTGCAATAGCATGAATTTTCTTCTCCCACTGCACAAGAGTGCTGTCTTACAAGTCCTCATCATGTCCCCTCAGGATTATTTCCTGTTTTACTTGTCTCAAATAAATTAGTATGAGATAATTTATATTTCCTTTATTCTGTACACAAAGCAACTGTAAAAACCTCTACTTAGAAGTCACATCTGCATGATCAGTTCGTCTGTTATACTTACCAGACCCTAGTACTTACCTCATGCAGCCTAATGGGCAGTACTGCTGCAGCCCAGAGCTTAGAAGGCAAAGCACTGGAGACCACGGCTAATTCCAAAAAGACTATAGGTGCAGACCAGTGCTTAGTCATTTGTAATCTCCTCTCAACCCAGATGCAATACCTGACTGGGAAAGCTTCTAATCAGTTTTAATATAGACTCAGAAACTGATTTTAATCAGCCTTAATGATTTCATATTTATTTTACAGTTATGAAACATGATACATCACCAAGTTTTTACAGAAGCTAAAAACTGTATAGGCAGGCCAAATGAATTCTGATGCACCAATGCATGGTTGAGTACATGGTACACTTAAGTGTTAGTTTCCATCTTGAAATACCAGAGCTGAAATGTCACACTTCCTTAGTTTAGAATATCAGCATGGAATTTCATACTTAAAATATTACTTAAGTCACTTGACACTGACCGAATGTGTCCCCATTAAAATGACATTTCACAAATAATGCCCGATTAAGCAGTAGCAGTAGCTATTTGTTGCTGCAGAGATAAATCAGTTTCCTGGGAAAAGTGCCAGTAGATAGCTTGTAGACTCTACTTACACACTGGATTCTTGATAGATTTGGTGAAGATGTCTTCATGTTAGTATAATAAAAGCCTATTATCAGTTCAACAGCAGAAAACTGTTTTCATTCATCAAGAAAATAGCAGGTTCGACACTAGTTGCCTTTTTAAGTGAAAGATTGGACATATACTATGAAAAAATTTCTTGCTATTGCAGAGAAAGATAGCACACTCAAACACATTTTTAAATTTAATTCCACTTCTCAATTCAGTTGTCAAACTCTTTACGGTAAATTACATGGTTACTATTAAAAAGCACACTTTGACTTGTTCCCAAAGTGATTTTTTTTAAAGTTTGAGCAAAATTCCTTCAGCCATTTTGGATTTATGAGAAGATTAAAAAGTAATCCTCATTCCCTTAACATCTCTGAACAACATAGTAAAAAAAACATAGTTGTGGCTTTTTTTCTCTCCCCGTGGGCATAATTCAAAAGTGTCTGAACTGTCAAACTTCAGACTTCTATTGTTGTTATTTAACATTAATATTCCTGTCCTATCTAAGGCTAAGTGCCCAATTTGATGAGACACCAAAAAAATACATTACATGTCAGTCCTGCTTTAAAAAATCACTATGTAACAGGTGAGAGGAATTGAAGAAAATGAATGATGATAATAAGGGTTGTGGCACAAGCAAGGCCAAGAAAACATTAGCAACAGGTTCTACTATAGCAGGCATTACTCAGAGCTTACTCTGGGAAATACATAATAAATAAAAAGTTCCTTGCTAAATCTAAAAAATAAATAGAATAAAGGTATCAGATATTTTTCTCTTAAAAAAACAACAAACCCAAACCCAAAACAAACAAGCCCAAACAACACAGAAATAAAATTTATTCCTAATGATTCTCTTGCATAATTTCCTCTACCAGTTAGGTATGAAATGCTGACCAGCTCTATGGTTTCCATTTTAGCTCCTGGAAATGATGAAAGACAGGAAAGAGGTAGAGACACCTGGAATAATTCAGTCCTAAAAGGTAATGGAAAAGGGGAAAGAGTCATCACTAGCTGTGGTATCTCATGGAAACTCTCAGCTGTGTTTCCAAGAAGGAAATTAAGCTGTACAGTGTCTAGACTTTTAAGAAATTTTATTTACTGGACTCATTCTCCAGCAGCAAGTACTCATTGGTTACAGGCCCTCTGAAGAACTGGGCTTGAACATCGGTGCTACATTTTTGATTACTGCACAGACCGAAAAAGCTTTGAGTCTAGGAAAAGATGTGTCTTGAGTGTCTCAGTGAGGGAGAATTTAAACATATGTTTCTGGAGCAATTCTAGGCTCATGAAAGAATTTAGTAATTAAATGCTGAAGCCTCATGATTTTGATAAATTGTTTGGGTTTGGTTTGTTGTTTTTTTTTATATATATATAAATAAAACTCCTTCAAAACAGAGAATATGACCTTAAACATATTTGAAGTCCCATTTAAGCAAGCTGTCATGTATGTTTTGGCCTCTTTCCCCATCTTTGAGAAGGAAAGAGACAACCCTTGTTGCTGCAGGGAGCCAGAGGCAGTAAGACAGCTTTGCTCCACAATTTTTAGGAAAGGTGTTTCTTCAGCAGTGAGAATCAGGTGCAAGTTAACATACACAGAAATGTCTTTCCTTAGCTGTGATTTGTGTAAGCCATTTAGGAATAAGAGTAAAAAATGTGATAGCAGCTATCCATTACAGAACTAGCTCTGTGGATTAAAGAGCACATTGACTGTTCCAGCCTAAAGTGTATTTTAATAGGCAGAATAAAACTATTTTAAACAGTTTAAAAAGTGTGTGGTCATAGTGACAAGCTACTTTCAGATTTGATACTGCAATTTGATTCTTATTGGAAATAGGGGTTTTATGAATGGCAATGCAGAATACAATCCATCATCCCTATGAATCGATCATTTGTGTTCACACCCTTCTACTCACATCTGTTAAAACAAGGGTGAGGAATCTGTGACAAAGGCTAGAAAGAGCCTGCACATTCATCCCATGGGGTCTTCAGTTGCAGCATTTTGTTGATATGGGGGTGCTGCTTCTAGCTGATGCTAAAGCATGTGAGTGAGTGGTAGACAAGTGCATTGCAGATAAGGGCATGGAGCAGGATCAAACCAAACCAAGGACCAGATCATCCAAAGTGACCATATTTGCTCTGCAGTGTGGCTCAGAAATCACAAAGCAGTAGATGTACCTTTTCTTTTGTAAGTAAACATTTTGGACATGCTTTGGCAGCAGCAATAGTGGGTTCCGATACATGGAGCTCTCTATTCTCCTTTCCTGTGCTGGAGAGAAAGCAAATCATTGCATTGTCTGCTGCTGTCTCAGGACTGCTAACATAACCATAAAATGATGGCAAGTCCAACACTACATATATTTCAGGCATAAGGAGAAAGAGGCAGAGGGAAGCCTTGCTTGGCTCCTTGGGCAACGCTTACAGTGGTCCAGGAGGCATCATTTCTGCAATCTGTTAAAAATCAGGGAGAAGTCAGGCAGGTTCCACACCAAACAGCTCTATACACTCTAAGACTACAGTTTCTAGCTAAGTCAATAGAAGCAAGATGAATTGAGACTGTGCCAAGTTTTTTTAACTGATATAATTAAATCAGTTTTAAAATGCGTCTTTAGTTACACTGATGTGTTCAGATCAGATCTTGGCCATCTTCTCCCCCTCACATACTTTCAGCCTGAATCCTCCTCGCCAAAGGGGCAATATGATCAAATCTGCATATTCTAATTTTTCAGAGCTCATAATATGAAAGTCTTTGAGAGTTGGTGGTATTTAGGTGCCCAAGTATCTAAGCTAGTTTAACGTTGTTGAATCTAGGCCAAATAAGTGCTTTTAAGTTTTCCCCTTAAGCTCTTTGGGCTTCAGTTTTCCCACTTCTGAAATCAGAGTTTTGAAATCAAGATTTATGGTGGGAGAAAAATATCAGCTGCCTCTCACACAGAGATCTTTTCTGCTCTCACTAAACTGCCATGAATCTTAATTCTGAGCAAGAGGTTTTGAGATCCTCACAGCTGAGGATCACTGTTTTAGCACCTTCTGCAAGCTGAAGGGAAAAAAAACACACCCTCAGTACTGCCATTTTAAACCAGCCTATAACATTTCCCTAAGAAGTTATTTGGGATGTAAAATTTTATCACACCAAACCACATCAGTCATCTTTTCAGTGAAAAGCAAGAAAAATTTACTATTTAAAGTATAAGTATTAATACTTTAACCAGCACAGATTCTTGCTTATAGTTTTGTGAATGAACAGTTAAATAATGAAACAAAAAACAAAATGCAAAATATTACATGCTGGATTAGCTCCATCTTCTGCTTCCCAGCCTAGTGACTATTCCAAATGTTTTTATCAGACATATTTGTTCTATGAAAACGGAAAGTAGCTCTGCCTTAAAGTGCATCTACAAGCCACACAAGAGTCAGATCTCAGCTGGGATTTAAATTTTCCAGCCTGGTTTTGCCACATCAATATGAAACACACCATTTTTTGTTTTAACACTGTACATATACGATTTATTCAGCTTGCTTAGAATCCCCACTCTCCCCTGACATCCTGGGTTTGAGAAATAATCACTTTGTGGGCTAGTAGCACTGTTTTCTCTTCTTTAAAACACACACAAGAAAGCTTAAAATTTAAAAACTAAAAACAAAGGCAAAGCAGGGTGGGAAGTGAAGGTGTTTCTGCAGGATACTCCCTGAGCTGTAAATATTTATTCTTTGCACAGCATATATACACACAGAGAGCAACTGCCTCCTATGTGACTTTATCACTGCCCTGTATGCATACACATGGGTAGATTGAGGAGAGAACCCAGGCTTGGGCACCCAGCAGCAGGAACATGCTGAGATACTGTTAATGAGCTATACAGCAGAATTTGGTTTCAGGTGATCACCCCCAGGGTATTCACTCAGGGATAGATCTTGTAAGGTGTTAAGCACTCTGGCCCCAATCCAGAAATCATTTTTACCGCTGAGGAGTATACCTAAGTTAAGCATACATTTCTGTGCTTTCTTGAATTCAGCTCAGATGCAGTAGTATTACTTTCCAAGAGCTTTTTATTCTGTGCCTGATGAGAATGACCTTCACTCACCATGTCTATGTTTATTATTTAGGGTCAGAAAGAGGATCAGACAAGAAGGCTTTCCCTTACTTCTGATTTCCAAGGAAAGGCGTGAGGGGGAAATACACTTTTCTCCTCTTTAAAACTGAGTAGATTACAAGCAAAGAGAATATAGCTTATGCACTGTCTGTTGCAGCCTGACCTGTCTTGTCACTCACACATCTGCTTATCCTTGGAAGGTGGAAATATTATGTCTTCATATGTGCTAAATTGGAGAAGTTCATTGTTTTAGAAATCTGTCTGTAGTGATTGTTATGGATATAATAATAAAACCACTTAAAATTTCTTGTGTGCAGCCTTTCCTTTCTAAGTAGGATGGATCCACTGTCCAGCACACTGATGCCTAATTGCAATCCACAGAATGCTGGAGAGAAGAGAGGCCACGTTGCGGTCCCTTGAGTCTTCTCTGTATGGTACAATTAAGTTCTTCCATGCATCTGTCTTATTTCCCTTTCTTATGTCCTTTCCAGGCAAAAATATTTTGTCCTGAGGGATGGTTTTATATTTTGTTTTGTTTTAATTATCTGAAGTACTACATGTAAAAGACATTATTTTACATTGTATAAAATAAATTTTGTTTTATTTATGGCTAGAGAAATGTTTCTGCTGAAGTTAAAAATAAGTCAATTTACCTGCAAGGCAATTAAAGCCCTATTTATTTCTGAGTCAGAAATATCATCGGTTGTGATACTAAATCAGTGAATAGAAAACTACATGGCACTGGGCCAGGGAGAGGGACACCCTTAGCAGTCACTTAATGCAACCACAGTAAGAGCTGAACAGTCTGACACTCAGGCTGTGCTGAACTCAGGGAAAATGCGGCACTGACTCCCTGCTCACTTTTCGTGTTTTTGTCAATGATGGATATATAATTATTATATTTTACTGGAATGCCAGTGGAGGCGGAAGTGCTGTTGCTAATGTACAGGCTGTAAAGCCATCAGAACAGCTTTAAGCAAATGTTATCTGTTTTACTGAAGAAATCAATTACGCACATTGCTTAAACTAGTGACAGGCATAGTAAGAAGTAAAATCTGTTAAGCAGAAAAGTTAAAGCCATCAACATGTTCAGATTACATCATAAATGAATACAACCAATCAAGAATTTTAGTTTACAAAAATTAAGGAAAAAGTGAAAAATACAAGAAATAATGTAAAAAAAAAAAAAAGCAAAACAAAACCCAGGTACTTCTTAAGGTTCATTTTTTTATCTTTTGCAGCTAACGGCTCCATCTTTGTTCCTCTCTCCTTTTGTTGTCATGGAAAAGAATTGTTCAGGACTCTATCTAGAAGACAAGCAGTTTTGAGGGACCTGGGCTTGGACATTGGTTAGCTGTTAATGGCCTGTTCAAGCTTTGTATTTGTTAGAAATCTCCCAAGTTTATTTGTGCTCCAGCATTTCAGGGTATTGCTTTGGTTAAGAAAAAAATTTAATAGTGCAATGGACTCTGCATTTAATCATATCATCACCTCATTGTTTCTGGATACAAAACAATTTCTTAAAATTCTAAAAGAATGATTTATAAGATGATATGCATGTTAGCACATATTAACAATTACAACAAAGCATGGACTGAAATTGCTTGCCACAGAATCATTTATCTTTTACTCACAGAAGAGTGTTTGAGCATGGCTGTGTTGGATGGGGCCACTTTTCGTTCATATTTTCACCTTCAAGGAATGGAAGGCTGACATCTCTACAACTTGAGAGAAAGCGGTGTGTAACTGAGCACTCAAAAATAGAACTACTGAAAAATTAGCTACTGCTTCTGAAAGTGTTGGCCTTAATGATTCATAAGAGAACATAATATGTAGTCAAAACTCCTTTGACAAAAAAATCCCTAGTCAGTTCTGCCTCTGTCTTGGCTTTTGCACTGTGATACTCAGAGCATTAAACATCTTTGCAGAGAATATCACTGTTCAAAAGGACTGTCAAGACTGTTAATTACTCAGGTGGAGTTAGCATACAGCTCATTAAACCATGTCAAAACTTTCAGTCCTTCTCCACTGTATCAGTCCCTTTAGGGGCTCTCACATCAGGCTAATTTGATTCTTAAAAATACATTAATTCAGATCATACATTACACCATCAAATTATTCCGCTCTCTTTGTAAAACAGGTCTGATCCAACCAGAACCGCTATTGCAACAAAGACAGTTTCTGTAATTAATATGTAGAGGGTGTGTCTGGTGCAGGCAAGGAGTGTTTGCAAGCTGATCTCTCGGGTAGCTCTTAAAGAATGATTATTGGCAGACCTTTTGAGAACATCTATTTCATGCAGCAGAAATGTAAAAATGTTTTATTATTCTTATGGAAGTTTTACCACAATTGCACAAAGCATCCACTGTGTATGCTAAGGTGTTACCTCAATTTTGCTCCGCAACTGTGAAAGTTCTGAGAAAATGATCAAAGACCAGGTTCGCCCCACCCCAGTGCATCACTTACCAAAACTTCCTCCCTTCAGCAAGAAAGAATCCTTCAGAGCCATTTTAGGAAAATAAAAAAAAAAAAAATAAATAAAAGAAAAGAAAAAATAAAAGAGAAGAGTTAGTATAAATCTTCAGAGGTTGCTTTGTGGCTTAGAAACCTACATCTTAATAACAGAGGTGTTCCTAGTACTTACAGATCTAAGCCACATTAAATCAGAACAGAATTTTTGAGAAGGCCTTGAGTCCCAGCCCAGGAGAACCTCCAAGTATTTTAATAGCAGTTTGCAACCTGCACAGGTGTTCAGCAATCCTGATGCCAGCATCCAAATGATTCAGAACCTCTGGGTTCAAGTTGTTTCTGAAAAGATCTTTAAAGGCAATTGAAAAAACTACTTAGAAGAAAAGCTCCAAAGTTATCCATGCATAAAATGTTGGTTAGAGTTAGATGAACTTATCTTTCTTTTTTTCTTCATTCAAACAAATCATATTTGAGCTGGTGAGTAAACTGCATGAGACTGATTTTCTTCTGCTGTCTACAAACCAAATTACAAAGTTTTGGTTTGAACCCCAGGCACTCGGGTTCACACTACTTTATAGTTCCATACATCCTCATCCAAAACAATTAGGGTCAATTAACAGGAGTATGAGGTTTTCTTTATGAATATAATTGCATTTGGATGCAGTTTGTGAAAACTTCTTTTTTTAATCTGGGAACAGAAGCAAGTATCATTTTTATTACTTCAAAGTGCTGAATAGAAGCTAAGGAACCTGACAGTGGAAGAATAGTTTGCTGGAGTAGCTGGCCTAGTTAGTATAAAACTAGCTGCAAATTTTGGAACAAGGACATAATTTTGCTCATTACGTTCAGTCACTCCAATTGATTTTAGCAGAAAATCTTTGTGTGGAGTGTCTTGCTAGATCAGCACAAAGTTTACAAGATCTTCGACTGAGGAGTAATCATCTACCACTGAGGAAGATCTGTTAAACACATTTCTAAAATGACACTTCTAAAATGGTTTCCAGCTCTTGATGAATGAAAGCCATCATCACTGTTTTAGAGTCTAGTTTGTTGTTTTTAAAATGTGCACTCCATAGGAGCCAAATGCTCATTCTTTTCCTGACTTGCCAAAGAAAAAAATTCAGAACAAAATGTAGAGGACAATTAAACACACAGAACACTTTCTCCTCCAAAATCACCACATTGGTAGAACTACAATAATCTTCAAATTTATCACACCAGACCTCCAAGTGTGATAATGCATCTGTAAAATATGAACTTCAAGCTAAAATATTAAACGTGTTTCCTCCTCCTATAGGATAAGTGCTGAAATGTCACACGCTTCTGGGGAAAATGACCCATAAGTGTTTTTTCCCTCCTACTGGAGCAGTTAGTGTGGCGTGCAGTGAACCAAATCAACAATGTGATTCAAGCTGTCTTTGCAGCGTCACGGTGAAAGAAAGGATAAACTATAAAAACTACCCTCCTACAGCTCTTAGTTCTTGCTTCCCACACTTTAACATCTTCTGTCACCCCTGGCGCTGTTACTGACCCATGCTAAGCTAAACTAAAGGATGATAAGTTTGCTGCCTTTGCCCTTGTCCTAAGGGGCTGCACATTATCCTATCAAGCATCAGAAGCCATTTCTGTGGGATATTTGTCAGCCTACGAAGTCCTTTTAGAACAAATGAAATGGGCAGCGAATTACAAAAAATGTCATTCGCTAAAGGAAATGGATGAAGGCTTTTGTTCTCCAGTAATAAATAGATGCCATAGGCTTATAACACTATTTTTGTATTACATTTGACAGGGTTACTATTTCCAGTTCATTAAGGAAACAGCTTGAAAACTATTTTTTCATATGCTTTTAAAAATAATGTTTTCCTAGTAATAAATATAAGCAATAGTTCACATAACGTTAACTTCAACAACAGGATTCATTTCAAGGTACTTTTGTTGGGGATTACTACATATATAATGACAAGTTTTAAATATATATTTTTCCAGCATATATATATGCTTATTTAGTTGACAGGTGATGAACATCCAAATAATAATGTCTGGCCCCAATTTTTAAAACATTTTAAGATTGTTTTAACTTTATCTTTTGGTAGACCAATTTTTCTTGTGCATGATGGTCTTACGGAACCTCATGATATATATACTGTAGGCTAAGGTCAAGCAAAGGAATAATAACTCAGTTCCTTAAATGAATGCTTCAAAGTAAATCTTCTATGTTTAATAGCAGTAAACAGAGGTCAGGATGACACTCTCCCAGGCTTGAGAATAAAGCCTGTGTGTTAATATTCTCCAAGAATTACGGCTGCATCTCTGGGTGACAAAATGTTTGCTAAAGGGTGTCCCCAACAAAGTGTTTTACAGTGCTATGAATGTCATACATTTAAATTTCTATAGAAATTTAAACTAAGAGACACATGTAAAAAGACTCATAATGATATTTTTTTTTTTGGCCACTAAATATTGTGTTGAAATGCTTCATAACCATTAACTATTCTGGAACACAGAAAGTTCTTTCTGAAAAACTAACTGAAAAATTAAGTGATATATGATACATTCACAGTAGTGAACTTCGCTGTTATGCCAGTCATAACATTTAATATGTAACGTGTATTTCTTTCATCATCCACTAATCAATTATTAAGGGAACATTTTATTTACATCAAAGTGCTATAATATTTCTTATGTTTACAGCTTATTTTGCCTACAGAATAGTCTTTCAACACTGTATTGCTGGCACTAGTTATTGTTGATTAGAAGTGAACATTTTGTTAATAAGAAAAGCTCAAAATTGATTTTGCAGGAAGATAAATCAGTAAACCAGACCATTAACTGGTCCCCTGCTTTGTAACTATTTCACTAATTCCAGGCTAATTATATTCAGATCTTTATTAGTTAGATCTTTTCACAAACTAAGCTGGACCTGGACCAAATGTAGGGTGAACAATGAAGAATATATTGATAAATGCACTCCTTCGTTGTAGTGTATTTTTCAAGACACACACCAGTGCACATTTCAGATTAGACTCTGTCCCTTAGTTATCATTAGTCAGGCAGAGACAACTAAATTTTACAATAAATAGCTCCCAGCCGTTCAGTACATTCCCTTTTTCCCCCTACACAGCAGAGCTGTATTCTTTCATGCATGCCTTCCTACCCTTAAGTGAGCTCAGACTCAGACCTGGAGTAGCTGGACCCTGCCAAGGTGTACCTCTAGGTGGGGGCTGGTGTAGTTCTGTTCTCTCTTTAGTTGAGGCAACTGCATTTCTTCCTGATTTTAGGCTGAATTGCTGAATTTCTTCTGCTAAAATAGAAATGACAGAGGGTTTATCAAAATGATGAAATAATTAACTAGAAAGGAAAGTTTGATGTGATGCTCCCAAAATGCTTAGCTTTAAGCTCCTTAAATAAGAGTCTTGGAGAAGAAGATTAGAATTACAAAATGCTATTGTAATGGAAGGGGATACTGTGCTGGAAGTCCTTCACCTGAGGAAAGCAGGTCCAGTATTAAATTTCTTGCTCTGACTAATTGATAAAGTGAACAATTTCTTTCCCTCTATGGTTCATCAGTAGAAAAGGGGATGTTACCAGTTGAAAGAAAATAACCTACCCTTATAGCAATGGCATTTTCTTGGGACACTGGAGATTGCTTGTTCAAAACCATTCAGAAAGACCAGAGAACAGACCCATTCGTCACATGAGCTAGATGCATGGTGTGACCACAGGGCTTACAAAGTAACGGAGGGATCATTAACTCTGGTAGAAGTAGATAGCAAACAGGGACTTTTGTTTCTCGTGCTGTGTTGCATATCAATCTCAAACCAAACTACCAAAAAAATGCTGTGATTAATCTCTAATGTGATTTGATATGAGGAGAAAAATATGTTTTTCTTGCCCATTATCATTCTTTCATAAAGTGAAAGCCCTGTGAAACTGTGTTCCAAGGGGATTTTTTTTGTTCCCGTATTTTCTAAGGCAAAGCTTCTTTTGGAGTTAATAAAAGCTCCACATAGGCATGTAAGAGCCTGTTAACTTCACACAAAGGTTAAAACTTTCAGAATATGTTGCTGAATTATCTTATGAAGGACATTATGTCATGTTAAAGGTTATTAGCAGTGTTGAGATCAGAATTTCAGGATGCCTGGATCTGGTTTTCTTAATGAAATAATGAACTTTGGCAGCTTGTATGGACTTCAGGGTAGATGCCAGCCCTCTTCACCTGTGAAAGCCAGGCCCATCTACAGGGATTTAGATGCCAAAAAAGTTATTTTAGCTTCTAACTTTAATAAACCAGTTTAGAAAAAATCTTTGATTTTTGATTTTTCAGCATTCATCACTGCCTGCTCTAAAGAGTTTGGGGATATTACTGTCGAACAGCTGCTGCATTTCACTCCAGGCATGTATAAAGTGATCATACAGTTTTTCTTACCAATTTGTTAGGTTTGCATAGCACTCTAGGATCCCATAGATGAAAGGGACTGTATAGTGATTAGATTATTATTACAGTGAAACCTGTGCTAACAGGCACAAGCTAACTTTAATCACCTGTCCTAACACTCAGTAAAATTTTGGTCTCTGTGAAAGTTCTCTTCTATTAGTTACGCTATATTATGTAACTACTTGTTACAATGGCCAAAATAATACCAGACCCTTTGGTGGCTGCTAAGAAGTTTTTACTTTTGATGGTTCATAAACCCATGAAGAGATTCAGGAACAGGAAAAGACCATCTGGTGCAATACGCTCGCCTTTGCAAGCCCTTGCAGCACAGCTTTTCTGAAAGTGGAGGTAAGCCTGAATTCTTTACAGGCAAAGTTTAATACGAACTCTCCTAGGAAAACACCCTGAATAGTAAACATGAACAGCCATTTTAAGAGATATACTTATTTTACTCTGCCTATCTTACAGTTTCTATTACAATGAGTCCTAAAATACTAGCTGTAATCCCAGAGTCAGCTTCAGCTCTTAGGAAAGCTCTTCCATAAATACTGACAGAATTACTGCACATTGTGTGTATCTCACAACCAGCTGCTCATGTGGCCCTTTGATGGGCAGACAGTCACACAGGAGCTCTTGCAGCAGGTAAAAGTCCATGATCTGGTGAGTTTGAATTAAAGAGTACACTCATACCGACCCATGAACAGTGGTCACACTAACAAGTGTTAGAATTATTACTGGATCCTGCGGTTTTTCTTGCTTTACCTATAAACCCACAGTGCATTTTCTCTGCATCACTAAATAAAAAATTCCAGTTGCTGCAAATGCACACACATACTCCCACACCATGTTTTCATACAGAACCGGCAGGGGTGACTAGAAACTGGCCATACATGTCCAGTTACTGTACACAGTAACTGCTGTGATGACTGTAAAGATAGGACAAGGGGTAATGGGTCCAAACTTAAACAGGGGAAGTTCAGGTTAGATATAAGGAAGAAATTCTTTACTGTGAGGGTGGTGAGGCACTGGAACAGGTTGCCCAAAGAAGTGGTAAATGCCCCATCCCTGGCAGTGCTCAAGGCCAGGTTGGACAGAGCCTTGGGTGACATGATCTAGTGTGAGGTGTCCCAGCCCGTGGCAGGAGAGTTGGAATGAGATGATATTAAGGTCCTTTCCAACCCAAGCCATTCTATGATTCTATGAATAATTTCATCAGTTATTTTTCTATAGGTCATAGGTAATGCAGAATAGCTGGTATCATCTGTAATTAAAAGTGTAACAGAAATCAAGTCTCATCGTATTTTAAAGCAAGAATTTAGAGGCAAAAATTTTTTCCACAAAAACAGTAGAAAAGTCCCAAATTAAGTCACGGTTAACTTTGTGAAACCCTAATAATAATGGCAATATTACTAAAGAATTTTCAGTCATACTTTGCCTTAAGGTGTATGGATTTTAATATGCTTGAGAAACACTAAATATCTGAGAAGTATAAGTCCTGCAGACAAACAAATTAAGGCCTGGACCACAAGCCAAACTAAGGAGTAGGATTCAGAAGTCCCACTTCATTCCCATACAGTGGCTACTGCAGTTTTCCTCAAACTACAGTAACTCATTCCTCCTCAATCAGGGAGCTCAAAAATGCAAAGGATTAGATTATGGTACTGGTTTACTTGAACAGCAAAACATTTTTGTACACTCAAGAGCATCTGAGAACTTCTTTATCATGGCTGAGGTTATGAGACTCCATGACTGGTCTGGCAAAAGGGGTAAAACAAATTAATTTGTATCACTTCAGCAAGCAAGTAGAAGAATGCTTTTCTTGGCTACTGATTCATGTATGCTGCAGCAGTGTGACATGTATAAAAGTGAGAGATATTTCCTCCCTCCCAAATCCTTTCACATCTCTAGATTACCAGAGGGTAATGACTATACCATGAAATCAGGTCAGTTCTCATCAATTTCAATGCACAATTTTACAAAGAGTGAGCCTGGTTCCAGAACTGCAGTTTTCATTTACCAAAACATCCAAAGAGAACTAATATTTTGAGGAACCTGTGAATTCCTTACATTATTTTCAGCATAAAATGAAACTTGACTAAAAGTGAGCATTTCACAGCACTTGTCACATGAGCCCCAAAGTGCAATTTTAATACTACCAGACAAGGGGGAAACATCTACCACCTCACAGAATGTGTAACTGAAAGAAATGGACATTATTCCAAGGATGTCATAAATGGCATGTCACTTACAGACTCAGTAGGTGAAAATATACTGACATTTGATAATCCAAATCTGGTTTTACATATGGCTTTATCAGTGGGAACAAAATTAGAGGAAAAAACAATTAGAGAAAACCCAGTTCACTAGAGAAAGTATTTATGTTCAGTTGTGTTCCCTTAACATCATCACACATTGTTTTTCTCACAGTAACTGAATGCCACAGGGCTGTTGGCATAGAAAGGTCTCAGTTTAATCAGCACAAAACATCCAAACAAGTCTTAATCATATACATTACATGAGATAAATATTTACAAAATTAATATTGATGTTGCCCATGATAGCAAGCAAACCTGACAATGTGGGATGAACATACCATTTTAATAATAGTAACAAATGCTCTAAAGCAGGCACATAACTGAACCCCTGACCTCGCTACCAGAGCTGAGTGCTTCAGTGCCCTGTTTTTCCCTGGTGGTGTGCTCCTTATCCACACTGAACAAAGTTGCCTTCTTTTTAGTGAAGCAAATTGGGACTAATTTCTTACAAAACTTGGCTTTCACATGTTCAGTGTTTGCTGAGTTGCCTTAAAAACATATAGAGATATAGAGAAATGTTCTTCCCAATAATATTTCAGGACAACATAGTTCTTATTTATGCTGTTTGCATTGCTTTATCTTTATTTTGCATATTAGGATAGCAAGGTGAAACTAAAGCAGAAACCCATCCAGTCAGGATCATGAATAGTTTGAATTCCTCACAGAAGTTTGTACAGTGGCTCACCAGCCCTTACCAGGGGAAACCAAGCACAAACTATTGACAAAAGAGTCATATTAATGGATACAGCAATAATTCAGAGGCCAGAAAGCATTACATTTGCTGAAGCACAGTGAATGTACTAGAATTAATGGGGAACAGAGATCTCCAGGCATAGAGTACATCCATACTAATGGTTTAGTTCAGAGCAGGAATGTGCTTTTGAGCTGAATCTCCTAACTTCTCCACTTAACTGTTCTTCAGTTTACATCATGGAGTCTAAGAATATCTGTGATGTTTCCCATGTAAGCTGAGAGTACACACCTATGTGCTCCAAATCTTACAGGATGTTTGATTCACAAAAGCAGAGAAGTAGTACATAGTAAAACTTTGCAGGGTATATCCTGCAGAGAACTGGGTCTTCAGCACCAAAAGTTTCACTCTACATATCTATTCTTACTGGGCCACACAACTTGCTGATGGCAACATAGCTGCTGTGAGCCACAGCATGTCCTGCTGCTTATTCACTCCCCTGATGTGCTTTAACCCCTTGGAAATATATGCAAAGGAATATGCAAGGAAAGAGATCAGAGAATAAGTCAAATACATTCAAAGGAAAATTAATCACAAGTTTCAACTCATTATCTTCTTTATTTTTAAGCTACAAAATGGTTAAAACATTTTATTTCAATACCCACCTAGAGCCAACGTTACAGGAATTGAATAAATGAGCAGAAAATGAAAGGTGAATGATTACGAGATCTACAGCAACACAACCACTTTTCCACATTGCTTTTCCCATCCACTCTGTCTTCTGCTAATGTCTTTTCACCAAACGGTATCTCTCCAAACTAGATGGGCTTTGGGTCAATGCTATTGTAGCCTTCACACCTATGAAGTGGCTGTGATTCTTTGGGAAAGCACCCACTGTCTGCAAGATCCTATTTCTTATGTCTCCAGATCAGGCTCTGATTTTAATTTCTTCCTGGCCCAATTAATTAATCAACTTTCATTCTGTATGAAACTAGTTTGTTTAACCAACCCATGCTATTCTGTACCCTAATTTAACCACTTCAGGTCTCCCCTGCACTGCACAAAGAAAGCAGTTCATGACAGTGGGTACCTCTCAGTCAAAACACACAGAGTTGCCATGGGACACATGTCCACAGAGATAAAAATGAAGAAATATCACTTTTTCTGTCACAGATACACACTGTTCAGTGCAAAAGAAATGCCATATAGGCTAGCATTGATTTTTCATACTAGCCTAGTGTGGTAGATAACGACTCCAATTAATTTTAATGGGCTTAAACTAATTTACACAGGACTAAATTTGACCCATAAGAACTATATTAAACATGACCTTAAACTAATTTAGTCAGAATATATAAATTAATATGTTTGTACTTCAAACTGGTATTTTAGTTCTCATCCCATTAAAAAGCTCATGGAACCATTAAAACCTGTATCAAACAATAGCACATAAGCTTTTAAACTCTAAAAAACAGCAAACATTGAAATTGCTTTCAGCTACCGATGACCTGTCAGGTCATTTTCTATAGCAAAGAATGAGTGATGACCCTGTCACCCTGAAATGAACTACTTTTAATCTGCCTAAAATAATTTCAGGACCACCTTGTGTGTATTGTACTTATAGAACCCTAACTCTCTCCATCTCCCAACACCTCTCCCTACACACCCAATATTCAGACCATTCTCCTGATCTGCTTGTAATACTGTAATGTGTTCAGGCTTGCCAACAACATGCACTTTACTTATGTAATTTGAAGGGAAAGAGGGAACAAGGAAAAGGGATGGCTGTTCCTGATGCAGAACAGCATTTTTCCCCCCTTTCTAGTGGATGGGTAATAAAAGCCTCCTGAAAGCAGTCCAGCGACCTCAGTGAAAAATGCGTCCAAGCAATACGCTGTGATAAAAAATGGGGGTGAATTTGTGAGGGGAAGTTAGAAAGGGTTGGTTTTTGGGGGGGTTGTGGGTTTTTTTAGGGAACATTAACAGCACATAAATTAAACATGTCTCTTATGTAAGTGTGCATATCTACGATGCATGTATGCATTTTACATATACGAGTATATGTTGACATGCAGACTGGAAGGTTTTCCTGATCCAACACTATTCAGCATTCACAATCACATGCAAATATATACTCACATACCCAAATATTAAAATTAGTGCCTACACACACACACTTACACATGCACATGCAAACACTACAACATCATCTGTATATGGATATAGCCCTGCAAATATGCTGCAGGATTCACTCAGAACCACACAGTGCTAGCATTATGAAAAGCAGCAGAAGCTGGACCAGCTCTTCTTCCAGGGAAGTCTGCTGTAACAACCTCACTGGACTCCATGGGAGCAGAGCATACCAGGGTATCTAACAAGGCATCCTGATCACACACAGACAGCTTACTCATAAAGTATATACATGCATAAACTATGTACTTATTGCATGCCAGAGGAATTCACATCTGCATATAGCTACATAAATCTTAAGCACAGAAAATATATGCTAAGGCTATAAAAATTGGCATGCTAGAACTTGATGGGATGCTTACATTATAGCAGATGAGGTGGGTATTGTCTGAGCTTTTGTGTGCTTTTGGCTTTACCACAGGCAAAAGAGTGACTGGGCTTCAATCTCTAGTTTTGTTTTTTATCTAAACAGGGTGCTGGGATGAGTACTGAACCTCCACCAAAGTGTGGAAAAAAAAAACCCTCTTCAATCAACAAGTTCAGTGTTTTCACAATTTTCATGTCATTGTGGGTGATAAAATATACACAGTGTTCGCTTTGGATCTGTAAAAGGCTTTTCCCCCTGCTGCAGCTCTAAAGCTTATTTTACATTTTAATACTTCAGACAGTAGCTTGTCCAGCTTCTTTTCATCTCTACCTTTCCCCCCTCTTCTTTCTTTCTCCCTTTTTACAGCATTGTATTACATGAAATTCAGCCCTTATTTGGCAGGATTTTATGCAGTCTGTGGTGAGAGCTGAATTCTGAAAATGTTCAGGAAACACTGGCTAAGTGGGGAAATTTATTTGCCTGAGCCAGAGATAACATCTTTCTTAGACTTCTTTGTAAAACACTGGCACTTGTCAAGCAGAATTCTCCTGTTCCCCCTTTCCCCTCTCTCTCGTAAACACACACGTGCATGCTTATTAAGGATGCAGCAAAACTTAGCTGACACTATAAGCTGAAGTTTTTATTCATTCTGTATCTACACCCAGTAGAAAGAAGAAAGGAAGAAATCAGAAGTGTTTGAAAAAACCCACAATTTTTTTTCCTTCTCTTTCCAGAACATTCAGCCCTTCTCATCCTCATTTTTTAAACAAAATGATCTATGCCTCCTGTGCCAGCTAGGCTTTCACATTTTTCATCATTAGAAAATACATCTGTAAAGCAAAGTCAAAATTTTGGCATTTATTTTTATGGTCACAGGGTAATGTTCTTCATGTAACATAATGTAAAACATAAACAGTGAGGGTGAAGCAATCATTTCTCATCCAGGGGACAAGACAAAATTGAAGAGTAACAGCTTACGCTCTGATTCAGAGCTCTGCTCTCCCAGCACAGCTGCGTGTTATGCATTTTGGGGAGGACAGCTGGGGGCAGAGCAGGTGATTTGGCAAAATCATTTGGAGGTGGCAAACAGGGAGGCTGTGGACAAAATTAAAGACTTGAGTCTAGAAGGAGAGAAGTTTAATGCCTGAGTGCTCGTTTTGAACTGTGACCTAAGGTTTGGCTGGGCACTAACCACAGCATGCCTCATCAGCTCCTGTCACGGGTACCCCGGGGTATACCTCCAGCAGGGAGCCAGCTCCAGAGCCACATCCTCAACCAGCAGCTTGCTCACACACTACTGAGACCCTGCAGAGAAATCAGCATGCAACCCAAGAAAGCATCCTTTCCTCTGGAATAAAAATTAATATTACTTGTCATATTTCATGTCTGAGCTCTTTTCATGCTTTATCCTCTGTAATGAGGGCTAAATTACCAATATTAGTAGATTTTCATGGCTAGCACAGAAAGAGCTGTTACCAGAATAAATGTTTGCATTGCTTCTGTTGGACACAGGCTTTGCTAATGCAGCTTTGCTAATTATTTCTAAATAGGCAATAATCTGCATCCCCTAGTGCTGGGTAGTGGATTGGCCACGTACCTGCTATTTCCCTTATTTACATGTTTTACAACTTTATCAACTACACTAATTACACTCTGAACACTGTTTAAAATTTTCTGTTAATAGAGATACAATGATGCACCAGAGGATGTGTATTTATGCCATAATTATGCCTCTGTTCCTGCGATGCAGTCTCCAATTAGCTGTCGACGGTGGCACAAGCAGCTGCCTGATATTCTAAAGCAGTGAAACATCTGCACGGCGGATGATACGCTCACATGGATTTTTTTTTTTTAAGCCTAGAAATTTACACCCAAGGGAGTGCAGACAAATAGGAGCCTGTCATGTGTAGGGATGATTAGAAATCCTCACCATGGCAACATTGGAGCAGCCATGTCACAGAGTGAGGGGACACATGTCTAGATGAAGGCGCTAAAAACATTTGCCTTTTTTTTCCTTTTTTTTTTTTTGCTCCAGCATTCCCAACTTCCCTCCCTCCCCCTCTGCTTTTCATATTCTTCTCTTTGCATCTAAAGCCAACCAAAACAGCAGGTGAAAAGGCCAAAATCTGCAGCCCATGCAAGGAATATGACACAGTAGATTTAGTGTCAGGAAAACAGCGAGCAATCAGAGGATGCTGCCAGGCATCCACTGGATATTTTCTTTCAGGTGGGGGAGGGAGAAGATGGAAAAAGAAAGGAGAGAAAAAATATGGGGATCATTCAGAATAAAGCTCTGATGTCTTGATCCTAGAATGACATTTAATAGATAACTTCCATTTAACCCTCATTAACAATTTTTCTCTGACTAGTTGACCAGCCAGCATGTACTGATGAGACGGGGAGGGGAGGGAAAGAAAGGTGAAAGCATAGCGTTTCAGCATTGAATCATTGTATGTATAGAAAGTGTAACAGCTGACAGACTCACTGTATTCTCATCTTTATACCAAAAATCTTAATTGTACAGATGAGGATATTAATTTTATCAGACTCCTTCTGGGCCATTGCCTTTTGTAATGTAATACCAATTTCATATAATAAAATCATTATAATTAGTCAAGGGTATCATTCCAGAATACAGGCTTGTCTGAATTGCAGGGAAGTGGAATTGGTTTGCATCCAAACCTTGGGTTCTTACCCCATATACCTGTCCTTTCTGTGACTGGTCAAATAGATATTTCCATCAACACGTGGTGGAAAAGGCTCCAGAGCAGTCCAGAAATCTTTCAAAGCCAGCTCATTTTATAAGATTTCTTTTGTTCCTTTGGATGAAGAATTTGAGAGACCAGTTACACTTGCCTGAAAAGAGTTCACATGAATAAACATTTTATTTCTAAACCACTGGCTAACCTCTATGCTATCTGAAATATTTAGCAAGACCTTTATGTTAAACACAAATTCATGATTCTTTACAGAATATGCATATTAGTGCCCAGGGGTCTAATTGATGTCCTAAAAAAAACCAAACAATCATTGTAGGGCAGATAGCTTGTGCAAATTGAGTTACAGTGATGCGGAGGAGTACTTCTGAAACTGCATCTCAAAGTGGATGTCCCAACTATACCCTCAGAGGCTGCCTCACCTACAGACACACCACAAACCTCAGTATCAGGTTTTGCTCTGACTCTCTCTGTGCTGTAAAAGTCAGGCCCCTCATGCTACTTCTAATTAAATTCCAAGCAAAATAAGTAAATTAATTAGCATTTACTGACTTCAGAGCATGTGCTCTAAATACTTTGCGAATGAGAAACCAAAACATTTTCCGAAGGTAATGAGGAAGTTTCCCGGTGTAATTACTGAGCTGATGGCAGAGAAGCTCTGCTGATGTTACAGGGTACCTATGTCACCATATCATGTGCATAAATTTCGCTTGTTATGCACTGCGCATACCCTGTTTTGCTCAGTTCTCATACAGGAGAGTATGATATTGAAGAGCCACTATGTGTCAGTGCAAGGACAGAGTTTATCTGATAAACAAGTCATTTTTGGAAACTGCAGATGCTCCTACTGTGAAGCATTAAACGTGGCCCCTCTTAGATACACAGAATGGGGTTCTGGTCAACTGAGCACAGGCTGATAAGCTCTGCACAGCTCTGAATGCTGTTTGCCCACATACTAATGTTAAACAAAAGAACTGCAGACTGCAGAGAAAGCATGCGGGTCAGACAACTAAATTGCTTAAACCCTTAGGCAGGCTTCTGAAAAGAAAAGGCATGAAAGAAGCTGATATGAGCTTTTATGCAGAATTGTTCTGTTTATTATCCCTGTTAAGAAAATGATGGCAAGGATCTTGTTAAACTGTATATTCCCAAATAAGACAGGAGGACAGCCACCTACTAAACAAGATACAATATGCCATTGGTCATTACATGATCAGCCATATATCTATTTTACATTATTTTCAGATTATGAATATAATAAAAAGGCAATAATAAAGCTGTACATATAATAACAAATGCTGTTAAATTGCATTTTTTGCATTAAGTCATCTGATTTGTCATTGGAAGTTTGCAGGTAATAACAGTCTGTCATTGTAGAAATCTATTTCATGTTAAAATTTCACAATCCTGTATTAAAACTTTGTTAGAGTACAATTGCTATAACTCTATTCAGCTACATTATAGAACAACTTAATAATAAATCTATGACAAAGCATATCACTATGATAAGATCTAAACTTGCCTTGGATGAAACAGTGATATGATTTTATTACAAGATTTCTCCTATTGCTGGCACAATAAAATATTGAAAAATAACACTTGTCTAGAAAAACAAAGGGGGTGGAAAGTGTACATGTCATGAAGGAATCTGTGCTTTCTCTGAAGCCTGCTTGATTTGCTCACCCCACACACCACAGTAGTCTTCGACTTTCATTGCAGTGGGTTTCTTTCTCCATCTCTCTTACACAGGGACATACAGATGCACACATGCACATACACGGCACAGATGAAAGGGAGTACTTTAAGGCCTGGGATGATGAACTCTACCTATTGGTAGATAAGCCACCGGCAAAGCCAAAGTGTAGACAGGTTGCATTTAAAATCCTTTTTGCCCATGTATAGCAGAGACTGCGAATAGCATGTTTATCAGGAAAAACAGAAGAATATTTCACACTCTGAGACACACAAGAGCAGCAAACTTAAGCCTTTTATTTTTTTATTAAAAACGTATATAAGTTGTCACAGGCTTCCATTGTGATCTTCCTGGCATATGCCTCATCTGATTACACATGAAAACCACTCCTACAGAGGCATTGCAAGAACACACTGCGATTATAGATTTGAATATATATACACAATGCCACTTGGCATTAATGCTTGGTGGACTGAAACTTGATGCCTCGCAAATAAAGTGAACAAATTTATTACAAGAAGTAGTGTAGCCCTAGTCACCAGGAGAACAGCTTCACATCTGGAACAACTTTTATTCACCCATTTTTCTGCAGTGTCCTGTTACAACCTAGAACCTACATGGAGTCAAGAACTCACTTTGGTCTCTCAATGAAATCCAGGATGAATCCCAGAATTTTCATCCTTTCTCATAGCACACCAGTGCTGGGGTAGGGTGCACAGCAGACAAGTACAAACAAGCAGAGACCTCCAATGGGACACAGGAGGTGTCACAGCTTAGTAGTGTAGAAGCAGCAAGAACATCCCAACAGTCAGAAAAGGGTCACTGAATGAAGACAGAGGGTGAATCTCTTCCATACTTCTCAGGCGGAGGGAGGTAAAATACTGCATAAATATGTATTAAAAAGAAAAATGAAAAAGAAAAAAGAAAAAAGAAAAAAGAAAAAAGAAAAAAGAAAAAAGAAAAAAGAAAAAAGAAAAAAGAAAAAAGAAAAAAAGAAAAAAAGAAAAAACAGAAAAAAGAAAAAAGAAAAAAGAAAAAAGAAAAAGAAAAAAAAAAGAAAAGGAGGTAGTACAAACAGTATGTTCTGAAGTGGTTTAACTTCTACATCCAGAAAGCAAAGCCAACCCATCAATTCAGATGTTGCATTTGTCTCAGAGAAAGAAACAAAAGGTGGTATGCTGCTTTTTAAGCTATCTTACCTGGTACTCACCATCTCAGTGTGAGATTCCCCCTGCTATGCGTGATGCATATATCCTCAGTAATATTGATTCTTTCAATTTGGTGAATAGGGGAATTATTTAGCTTGTGCCAAATGGGTCTATTTCCCTCTGCCCAAATAGATAACAAAAATGCATATTGAACAGAATACTTAGCTCAACGATAGCTTTTTATTTTGCATGCTTAAACTTGTAAATTTAAAAGCATTGAAAACACCACTGCAAAATATAAAATTGAGAGTTTTAATTTTGAAAAGCTTCTAATTAGGTATCATAACATCAGTATTTCTCATTGCCTCACAGGGCTTTTAGATTCTGAACATTTATTTATTTCAAATAATCTTGGTCAACCTAAAGTAGCCTGACAAGTGGTAAGAAACAACTTGCTTTTATCCAATACCCCTGCCCAATGAAGTAAGGAAGTGTAGCTGTTAGTATGTTCAAAATGAGAAGCAGAATGAGAGAGATCAAGGCTCCCTCTGCATCGTAGTTTTGGTTGCTGGGCCAGAGAGCAAGTTATACCCTTGGACTCCTGATCCTCAGCCTGTCACCCGCATTATGGATTAATCTTGCACCTAAAGTTTCTAGGTGCTAAGAGAGTTTTGATTCAAGCCTGGGCTATTGTGGATGTGCCCTCAGTCATCTGAACTCACATGGGCAGGAGGAATTGAGCCCTGTGCCTATATTTACCTGAGTATACACACTTAGAAAATTGATGATTGTGCACGTAGTCTTATGCTACTATTTTTTGCTAATGCTTAGCACTTCTAGCTCAAGTTGGCTTTATGGAGTTTTGTATATAGGTTCTATTCCTTCTGCAAGTAGAGCTTTTCAAATCGATTACGTAATCCCTATAGGTGGAAAGTAGGTGTTCTTAGAAGTGCTTTATTTCACAGTTTTGACTATTTTGAGATTTTATCTGCTGATAAGCCTGTCTCCTCCCTATCCTTTGTAGTTCAGTAACTAGCAAGGAATGAATTCAGCTATGAAAAGTGGACGATACCAATATGATCTGAGCACTACATGTACCTGCTGTTGTTGCAGATTTATTGCAGAATAAATAGCCAGGTACAATCTGAAAGGTGTTCACAGCCACAGCATCTGGTACTGAACTGTCAGAATTAGTCCTACCTATAAATGACAGGGTACGTGTACACTGTCTTTATATTCAGTTTATTCTTAACAGTAGGTGGTTTCATAATTCATTTGAAGAAAAATTATATACAGCTAACAGCCTTTTTCTTAGACTAAGACCTTTCTTGATATTATTTGTTGGGTAGGAAAGAACAAAAAAAGGATGAGCTTTATGAATGTCTATTTTACTTTATTCTTCTCTTTTGTCTTTCTTTCTCTTGGGGCATAATCCAGTAAAATGCTGAGCATCCTTGATATGTAATGTTTCCTGTGGGATTTACACCTTTCTGTTTCATGAACATTACTTACTTCGACAGAGACAGACTTTATCATCCTGCAGAATAATATGTAATTTATTGGATTCTGCAAATTTAGAGGTTCGCTTGGATGCAATGTACTTGTGTGTTTCTGAATGTATGAAACATTCTGTGCATTTCAATGATAGTGCTGTAAATTAACGAATCTACAGAATATATCTCCTTTTATTTTATTTTTCTTTAACTCGGATACAGCCTATCCATTGCTGGATCATATGAACTTTACCCCTCTAGCAAGCCTACTCAGAAGAAAGCCTTGTGTAGGAAGTAATTCCCAGATGGTGAAGAATTGTTTTTATATTTCACTTAAGGTCTGAAATTGGGAAATTTCTCTTTCACACCTCAATTTCTGTGTAGCTTGCACTATTATGCTCAGCTGTATTATGGAGCAAGAAGCCTTTAAAATATGTAAATTTCCAGATGAATTTCTGAACAGAGAATGGTCGTACAGTCTCAACACATTCCAAAACCAGAGAATGTCAAAAGAAAGGAAACAGATCAAAACACTGGTTTTGACATTACTTTCAATTAAAGCTGCATCTGTGAGGTCCACATACGCTTGGTGAATTCTTAAGGAAAGAAAAGATACGAAGGAATTATTTTATAGTGGATGGTGGAGGAATACCAAGTAAAAGGCAAGCACTATTTCAGTACATTAAAATCCCTTCTGGTACTGATCTCAGAAGATCAAATTCACTGTCTTAATCTCAGAATTATGCTATTCTGAAAGGAAAATCTCATGTCCCAAATTTTAGAAAAAAATCAGAAATCTTATAAGGTAGGTGAAACAGAATGTTGCTTATATTCTTATTACACCTCAGAGCCTTGTTGTTTTTAATACTGAGTCAATAAATTTATTAACTGATGGAGATTCTATTATTTCTTGTAGGATATGCCATATCAATTCCAGATTTAAAATACCTCCTCTTCCTAAAGGAAAACTGAGTGTCTATACAACTGAACATTTATGCGAAAAACTCTCTCAATACTCCATGCAAATAATGCATTTTAGCATTTAAATAAGCATTTTGGATTTTAAGCAGAAGTTTACACATAAGTGTCTGACATATGTACTCTTTTATATATAACTAGTATGAAAGAAGCTTATCAGCTTGAGTTAAAGACTATGAAAACAATACTAAAAGTAAGAAGAAAACAAGCCTTGTGGGCAGAAAAAAGGTGAGCAAACAAGAATATGTAAAAATTGGTCTCTCAAAAAATAAGAAACTTTCAACAGAAAAAAGTACAACAACAACAAAAAAAAAAAACCCAAACCCACAGAAAAACCATTTTTAAAATCCAGAGCAAAAGCTTATTTATTTCTGTATGATTTCACATTTTTTGACACCTCCTGATCCTTGAAGCAGCAGATTTTTCCACATTGACATGTTTGGTGAGATATTTTTCTGGGGGTCTGCCCCTCTTGGCACAAAATTCTCATGCCCCATTGGTGAAATATACACTGTGTTTGCCAAATGAGACTAAGAGCATCGTTTCACGTGAGTGGCAGGAATAATCCTGGTTGGCTGTAAGATCACCTTGCCAACAAATTTGACCTGACACCTCCAACCAGAGTTGATATATGTGCAGTAGTTACTCAGGCTAAACTCCTGATCAATATGTCAGATTTTAAAAGTGATTGCAACAAAGTAGAATTGGGATTATGAGGCACCTGCATCCACAGAGACTGTGGAAAGACAAGTCTCAGACACTTGTATTTTACATGTCAAGCCTGATGACATGATGAAAGATCTGAACATAAGGCCCACACTTCCACATCCAGTTTAGCTGTGACCTATTAAGGAGACCAAAAATGTACAATATGCATAAAAAGCAGGTTAATAATGCATACACACACACACACACAGACACAGACTTCAGCTACCCAGAACACCAACACTTTTTGAAAGCCACATGAACTTCCCAAACTACACCATAAACATCCATTAACATGATAATACCCATTAATCCAGCCAAACACAACTCATTTGTCATCTTTCTGTTGCAAACCATCTGTGAGCGTGTAGGAAGGGGAGGGGGGGAAATTCACAGTGCTATCTGTCGGGGGATTAGCTTCACAAGAAGGACTGATTTTAAATAAATCTGTGGTAGGGAAAGGCTCGTTTGTTTCCATTTATTGAAGGTCCTTTTTATTATTGGACTTTCACAATCTTACTTAAGTCTTAAGCAAAGTAGTTACAATGGGTTAAAGAATAAAGATGTCACCCAGCATTCAAATTTTATTGTTGCTTTTAACATCATAAATTTGTTATATTATTTTGTTTTCCCTATGAAACAAGAGGTGGATTTTAGAGGATATATTGGTGTCTGATCTGGTAGGAACTATTTCTATTTTAAAAACTCTGGTTTTGCATATTCTATTGTTTGCATAGGTCTCTTCTGTTGCCTCTGAAGAGGTAAATCTATAAGGCTGTAACCTGATGAAAGGCATCCTGGATGTAGACAGGTCGTGGGTGGCAAAGTATAGATCAACATGATACAATCTCTAAACAATGTAAATTACATGTAACTTAGCCTCTGTCTCTTACAGGTGTTGTTTCCATTCTACATTATCATGCATCTTCCTCTGTAGGTCCCAGAGAAAGATCTTCTTTTTCAGCCTAAAAGAATAGAAGAGGCAGAATATAAACATTTGGTACAGTCTGAAGGAGAAATAATACTGGTTAAAGATATTTGAGAAAATGAAACCACCACAGAGGGAAAAAAAAAAAAAAAAAAAAAAAGTCTTTCACTTTTGTGCTTGGAATTTTATTTTAAGCATAAAAAATCAGCGTAAGTACAAGTCTTGTTTAACTCCCACTGAAGACCATTGAGGCGACATAGATGGTCGTTTCCCTCTGCTGCAGTACAAGAGTTCCTATGTAACTCTGTGCTAGTCACGAATTTTTAAGGCATCCTAGTAGCTTTAGGAGGGTGTAAAAGTATTTTACTGAAGTGGTGAATTTGGTGCTACCTAATACGCAATGTAACCTTACACACAGAAATTTAGGAAACGTAAAATCTTATTGACCAGCTCAATTCTGAAGGATTTGGAAGTGTTTTGTTTTCCTCAATTCAAGGATAACATTTTTTTTGGCAAATATTTTGAAAGAACACAGTATGAAACTGAAACAGAAAAGGGAAGCTTCAGTATGAACTTCAGAATTCAGAAACAGACTGCAGTGTAAGAGCCCAAATCTCATCTTATTAATGGAAATCTCTCACAAGAAGAGTTAGAACTTTGTGAACATTTTCACAAAACATGCTATGAAGATAAAACTGGTCTTCATGTGGGAAATTAATGAATCTGGTAATTTATTACTGAAGTAGTAAATCTAGATTTGTCTTCTACTCGCAGCAATGTAGTTAGTAGTTTTTGAGACTTGCGTACTTTTCTTTGTTAAGAACACTCAGATAAACATTGCTAAGGTCTCTGTATGGCTACTCAGCTATTTTTCTGAAGATCAAACTGCAGGTATTACTGAAACAGGTCTGGGGAAAATTATGTCTGATACAGCCTTCAGAAGTTATTTAATACAGAAAGATCCTCCTTTATAACTTTAAACCTCTATGAAGTTAGTACCTCCAGTTGTTTGGGGAAAATAAATGTATGTCTCTATGACTGTTTATATGTCCATGTGAGAACAGTGTAATTAAATTGATGTAAAAAGATCTGGTCAGTCTCTAA
The DNA here is from genome assembly GCF_033783945.1 of Neopsephotus bourkii. Classification (NCBI taxonomy): domain Eukaryota; kingdom Metazoa; phylum Chordata; class Aves; order Psittaciformes; family Psittacidae; genus Neopsephotus; species Neopsephotus bourkii. The sequence continues at coordinate 5,317,425 of NW_026901987.1, read as the reverse complement.
CATTTTACCATTAAAAATTATATGAAGGATTTTTTTGTTTGCTTTCTTTTTTTTTTTTTTTAATTTTATTTTGATTGACAGTAGTACAGAAGTAATAGGAATAAACTAAAATAAAACCCAAATTTCTAATTATCATGTTTCAGGAACCTCATTTAACATTTCAGTTCAGCCTTCCCTTCATGATAAATTAAAATCTGACACTGAATTAGTCTAATTAATAAATGCACCAAATTATCCACACCAAACCCTATGTGTTCGAAATTGGAAAGTAAAATAACCAAGGCATTATTTTTGTATTGATGATTTTGCATGTAGTAGGAAAACCAACTGAGGAGAGAAGAGTAGCATTTAAGAATGACTGCTTTAGTGATTAGGAATTCTAAATTGAAGATTATAAATAAGAGAATGACGTGAGGGAGAAAAGGTTCATTTGTTTCTGTATCAAATCTCCAATATCTGCCTTTCTCCCACACACTTATAAACTCTATGTCACTATATTTTGTAACCAACAGCCTTCTAATTCTTCAAAACCAGAAAATTCTTTAAAACCAGAAAAAATTCTCTAATTATGGGCCTGAATTCACTGTGTAAGTAATTTTCAGCAAATATGAATGCAAGTAAAATCTCTCTTTTATACAAAATTGTTACATTTACATCGTATTCATCCATGAATGCAATCCCTGCTTAGTTTCAGTGTATTACATGTATTTGTAATGGAATTGTTCCCATTTCAGTACTTGTGAACAATACCCTTTATATCTTTCATATGAGAATAGACATTATGAGTCCATTAATAGGCAAGATTTGTCCATACAATACTCTGAGGAATACTCATGCAAATTTACATACTTTTCCTAAATATGTATGTGAACTTGAAAGATCGGACTCTTTAGACATAGAGAATGTATCGTTTGAGACAGACAGGCACACTGATCTTTCATCCCTCTCAGACCTGGTACTATATATGTGGTAAACTGCATTTACTGTTTCTTTTTAACATGACAATCCTAAACTACCAGACTTCTAAAGCTTATTCAAAGTTGGTAGTGCTCATACAGATTTTGTCCTTCCTTAATCAAATAAATACAAATTTGCTTAAGCATTTAGACACCTACACAAAATTGTCTTTTTTTCAAGAGAGCCTAGCAGAAAAGCGGATGGAATAATGAATGCTAATTATGAGACATGGTCAATGTCTTTAAAAAGAACCACTTCTCCTTGGGGGAAAAAAAAAAATCCAAACCACAAGCAAAAACAAAAAGTAATTTGGAATTTTAAAATTAGATAAAATTAATCCAGACTAATGAACTAAAATTTAGCTACAACAGCCTACATTCCTTTAACATTTTTAATCAAATGTTCACTGTAAGGGATCCTTAGAAAGTATCTTGGAAAACACACTTAAGCATCATGTGCAAAAGTGCTAAAACTTTCAGTTTCACTTTTTTCCTTTGAGCTCCTGTCTGGTTCCCTCCTGTCTCTTTACCTCCCTTTTAGCTGCTCTCAATTTTAGGCAATCAGTGTTTCCATTCAGTGCATGACATCTGTTGTAACTGTATCTTTGTCCCTGAACAGTGCTCTTAAAAATCTATTGTAGAAGAAATAATGAGTGGTGTGGTCACACTACAGGTGAACAGTGTTAAAACAACAAGTGTGCTATCAGTGTTCACATGTAAGAATGAATAGAAAAGTACATGGTAAGAAAATATATGATGCTTTCAGTTACGAGGGCGGGTACAATAGCTCTCAGCCTGCACTGTAACTCTGATACATAAATGACGCAAGGGATGGCCAAGTGGTAGAGACAGGCTCACATCCCCACTGTTCAGCACCGGATCACTCTGTGGCAAACTGTGTGGGCACACTTCCATTGCTGTGCACTTCACGGTAGGGCTTTTCTGTGCCTCAGGTGGCTCTTCCAGTGCTAAGAAATATAATAATTCTGCATATCTATTTTTTTCTGGGTTCACAGTAACTGGTAATAATGTGAGGGTTATTTTGCAGCCCACCAAAGTTTTCTCATTTCATCCAAGTGAATAAATATGCCACAATGTAGCTAACCAGAATGATGGTTTCACTAGGATTATGCTAAACTATTGAATAACTATTTGAGAAGACCTGATGCCTGTGGAAAACTGGTAACTCCGTTACCAGCTGAGAAGATCCTGCCTTTCTATATTACTGACGTGACATAGTTATTTTAGTTACAAGCCACTTTTTACTACAACCTGCCATATTTCAGAAAGAAAACAGATGCTTTCATTAAGAGTCCAATAATAGAGAAGATGTAAGTATGTGCAAAATGTTATGTACACCAGGAAGAAAAACAAAAGCAAGTACAAATATCTGTATATGGTTTGTGGTGAAGTTTGAAAGTGATAGTAGAAAGGAGCAGGCACAAATCTTGTTATTTACTGCTTGGATTTCTGCCTACACCTGTTGCACATGTATTTGAAAATACCTGCCTTTGCATTTCTTCTTAATACTTTTGCACTAAGAAACTGATGTATAACTGATTTGTATTTGTATGCATTCGATAAATTGTTTTGAATGCCTGTGAGTCACATATACATATCTCATTGTGCTTTTTTCTAAATTCCCAGTTATATTATTTACCATAGTGTATTGCCTGTGCAGGGCAACCCTGAGTTTTCTTTCTTTGAAGAATCCTTATAAAAAACATATATGCATGGGGGTGATACAGTAGACAACATGGAGGGATGTGCACAGATTGAAATAGGCCAAATAAGGGAAAAGAAGTGAAATCTGCTTAATTGCTTAATTGGTTGAAAAGAAACATGTCATAAAGCATATGTGGATACTAAAATCTGGGCTATGATTAAGATCACCTTTGTACCTGAAAGAAATGGAGTCAGTGCCTTGGATGCCTAAAACTTTTAACATGGATTAGTAGTCTGCTATCTCTGGCCAACTGAAAGCAGATACAAAAATACCCTCCATGTTTAAAAGAATGAGAAGGAAACAAACAGTGTTCAATATGGAGAAAAGGATAGTAACAGAAAAAGTAATTCATAAGCTATTTATTGGAATGAAGAAAAACAACTCTGCTACATGAGGTAAAATGGTTTATTTTGTGCAGATTTAGTACTCAGTTCATTTTTTAAATGAGCCAACCACAGACGTTTACCTTAGGAACAGAAAAGTTGCTTATTTCTGTTCTCTAGAGTTTAACAGAACTATGAACTGATGTTTTCACAAGGCATTAGTCACACTTCCACAACATTTGCTGATATAAATATAAAAACTTCATTTTAAAGGATAAATAAAGCAACACTATTATCCAAACAGGGTAAAATTTAACATCCTTGTGGTTTGTGGAAATTTTTGATGTGCCTGCTGGCTTTACAATAAAAATCAATTATGCCTTAAATGCGAGCGGTAGTCAACATACTACAGACTATAAATTCAATTTCATACTCAGAAATATGGATTAGCTGAACTTGATGCCCTTCCATTGATTTCAGAAAGCAAAAGCTGATAAGGTAAATAATAGTAAGAAGCTCTCTGACACTTCACATCAAGTTCCGGATTTCCATATTATTTTTGTAAGAACTTCCCAGCCACCACAATATCCTCCTTGTGAAATATGTATGATGAATAGATATTATATGGATCGCTGATTCATCTCTATTTACAGAATGGATATTTGGCTTTTATAATGCAAGGTGGGAACTGGGTAGGAAATGAATACACTCATTTCTTTCAGCAGCATGCAAGGTATACATCATCCAGTGTGAATAAAGCCGGTTAGTAATTACAAAGCAGTCTGATTAAGCTCATGTTCTCTAGACTGCAAACTTTTCTAAATTATATTTCTAGACATAAGGTAAGCCAGAGAAAACCAGTCCCTCTAACATACAAGAAAATTGAAAGTTGCTGTAAATTTAAAACAAAACTCTGAGCAGAGCATCCAAGACTAACATGAATTACAGAAAATGTGCTGTAGCTTGAGAGGGAGAGAGGAAATAATGTTAGAACTGGGAAATATGGGATGGAAGATGGTTCATGAGCTAAAATTTTAGATTATTTATTAGAAAGATCTAGTCATATCTGCAAAAATTTTGTCCCCTTCCTGAAATTCCAGAACAATTGGTCTGTAAAGCTTGTGTTCTTTGGCTTTCAAATAGGGCTCAGTCACTCTCCTTTTCAAAAAAAATCTGATTCATTCAGATTAAATCCAAAAGGCAGCTTAAGTAGTCTTAGCCCACAAGGACTTGTTCTTACCTTCGTTCAAAGGCTTGTCATTACTTTGACTCTAACTTACAAACACTGCTTTCTTTTGTCACACATCTAGCATGTTGAAAGAGACACTGTCAGCTTATATAGGTCTTTCTCAAGCAAAGCTGAATCTCAAGAAACATCTGTGATAGACATATGGATACTAAAACCTTTTTAAAAAATCCAAACCACTGCTTAGGACCTACTGACATGAATAATGCTTACAGCATTGAAGAACCATCAACATTTAAAATCTCAGCGCTGTGCAATTGAAAAGGAGTTTAAAATGCCTAGAGTCCTGTAATTTCAGGAGCTGTTTTAGCAAACCAAGAGCTTAATTTTTCCACAACACATAATTTGCACATTTGAGCTCACTTCCACTGGCAGCTCCTGCCCTAAGCTGTCCCCAGAACTGTGTTGAATCAAATAGTCCTCTGTTCTGATGGTTCATGACAGCAGTCAGTGCCATCTCCTGCTTTTATACATCATGGGTAAAGCACCTAATTGAGATTAACAAGATCTAAATGTTATTTCTACCTCTCCTTTTGGCTCTGGCATCAGCTTCCAGAATAGCACCACACCTCACCAAGCTGAGATGTCTCAGTTTATGAAAGCACCAGCCATTTCATCTGTGTTATCCTCTTCTGTCATCCTTCTGTCATGTACTGGGCTTGTACTGCCTTTGAGCTGGACAGGGAAACTAAATTGATGAAATGGTACTGGGCCAAATGAGATGATCTTATGCCAAGGGTGTGCTCAGAGCTATCACACCTCTCCTTTCCCCTGCAAAAGATTTCAGATGTGCCATGCAGTGGTGTGTGAGGAGCCACATCTGGAAGCCAAGCAGCAGATGTGCCAACTGCAGGCACTGGGAAGCTGAAAAACAAAGTCCACCAAGTGAATCCCACACTTAATTGGCAAGGGACACAGTCTACAGGGGCACCTGCTGAAGTTCTGCATCGTGCTTGGTGAACTGGCTCCCTGACATTCTCTTACTTAATTCTAATTCTAATTCTAATTCTAATACTAATTTAATTCCTTCTTCAAATTCCTCTGCAGAACTTATTTCCAGCACAGGCCTCTGTGGATTCTGCCTTTTTATGTTAACCGAATGAGTTAATTTATACACCAAACTACTTTAGAAATGATTGAAAGAAACTTACATTATGCTTATCTAACAGAAGCATATCAACTTGTATTGTTATAGATCATTTGCTTTCCAATAATTTCCCATCTTTCCCTCTGGTCAATCTTAATGCAAGTCCCAATTTTAAAAGTCACAGCATGCAGCAGTTCCCCAACAGAACCAATTGAAACTTGATTTTCAGGTGTTCTGTAAAGGAATATATTCAACATTTATACCCTGCTACAACACAAGCTTTTAATTTTCATTTAAGTGGCGGTATAATTACATACAGATCTTGCAGTGTAACTGCTGCAAATCACATCCTAAATACACAATTGTGTTAAATCCTGATTAATGAAATTTCTTTGTAAGTTAGACATTCCATGTTAGATTTACATAACAATGACAAATAAATCTAATAAAATAAAAAAGCTCCTGTTATTTCCCTATACTGTTCTGGTGTAACTAAAGTATATAGACGAAGAATATACAGCATTGTTTATGCAAATATAATTTTTGTAGATACACTCAGAAAACCTCAAACATTCATAAACATCTCTCTCTTTGGGGAAAGAGAAAAGTGCCATTTAACAGGTGTTAGAATGTAAATGACATCTCATTAGTGACTTCCTTTTGCAGCTCAGAGACAAATAAAACCTTCATTTAAAAGCATTAGTGCTGTTCCTAAGGGTTTCTGGTATCATAATGTTTTGGTTTATGACGATATTTAGCCTTTTCTAACATTCCCACTTATTTCTATAGAATAAACCAGCCTCTGTCTTTAAAGTTAAGATTAAGAATAAAACCAGGGGTGGAAGAAGATGACTATACAACTATTCATACCTTTGTCTTTTGCAAGTGAGTTGCAGGAAATTATCAGGAAACATGAGAAAGAGCAGCTCATCTTCATTCTGGACACCAAGTGGATTCTAATTTGCCTCTGCAAGGTGTGAAAGCCTTTATATGTTTCTTATGTGTAATTTTTTATAAAAGAGTTTCTCTCTATCATGCTTCTCCCAAAAAAGAATCCCACCCCTCCCAAAACAGTTTTGGAGAAATGTTAAAATTACTTCGAGTGTTACTAGAATATTAATTCAGTCCTTCTGGATTAGGTGATTTTTACATGCCAGTTTTCATTTTGTTATAAAAAAAAAGATAAAAAGAGAAAGAAAAAAGAAAGGACGGAAATCAAGCACAAGCACTTCTGTGTTTGCAACTTTCACTTGGCTTTCCAAAAATAAACAGTAGAGTCAAATAAATAAATAGTGCAAATAAATATTAACAATGTGGCTGAATCTTTGGCAATGAGACTGTCAAATTCAAGTACTATGCTGACCAACAAGGTTTTTGTGCACCAAAAGTGTGAGGAGATGGTAGAAAGTGAATTGTGTCATTCAGCATGCATGGGAAGGAGCACAAGAATCCTCTGAGCTGGTCCTCAAGGTCCATTTCTAACCAGCCAGAACCACAAGAAGGTGTACAGCTTTCCAGTCCAACACAGGACACAGCTGGGAGTCAAACCCTTTCCCTGTCATCGAGGCTGCTGAATAAGTTACTCAACTGACACAGTTTTTCCATCACTGAGTAGTTAGGCTTATTTACTTACCAGAGGTTGTTGGCTTAACCACTGGCTCATGTTTACCTATCGCTCCAATTATATACTCATTCAGGATATTTTTCTGAAGATCTCAAGGATCATGGATGAAAATGTGTACTTTCCCACCTTCTAAATTAGCCATAAGCACTTAAGATAAAGCCTGAGGCATTATCTAAAAAGCTCGAGGCAAATGTATATATAAGTACAAAGATAGAAGATAACAGTGAAAATGGTAAAATCATAGTAATAATAATTTTGTGGGTGTTTTATACCATTTCATTGCTGGTTTTCATTCCTACCCTATTTCATAAATCAGTTTACATACTCAAGGAAAGTATTGTTTTTAGTTCCAACCATTCCTGGGCAAAGAACATTGCCGTGAAGAGACTGGAGGCAGAGGAGAAGGTATTCAGTGCTTTTTCGTGGAAAAGGGATGCAAAGACTGTGTGAAAAGACATGCAAGAAACTGACTGTTAGTGGACAGGAACAGATTAAGCTGGCAGAAAATTCTGAATGCTACAGGGAAAGTAAATAAGGAATTTTATTTACACTTCTTCAGAATAAACAATGAATGGGACATTCAATGTCTCCGAAAAGCAAAAAATTAACATGATGATTCTTTAAATGCATCTATTTTTTGGAGTAGTGCAATTTGCACCTGTAGAGCTCATTATCACACAATATCATTATATTTTAAAGTAATGCCTTTTTGAGAATAATGTTAAGCACTTATATCCATAATGAAAATAGCATTACAGAGAGCCTAACAGTCTACAAGTCTGTTCACACAGCTTATGCATAAAGGTAGTCACATTTAGTCAATTTTTAAAAACATATTTTTATTTTAAAATTCTAAATTAAAACACTCTCATTTACTCAATTCATAAATTACCCAGTGAGTTTGCCAAATATAAAAAATTGGAAGAAAAGGTTGCAGTTAAAAAAAAAAATTAAAACCTCAAGAGAATTAATTCCCCTTTTAAAAGTTTTGGTTCAAGTCTTTCTTTCATAGCACTCAATATATATTACTGTTCCCAAAAAGAAAAATCCTTACATTTACCATTTACATTAATGTAATTTAATTACATTAAATAATTTTCCCATGTTGTTTTTTAATCTAAACAAAGCAGCTCATAAAATATAAACTGCTTCAGTTAGAGCTTTCCAAAATATCAATGTTCAATAAACACATAGTTAACTTCTGAAAGCCATAAAAACTGCCATGCAGAATTTAGCTAAATCTCCTAGTCAGATCTAATGGGAAAATTTTCTTCAGGAATCTTTTGACATCCGTCTCATTTTTTAATCAATGTGATTGTATGGAACATGCTACAGCTTGATAGAGCACAATAAAATATTAGCTAGTGAGAGAGAATTCACTGGATATCAATCAATAATAAATTAGAACACACATTTTCTGAGTAAGTGCACAATAATTGTTTGACCAATTCATTCCATATCAGTTTATTACTCAGCCACTGTATCATCTACAATTAATCTGGAGATACTAAGGGCTAAAAAGACAATGGATGAGGATTTTTTTGCATACGACAAGTAGAAAAACATTAACTGGGTATAGGAATTTAGGGTTCTGAGAAAATTCTCTATTTAAGTAAAGAATAGTTAACTATAAAGATAAATAATAACATTAAAAAAAACCCCACAGACCAAAACAACAACAAAAACCCCCTTATCTTCTAGGTCCAAAAATATGGTACTGTGATGTTTTGTGATTTGCTTACAGGGTCCATTTTTCCAGCAGCAGCTTGTTTTGCCCCAGAAGGAAGAAGCAGCAATTCCATGCAGTGAGAGAGGGAGGTGCAGCTCACAAAGCTTTAGCATGATGTAAGGGTTTCTGCGTTTTAATCTCTGTTCTCTGTAATCTCCCTCTGTGGTTCAAGTCAAACCACTTACTCCTTTTCTGCCACTGTTTCAATTTCAATACAATTTACTTATTTCCCAGGAGAAATGGAATGCTCATTTGTTATATGTAAAGCTGACTGTAAAGCAAATACAACTCTCTAACACCCACTCCCTATTACTTTTGGAAATGTGTTTTAAAATATTGGCAACTGTGGGGAAAAAAAAAAAAGACAAAAACCTTTGGGTTCTTCGAGTTGTCCTGCTACATTGGGGATTATAGAGGTTTGCTGAGAAAAGTGCTCTCTCATCTCAATGAACTCTTAGTAACTTTCCCCATCATCCCATACCATATCTTTGTGATTACCAAGGGAAGAGATCTGTGACTGATAGCCACATCTGATGTCAACCCTTGTAGTCACCCAGCCATTCTCTTTCATGTCATTGACTTCAGTCAGCCTCTGGGTGACACCTTCAGCACCTGTGACAAAGTGCCCCAGGTCAGGTACCATCAGGCCTCTCTTTTGCCTTTTACCTAAGGTAAGAAGTTCATTTCTCTTGTCCCGAGGACCAGACTGTAGCAAATATTCCTCCAAACAGCCTTAAAATCCAAAAGAACCTTCAATAAATCAATATTTATTTGAGAAACAAGAAAATACCACAACAAAATCAAAGCTCAACTGTTCAAAAACACCTATCCCAGACTCCCTAGTGGCAGAGATAAGTCCTAACAATTGAAGTCACTGAAAGAAAATTGGAAAATATGATGTTTGGATTTCCAGAGTCCTGCTTCTCTCTCAGACTGTCAAAGTCCTTTTATGACCCTCAGTACTCAAATGCCTCTGAGTCCCCCAGTGTCACTGCACCCGATCCCTTGAAGCTGGATAGATACCTGTCAATTATACTCTTCAGGCTACTTTGATGTGGCCAAGTATGACCTTACTCATTATCATACCAGGCATGAAAACATCTTTGTATTGACAATAAGATCTGTTCATGCCATATGCAGCTTTCTTTCTTCAGCCTGGCTTATGCCGTGTCATGCAGCTCAGTTTAACATTATATTTGCAGTTTCTGTAATTGGTATGGTACTTTGTTGTAATTGCTGCTTTACTCCCTCATCAGAACTAAGTGGTATGTCTTCCTCAGGTCTTAGAATGAATTAATATGCTTGTACCAGCTTCTCAAATATGAAGAATATCCCTCTTCAAATTCAGTTATTTAATGCTAGGTAGATTTTTATTGACATGGCACAGCACGTTACCTGAAGCTATGTCAATCAGAAATGTGGAGGGATCATATTTCATAACAATTCTCAATGAAATACTTCTATAACAAATGTAATACTGCCACTATCCAAAATTAAAATTACTTAAATTACAACAAAGTCAGTCTTTCCCTCATGCAATACCTTTGCAGGCAAAGTTATATATACAGTCTCTCCACACATGCACCCCTCCTCCCCTCACAGTCCCTGAGTAGTGTATTCTTTAAAAGAGACTCGGTATTCATGGGAAGCTGGTTATTTTAGTGTCATCTTATTTCTGAGACACTAAGCAGAGCTTATATGGAGACTGGTTCTCCAACACAGCAGCTTGTTAAGGGGAGTTGAGTGACATCCCAGCATACATCTAGCTTCCTACTGAGTCTCCAACATCTGTTACTGCCTAACTGCCTGAAATACGTGGTGCTTTCTAAGAAAAAAAGTAAGGTTTGTTTTTGTTTTTACACATATGCTCAGCTGAAAAGTGTGTGAGCTGATCCCTATCACATCCTTGGACATCTATGTCATTTGCTCACATACTGCAAGATATAGACTGATTTAACATAAGCTTTACTCTGCTATCATTTTCTTAAAGACACAGGAAAAGGTAAATAAAGCCAGAAAGAAGTCCATATAGACTGTGAGCATTATTATATAGGCAGAAATTATGTTGAGTTGATAAAAAATTTGGGTGTTTTTTCAAATAAACTTAGTGATGGAAGCTTAACATAGCTGTAGTGGGTGATAAATCTTGAGGGCAGATCCTAATTCTGGAAATGGGCACAAAGTTTAGGCTGAAATCCAAGCATACTGCATTAAACCTAAATATTTTAAGTCTGGTATATATCAGACAGCTAATTTGTTGGATCAAGTCATCATCGCTATAAAAGCCCTATACTGCCAACTTCAAGTTCAGAATTTAGCAGGGAAATGTCTGGCTTCTGTTCAAAAATACGGTGCAGAAGTGCCTGTGCTCCCAGAATCAGTCCCTAGTGCACAGCCACCTTCAGGTAGAAGCAGCCAGACGGGAACGAACAGTGCTCTGCATGGCAAGTACTGGAAACATTCCAGATGAATGACGGGTAGGAAACAGCAGTAAAATTTAAGCATTAAATGCCACTAAAACATATATAATGTCAGAACTTATTGAATCAAAACTAAACCCTTTACATAAAATTCAAGGTCAGTTTAATAAGTAAAATCTGCTAACCTGCAAAATGGGGTTTAGATGATTTCAGAGAGAAAAAAAACCAGTAAATTTCACAGTGCGTTCCAATAGACAAATAATTTTGGAAGTTTGCTTAGGAATAGTTCCAGCACTAAGGATAAAATCCAGGAAAAGCCAGAATAAAGCAACAAAGGATAGTGAAAGCAGCTGCCTAATCATAGTATGGCTGATCTAAACAACAGAAGATCTAGCAGGTGAATCTTAATGGTATTACATGGACAAAGCTCAGAAAACATCATGTTCTGTACTATTTTATCAAATGATATAGGTATATTTAAGTAACTACAACATATTTTTATGTGTATTTTATTTAGTTACTTGAAAAAATCACCAAACCACTACCAAAGCAAAGTCTTTTTTCAGTCTGTTCCATTATTTCCTAGGGGCAGGTAATAAACCTAACCAATAATGTTCAAAATGCAACAGGATTTATTGAGGTAAAGGGTTGTCCTGGGTTCAGCAGTAGCAGTCATTTTTCTCCTCCTTAGTAGCTGGTGTAGTGCTGTGGTTTTTGACTTTCGGCCTGGGAACAGCACTGATAACACCGATGTTTTTAGTTGCTGCTCAGTAATGTTTACTCTGACCAAGGACTTTCTGAGTCTCATGCTCTGCCAAGGAGGAGGAGAAGCTGGGAGGAAGCAGAGACAGAACACCTGACCCAAACTAGCCAAAGAAGTATTCCATACCACAGCACGTCATGCCCAGTATATGAACTGGTGGCAGTTACCCGGAAGGGCTAGATCACTGCTTGGGTCAGGCTGGGTATTGGTCGGTGGGTGGTAAGGGGTTGCATTTTCTCCCCTTGTTATTTCCCTTATCGTTATTATTATTGGTGGTAGCAGCAGTGGTTTATCTTATACCTTAGTTACTGGACTGCTCTTATCGCAACCTGTGGGAGTTACATTCTTTTGATTCTCCTCCCATCCCTTCGGGAGCACGGGGGGAAGAAGGAGGAGAGTGAGAGAGTGGCTTCATGGTTCTGAGTTACCAGCTGGGCTTAAACCGTGACAAGTTTGCCCAAAGAGAGTTTGATTCTGATAGCAGTATAAAGCCAGTATAATTTTGAACAAAAATATTGCTCAGAAGAAGGCATTTCTTAGTAGCAAACTGAAGTCACCAACAGCAAGTCACTTCTGGATTCAGTAGCTTTTTAGGATTTTAATTGGTATCTCATGCCAAACCATATATTTGGTGCTTACCTTAAAAGGAGGCATCAATTATGGCTTTACATAGATCACTGACAGTCTGTCCCAACTGTGGGCTGTTCCCTGGCAAGGCAGGTAGCAAAGTCAAGGGCAAAGGTTGTGAGAAAAGTAGAGCATAGCCAAGGGAAGATGTAGAACTACAAAGGAAATAGAACATTAATATTGTAAGAAAAAGATGTCAAAATTGGAGGAGAGGAAAGAAATAATGCAAACAAAAAGCTAATGCAGTAAGTCACTTAATGGTATAGAAAGAGATTTGTCTTATTTACAACTTCAGGTATTTCTGTTTGTTGATATTACTAGTTACCAAAATAGACCAAATTACACTAAAATTGACTGATGAGAAAGCAGACACACTGAAAAACTGTTTACTTCATCTGTCCCACAGGTGATAATCCAAATATTCCCACAAAACTATGAGCAAATGAAAACAAACAGCAAAAAGAACTTAACAAATATAAAATTCATAAAACTCCAAAATTCCATGATACAGCTGGAATATACCTTTTCACTGTTTATAATACCAAATAAAACAAATACAAGACCTGAGTAGCTTTAAAATCTGCTCTCAAAGTATACCCAGCTTTTCTTTGTTTCCAGAAGAGCTACGTTATCTAAAGTGGTCTGGTAAATAAGCCTCTAAGAATTAATGAGAAGGATTAATACATATTGTTATGACTCAAAGCATTTTATGATTAAAAAAGAGCCCATTTAACCATAATGATTCAAATTCAGCTGCAGCAGTAGCAGGTGAAATTCCCATTGATTTAAGGGAATCTGAATTCCGTGTTCATCTCTTATGCCTTAATAACACTGTGGGCCTGAATATGACAATGCCTCTTTGTGTTTAACCAAAACAAATGCCTTAAAGGCCATCATTCATCTTTAACCCTCAATAGAGTGCTGTTTCATCATTTTCTCCTACAAGGTGTATCTCTTAATTCAAATGTATGCAATAAAAAGCATTCCCAAAGTATATCATCTCTAGTTAACCACATTAAGTATTCCCTAAATGGAAAGGTCATTGATATTGGATGGATTCCTCAATTGAAACAGAAAACTGTATCTCAGAGGAATTTTTATAGATGACGTTCATATGTCTTAATTCTGAATTGTATAACAGAGAGTATTTTTTGATAGATATATTAAACAGCATAATAAGGAAAAACACAAATAGAGAATTAAAAATGAGAGTCTCCTTCATTTGTTTCATCTCTTATTTTAGGTTTTGCTCAGACAGTCAGAAAAAATAAAAAAGTATGAGGTGATCTGTGATAGCATTTCACGTATGTTCACACAAATGTCTTGATATGTGCTGCACACTATCTATTTTAAAAAAAAAGTAACTAAAATATGCCAAACCAAATAATTAAACCCTGGTGGTTGGCTGAAGTTAAAAAGACATTCCTAAGACTTTATGCAGGCACTAATTTTGGACTTGTTGCACTATTATATACAACACAGTATTTACAGATTTCACGAGGCATCAATGTGGCTTCCAAATTACCCATTTTTCCTTCCAGAAGATAAAGATTTATTTCAGTTAACATGAAACTGAAAATATTTTCTCCTGAGAAGTGTCAGATCCCACTTAAGGTAGCTATTATAAAAATATTTTTTCCTGTCATGTCATGATTCTGTATCTTAACTGCCTTAAAAATGCTAGACCTGTCTCATATGCTCCACCTCCATAGCTCTTATATCTGCTCACCTTTATAGAGGGAGCCTTGAGGATAGGCCTTGGTGGTCTTTAGTTGTCCCAAGAAGGAAGGAAGAAACAAAAGCACAGAGGAGTGCTTTAAAATGCTTTAAAAGCATTCCAGCCTGCTCCTGGAAACAAAGGATGAGGCAGGGTGAGGAAAAGGCTATGGAAATGCAGCAATTTGAAATTACATCTGATTTCAAAATCTCGAGAAATGCTAATTTCTGGAGGTTTCTGATATGGTGATTAGCGACCTTGTTGTTACTTTTGGGAGTATGAAAATAGCAGGCAATCGGTTTTCTTCTTTATTCTTACAAATACAGGAGAAACTATATAAATAGAAAATAAAAAATACGGTCTAGGGGGAAGTTGGAGGAGTGATCTGTTGCACCTTCCTTTACAACCAAATCTGAACTCACCTGGGGCAGCATCCCTTGCTTTGGGTCACTCCTGCCTCCGGTACCTTCCTTCTGAACAAATTTTAAGCAAACTATTCAGTCGTGACTAGGGAGGTATTGTTTCATAGCTGTCAGACTACCTATAGTGCTAAGAGGTGGCAAGGAAACTGCTGGTGGTAGGAAGGGTAGAAGCAGACAGCAAAAGAGTTTTTAATTCAAAGGACTGCCGACCTTGTAATGGAGGTACTGGACAACTTCAACAAGGGCTTGAATAACCTTTCCTTCGTGCTTCTTGAAAAGACTGATCTAGCTGAAATGAATGGTGTGTTTGTACAAAACCAGATTGCCAAGCATAATTTTAAAAAGAAAAAGGCTTTCAGAAATTTGGGTCATGTTTAAACCTAAAACACTCTTTTAGGTATTATTGTAACATCAATTTGAGAAAACTAACAGAAAGTATGCACTGGATAAATGGTGGTCTTGTGTTTCAGGTGAAAAGGGAGAGTTTAGTCACAGTTTAGCATTCCTCTTAGACCCTAATAACAAACTTTGTACAACAATATCTTTTTCTTCCTTCTGTTCAAACAAAGAAGGCAACGGGATATCACAGTGCTCCTTAAAATGTACAAATCACTTCTTCTCCTGAGTTTGTTTTGCATTTCCATTGATTCTGCTGATGAGAATTCTGCTGGTGCTGCAGAATCACACAAGGGTACCTTCCTCTGCACAAGGGTAGTCAGCAACAGCTTCCTCTGAGCAAGACCTTTTGCGCTTCACCTTTCAGGTCATGCTGCCTCACTGATATTTAAATTTTTTAAAATGGCTTAGCATGCACTTCTGAGTCCTAATCTTTAGACAAACTCTTGGTTCACCTTCTAGCCCTAGACTCCTCCAAGATTAGCCTTACATAAATATTGTTACTCACAGCTACTCAGATCAGCAGAGACCCATTCCATTCAGCCTTTTTTTCCCCTTCCCTTTTTTTAAAAAAGGGCAAACTGTTTTATATTGACAACCATCTGTGAGCCTGTCTTTTAGGCCATCAAACTCTTCCATCCATTACCGAGAGCCTTCCTCACCTCCGCTGCATGACAGCGCAATAAAGATGACATACTAATTCAATGACTTGTAATTTCGGCTAAACAAAGACAAGTGCTGCAGCTTCTCCTTTTGTGTTTCGGTGCCATATCGTTGAAGCCAGCTATGCAAACATAGCACTGGGAGGGTTTTATGACAGCAGTTGAATGGGGAGAGTAGCTTGGTGTTGCTTTTTTATGGGTTTTGGCTCCATGATATTTGGCTCGGTGCTGCTGGCCATTGCCATTGTGTCTGGATTCTATGTCAGCAGCAGCTAATTGTCCCAATAATGTTTATCATAGGGATCCACCAGGGAGCTGTATATGTGGAGATAAGCTACAGGGCAATGATACTCACTATCTTACTGATCTCTATACACAGTGCTTTTGCTTCATGCCAAAAAGCTCTTTAGGTTTCCAGTCTAAGAAAGAAAGAGAGGGAAAAAAAAAAAAAAGGAAAAAATAACAGCTTAATCATTGTGCCAACAATAGTGTCTAAGGGGATGTAATCAGGTTCCTCTGATAATCTTAGCAACACATTAAAGTCATGCGCAAAAGCAGTAATTGAAGCAGTTGGTTCTTTCTACCACCTGCTGTTGAAGTCACAGGTTAATCTAAATGAGGTCCCTTTCCTATGAAGTAGGATGGAGGGCACTTTCTAAACCATGAAAACGTCTTATGCAGGCTTTGCAAAATAATAAAGAAACAGTTCATTAAATGAAAAGTATTAAGTATCCAGTGCTTGCTCAATATTTCATGCTGCTACCGGGTGTCATATCCAAGTGGAAAAGCCATTCTAATGTTTAAACCCCAGTGCACACTTCAGTTTGCATGTGGAAGCAGACAAAAGGAGTTTGTCAGGCAAATGCCCCCACATAACTAGACATTAGGGAGTGAGAGTAACAGGTTGTAGTAGGGAGTCAGAGTAACAGGTTGTAGGAAAATTACTTTTTTTTAAGGCTTGTCTTTGAACCTGAGGAATAAAACAAAAACGAATGTCTAAGTACACAATTACACTCTTTTATACTGGGAGATAATTTGAATTCTTAATTATCTTACAAGTTCTTCATATTACTTCAAGGACAACAAAATAAACAGTTGAAGATTTCAGGTCTGAACTGGACAAATTACAGTGCTTTAGTACTGGATTTTGTTCTAAAACCCAAATATGGGACAAAAGCAATAAAATGGCATTGTCATTGTCGGTAGCAACCACTATCATTACAAGCACTTTTAGCACCTTTTACCATAATAAATCATCTATAATTAAAGGCTCAGTGCTGTGGCTGTATTACCAGGTAACTATTATTCTTACTAGCCCTGCAAAGTTGCCCCCAGATCTCTGCCACACACATTAGTAATCTCCTTAAGTATTAGGTGCAGAAACTCAGCAGAGTTAATAAAATGCTATAGCTTCATCTCCAAATTACAGAAATCCCTCCCTTATGGAAAAGTCCTGAAGGATTTAATAAGGATACCAACAGTTATTTCCTATAGAAATTACTCTGAAATAATTTACATAATTTGAGAAAATGATATACTTCCTACAGGCTTTTGAACCATCCTAAGGGATTCTGTAGCAAAGATAGCGCACTTTCTGAAATTCTATTGGATATTATAATATTCTACTATATTCTAGAGAAATCTTCCATAAAGGGCTGTTGAACTCCTTCTCTGAAATTAAACTGATCATGTTCCTACAACAGCAGGGTTTTGGGTATTTTTTCCCTTTTGTTTCTACTCATTCACAATGACTATGTTTGCTTTATCAGGTAAAGCTGCACAGGAGTGGATGTGCAGCCAAAACACTGACTGAGGGTCTAGCATTCACATTGTACATATTTTTGGGTGGTGGTTAAAATGGACTTCATTGGAAGGAAAATGTTTTTGTAAGAAATCAGTGAACGTCAAGCCAGAATATGACACGTTAGAAAAATTATAAAAATAATGTAAGAAACGAGTCTTCAAATGCAACCATCTACTGCAATGACTGAATATATACAATAAAGAAACACAGCAACAAAGTTTAGAGAAACGTGGTTAAAAATGGAAATGCTCACGCATAAAACCCAGACAAAATGTCATAAGAAGTGAACAAAGTGAACCTTCATTTGCTGGGTCTTCCAGGACTATTCTGACAAGAACAGTACAGCTAGAAAAAGTATGGTTGTGTAACAGTGACAGAAAATTTTAAAAAAGAAAACCAAAACCAACCAACTAAAAATAAATAAATAAATAATCAAATAAATAAATAAAATACATAAACCCCAACAAAACAAAAGTCAAACCTAGTCAAATAACTTAAGAGAAAGTTCTAAGTGTCTATCAAGAAGCTAGCTTTTGCCAGCTTTCTTAGAAATTTTGGGGCACCCCAACTTTCCCTGTGTTACCAGAAAATCTAAACACAGACTCAGACATTCTGTAACAGTCAAAAATAATCAGAAAGCAGAATATACCACAGACTGATGGTTACTATGGAATATGATGATCACTTGAGTTGTGCAGCCCACATGGACTTCTGAGGTCCCCTTGCTGTACAGCCCAAGTGATATATTTTCATCTTTCACATTTATCTTGCTTTCTGTTTTAGAAAGCAAGACCTGATTCTGCCATCATTAGTCACACTGAGTTGTACCTGACTCTGCATGTAATCCCTATTGATTGCAGTATTAATTCTTGTTAAATGCTGTTCATACAGGAAAAAAAGTTGTCACTAAGGAGAACTTGGAAGGATTCATGTACTGTTTCATCTTATTTGTAGCCCTCTTTCTCTCCACTTTAGTGTGTGCGCCTTCTTCCATCTCTCTCTTTATTTTAACCCTCCTGTTTCTTTCTCTAGTCCTTTTCCGATCTTTCTTGGTACTCTCTCCCTTCCTGTCCCTCTCTTTCAGTCCTCTGTGCATCTCAGACTCCATCACTTACATTTCCAATTGTCAGCAAAGAGAGAAGACAGAATGGGTCTGAGGTTTTTTTGTTATCAGTTGTCAAACTGCACAAAAACATTGCTGAAGGTCTGTCTGTACTTGCCAAGTTCCCAGTATCCCCCATTCCTACTTGAATTGGGCTGTGAAGGGCAAAACTAAGTAGGAGTTTCATAAATTACCAAAAATGACACTCCCAAATCTACCTCTGGATGGAGGAGCAAGACTTAACCCATTATTCACCCCGCCTCCCTCTTTCCATACTCAACACAGGGTTAATCCTTGTGACCTTGCTTTCTTACCACATATAGGAATATGAAAATTGAAAATAAACACAAATGCAACCTTCCAAACCAAAACTCTCATTCATGTTTCCTCAGGGAATGGTGAGAGAACACATTCTGTTTGATAGCTACGTCAAGTTATAGCAATACAGGAATGGATATACAATAGCCTTTTCCCCCTGTTTTTACTGTTCCATTATAAGTGAGTATAGATTACATCCACTGTATTATGTTTAAATAGAAAACCAGAAAATATTGTAAAAGGGCAGGAGATTACCAAAGATTCATCATATTTAGACTGCACCGAAGAGGATCTATGCGTTGTATTTCAGAAATCTGTTCTCCAGGACCTCACCGTTCTGTGCATTTTATGTGCTGTGCAGTGGTTTCTAAGAGAAGCAGCAACCTGCTTTTGGAGTGCAACTCAAATTCCAGCTAGTCTATATTCTTGACTGCTGAGTTAACTCTTTTAAGGTCTACTACCATTAGGAATAATTCAAAATATATTGGCCTTTCCTATTTTTTAATCCTTGCCCTGAGTTCACTCTTCTCCTTTGGGATATGAATCTTTGAAGCTTCACTTTTCCATTTCACTGCTCTGGTAGCTCTCTACAACATCCACAGGGCTAGGATGGTGTATTTCCAGCTTTTGAATGAACTATAATTGCTTATACCATCTTCAGAATATCAGTCTTCAGCACTTCTCCTATTTACTAGTCTATTCCTAAAACAAGCGTTGCTTTTAAGCAGCAGATGGCTTTTCCACAGCAAGATGACTCAGGGTACAACCCATGTTTATTCCATGCTCTCAGAGATATTTCTGTTTGAATTCTGAATAAAATAGGTGATGGATTCTATTGAAAACATGTTTTTAAATTCCTCCTGTTAAACACTTTACTGTAATCTGGCATTTAAAAACTACCAAACTTTGAAATGCCAGATACAGAGAGTATTTATTAAATAAACTAAAAGCGTGCCCTTACCTATGGGCAAAATGAATGAAATACATGCACAATTTAGAATAAATGAGAAAAAGTCATGTGTAACCACTGTGCAAATTATTTTTATAAGAGGAAAACATAACAAATGCTAGCAAGCCTTTATATTAGATTCTAGAAGTGCATGTTTCTGAAGAAACAAATGGTAGTTTTCTAAAACAAGTCTTTGTGAGTAGATAGACAAATACATTTTTAAGGAGTTTTTTAAAGTGAACAACGAACATTATGGGAAAGAGTAGCTGTTGGCCCCTACTATTCTGAAACCAAAGAACCCTGCAATACACTTAAGCACGATTATGACAGTAATTGTAGAGGAAAGAAAGGAGAGGGAGCTTTAAAAGCAGTCCCAAAAGTGCCTGAGAAATTTGAGTAAAACATTTTTAAAGCCTTTGAAGAATCCTTGCGTGTACCTGTTTTAGAATTGGCTGATTCCCATTCTATTTTCTGCACCATTAACACATTTGCCAGCTAAGCTCTGATGCCAACTTTGTTATTGTTAAAATGGCAATGTGTGAAGCGAGGAGTATACAACCTGGATTTCAGAGCTCAGAGCTAGTAGCAATTCTGGAAGTTAGAGAAAGAGAGAAAGTGTTTTGTTTGGGTTTTATATTGGCAAAATTCTATCTAGAACCTACAGTGAAAAAAAGATAGCAAAAGTATAGCTCTTAATTTTTTAAATTTTAAATCTATGGCCACGCCATTTATCTTACAACAGATACAGCTGTTAGCTAGAATGGATTATTACTCTCTAAACGATTCTGGGGTTTTTTTTTTAAACCACAGTATATCTGCTTATTATCACAGCAACAAAGGTCTCACCATAGCCTTTTCATGAAATCCTTTTAATTGTTGATGTCTGATTAAATACTCTAAGGTATTAGTACCTCTGAAAAGTGATTATTGACTTTTCTTTTAAGAACATTTAAGATGTTTGTCTGCAAAGTCTTTGTTTGTAATGGGCTATGTAACTAAAATATATATGCCAGAAGTTTCACACACATACCCAATATGTTAAAAAAAATATTTGAACATTCTATTTAAACATACTGTAGGTCCAACTTGTATCAAAACAAACTTGTGAACTTCAGAGCAAGCATGTAGCAAAATATTTCTACTTCCTGACAAATTAATTTAAATTCATTTTGAATGGTCAACTTGTTACCTCAGACAAATATAGACAACTATTACAACAAAAAATGATCAAGAAGCTGGAAAGCTTCATATCCTCTAGCTCTATACTCAAAGTAACTAACTTGCAAATCAAAAAGTCCTTACTTTACATTACTAAGAGGTGTAATGTTATTTGTCTTCATCAGAAAGGTCAAGGGAGCAATCACTGATGAAATAACAGCTCCTTACACATTGTTAAGAAATGGTACATGCTTGAATCAGTTGCCTTTAAGCTAAACAAACTGTTCAAATTTTGTTACTTGACCAGATTTTGTCACTAATGGCATCAGAATCTAGTTATTAGAGTATTTCTGCAGTCAGGTAGTCATTTCTTATGTGTTCATCACTGGTAAATACATTGCCTGCAAGTTCGTGGTTTACCAAGTTAAGAGATGGTTTGGGATTTTCCAGTTATTTTCATTACATGTGTTTTTACATGTGTTCAAATGTGTAATGTTTTCACAACAAACTTATGGAGGCTTTTAGGAGCATTAACAGCAGCTCTTTAACTAGTCATGAATACAATTATTGACATAATGTGAAGCTGAAACAAACATTAATCCTGAAAACTCCACTTGCAGAAGTAATTAATAAATACATGCATTTTGAGACTGGAAAACTCCGTAATCTTTCAGAGAACTCTTTGTCAAGAAACCGTTGAGAATTCAATTTTACTATCGTATTTGATTTTCAAATTACGATTATTTTTCTCATCTAATCACAATTCATACCTAGGATAACTAGGAACTATTGCAAATAAATATTTATCTGTCAAGAAGTATTCTGGGGTGAAGCATATTTCATTTAAAAAAATGCATATAAGAAAATTCCTACTCATCCAAACAGCACTAAAATGATAAACTACAGGAATATTCTCTGTTTTCTCGCGGTATGGATCTACCTCCAGAATTACACCTAGGAATTACACCTAGTTATAGAAAATACTAGATTTCCACCCATCACAGAATTTTGTAGGAGCATTTTTTTCTTCTCTGATAAGCTTTCACTAAAACAAACAGCAAAGTGAGAAAATAATAAATACTGGAAAAGGTCCAGTATAAAAAGTAATGATTTGATAGAAGTCAGCATCATGTGTGTAAAATAGCTTTAAAGTTGCCACAGGGCTTCAGGTGTGGGTCTCAGCAGAACTAACCCTCCAACCTGCTCTAATTTATTCCACCTGCAAATGGTCCCCCAGGTTATTAGCTCTAGATAGTTGTCCTCTTAGTGTTCAGACAGACTGAGGTGTAAATGACAGCTCAATCAGCTTTATATTAGAGCTGTCTTCTCTTAACTAGAGAAACCAGACTACAATCTGGACATCGTGACCAGATTGCAGTGAAAGAGGGATTTACATATCACCTACTGTTATGCATCCACCCTGTTCAGTTTAAGTTAGATGACTTAAATCCATCAGTTCTTCCTACGAGGGAGTGAGAAAAGAGAGATGCTACTTAGCCCTTTAAAAACTTGTAGAAAATGCAAATGTTTACATTATCTCCTGTTTATAATCAACTGGAAGAATGGGAGCCATAGAATAATTTTATAGAAGTTATAAATAAAATCTTCAATGCAATATCTAAATCAAATTAGAAAAAAAATGAAGAGTTACACATTTTACAAATTTCTGCTGCTCCATTTTGGTAAAACCATGCTAGCACAGAAGAGAAGAGATATGAATTAATTTCTTCAGTATAAGCAATTGCTACTAATTTCTGTGGGAGCTGCATGAATCAAGGGTAACAGACCACCATTAAGATGAATGAAACTGAAAAACTGTTGACTTTCAGAAATCAGTAAAACCAGGCTGGCTGAAAGACAAGTTAATATATTTTTAATTAGATCTCCATTTGCTCAAGATAAAGATTGCAGTCTCAGTGTGAAATGTATCTCAAAATATTGAGTCAAATGTGTGGCCCCAGAAGAGCTATTTCTTAATGTGCTAAGCATCTACACCTGGACTAAGGGATCTGAGTATACAAGAAATCTTTGCAAGACTGATTACCTAGATGGCATGATATGTGGGCACTGTGTGCCTATTTAGATCTATGTGATGTCTAGCATGAAAATAACATAAACTGTAATAACTACAAACAGTCTAAAATTACCTTGCAAAGCAGAACTGCTTGCTGTTGGTTGAGAGAGAAATCCTTTGACTGGTAAATAATTTTAAACATTAGATAAATTAACAACACCATTAAATTTTAGTTGTTGCTAATAAGCGTTCCAAAGAATGTTATTCACACAAATGCAACTTGATATGTTGTGGTTTTAAGCAAGTAGAAAATAAGGAACTATTGGCCCTAGTTCAGCAAAACTGTCAAAAGCCAGTGATGAGTCAAAGGCAACTCTTTCTCACTCTGAAGACTGAAACACCTCCTCTTTGAGACGTGTTAGGAACAGCAGGCTATCTGCAAAAGTCACATTGTCACGGTGAGAACAGAAACCTGGTGATATGTGATATCCATATATTTTCATCCCCTAAAGAGGCTAGAAAATCCATCTGATCTACCTAGAATGCATCTGGAAATGGGAAGACAGATCTCTAGTTCCTGTGGGAGCACGTCCCCGTCTCATGGAGCAAGCCAAGAGAAGAAGGTTGACCAGTTTCCGCGTCTGCAGACAAGCGAGTGCACTCTTCACAGTGCATAAGGAGTGGCCTAAAAAAAAACAATAAAGAATATATTTTTGTACCTTACCTCTTGGAAGAATTCTCTGCACACAGACAGGGTGGACCAGAACCGAACTTCCCCCTAGCTAGTTGGGTTCCCAGAAGCTGAATGGCGGTGTGATATTACACAACTGGCAAAATAAAACTGATGCATATTCTTGGATAGCTGGCTGTGAGGCAAGGAAGTAATGATTTATAGTGTTCATGCTTCTCATTTCAGCTTGGATTTTTCATGAATTTTAAAACTGTCATTGGCTTCATTTGGCATTTGCTCTTTTCTCACTACATACACTCTACCACATACATAATTTAGAATTCCGCAACCACAATTTAAGTAAAAAAAAATAAAAATATATATATTCATTTTCTTAGAGCCTTAAAACAAAGCTATGTTCTGGGTTTTTAAAAATCTAAACAAAGAAAATGGAAAGTGTTTAAAGAAAAAGAACAGCATGAATCAAACTATACAAAGGAAAACACATTGTCTCTTCTTTTTCAGTACACACCTTGTTTAAAAGGTACAACCAAAATATCTATAATCAAAATTTCAGGAGAAGGAAAGGCAAACCCAGGCAGTCTGCATTTATTTTGTGTCAGCTGAACACTAAACCTCTCATCTTATGCTTGAATCTTGGTATAGTGAAGACAGATAATTCCCCTGAAAAACTGTAGTAAGTGATCTGCCTCCAAATATGACATAAAAAAAAAGAAATACGCTGGTACTGATACTACAGTGATAAGGTCCTCAGACTTAAATTTATTTAGCTTTTGTAGCAGTACATTTTCAGCTTCTGTTGTCCATTAAGCATGTTAGGGGTATTGAGTCATGGGCAATGTTGTAAGATGGGGTTCAGGGCAGAAAGTAGGAAGGAAATAATCTACTGGCTACTGAAACAGCTACCAGGATTCCCACTTGCTTACATAGCAGAAGGTTCTAAGAAATCCCTCTTGCCCATGCTAAAAAAGACACTCACATGCCAGGCTGATTGGATTTAAAGGAGAAAAGGTTTTACTCCCTGAACACTGGGGGCAAAAGACCAAAGTGATGGAGTTGTGTCTGTAGGTTACAGAGGAAGTGTATTTTATCAGAAAAATATATTTGAAAGTCTGACCTTTATGAGGAGAAATATAGGTCTGGCACTGACAAATTATTGTGAGTAGTAGCAGTCCAGATATCATTATTAGACGGCATTGTGAAGCACAAGTTGAAAGACTCAGTCCTTCACTCTGTCATCCTATTCTCCAATAGCGTAGTTCAGCCTGGGATGCATGTAAATATGATGGATCACATTTCTGAGTCCCAGAACCCTCATTATTATCATTGACTTATAGCACCAGATATGCAGAATTTGCATCTCCAATGAATATTTGGGATACCATGTGGTGAGCCTTGGGCAGAATGATCAAAAGCTGGAGGTATTTTTCACACAATTTCTACATCCCTGTGATGGATTTTTCTGGCATTTTCATGTGAGATTTGGAGGCATTTTTCTGACTAGACGACAGGACCATGTATTTAAGGATTCTGCCCAAAAGTGACAGTTGGCAATCTACTTGTAACAAACATCCCACTGGTTTGGGTAAGAAATTAAAAATACTTTTCCAGTAGTAGTGCTAGTTTGAGAGAAATTGAGATAACCCAATGAGGTGAAATCAAGATGGAAATAGTAAAGATTGCTCTTCAGATGACCTTTTCTAAATAGTATATAAGATTTCTCCCATTAAATTAACATATTTACATAAATATCAAGCTTTCATACTGAGCAATAATCAGTTATCTTCCTCTGAAGCAAACAAAAGGAGTTATTAAAAATACATCAACAGTTTTGGGGAAACAGGAAAGACCAGCTTCCTCTTTCGATATACTGGAGCCTCTTACTTGCTGTATACTGCCCAAAACAGAAGTGTAGAACAACATTTGAGCATGGAATCCAGCGACCCCAGAAGGCGAGGTCTGTATTAAGAAATTTTCAGTGCAGCTCCCCACCCTCACTGAATCTACTTATTTATTCTGAGTAAATAGGAAACAGTTTAAAAAAATGGTACTTTCTGCACTAAAATGCACTTCCAAACATGTCTCAAGGTTTTATGCTTGGTTCTGACTAGTATGATTAAACATCTAGTGGAATAATTAGATTAGACTCACTTAACAGCCCCACTTAAATTCAAAGTCCTTCCTCTGTCCAGAGAGCATAAAAAATGATGTACCGAGTTGTCCGCAAAATTTCCTGATTATTAATCCTCTTAACATCTATATGAGAGAACATTTACTGTAAGATCAAGATAAAAGTCCAAAAAGCTGTTCCCTTTCACTTGTCGCTATAAAAGTATCTTTTTGTCTACAACGCCTCAGACAGCCACTGGGGCCAAGCCAGGATTCCTGTAGTGAAACAATTGACTTGGCATCATGTTGACACATATAAACAACAGTCTGTCAACAGGCCTCACATTAGTGACAGAACATTTTTGGCAAAACAGTAGCATCCTTCTGGGCACTATGGCAATAACAGCCAGTAGCATCCATTCATGCCTTCACTCTACAGCACAATATTAATTAAAAGATTATAGCAGTGACACTTATCCAAGAAGCTAAACACCCACAGAAATCTCCATGCAGAAGAGTAGAATGTTTATTGAATGAGAACATGCCTCTAGCTGCTTTTTCATACAGTAATTTTAGACTTACGCACTGTATGTAACCTCTGTCAGTTCACAATTAGCGGATAAATGTAACTGCTTGCTTGCAAATGGCTATATGAAGTGTATATACACACACATATGCCATCAACTTATGTAAATCAACTTCTGTAGCCTGAATAATAAAAAGCACAAAACAAATAGCATTGTTTATGAAAATAAGCAGTGCTATGGGCTTTTTCTTTCCTTTTTTTTCTTTTTCTTTTTTTTTTTTTTAAATGAGGACCCAAATGAAAAGAAAATTGACAGTTTAATGTTTTTTTATATTTTACCTTTTTATGTTCTCTCTAACACCTAAAAATACATGTAAGGGGGATTACATATATATACACAATATCTATCAATTATTTAAAAGAAGGTGGAAAAATATTTAAACTACTCAATGTTTTTACCATAGCAGCTTTGATTTTTCACATTTATCTAAGCCTGTAAAATATGACTTATATTTATTAATAATCCTTTAGAGTCAATGAACCAAAATTAGGGGTAATGTATGGAAGGGAACTTGGAAGGGTGGGGAAACATTGATTACCTGCTGGCAACTGGGTGGAAGTTTAAACAGTAAGAAAACGGAAAGTGTAGAGGAAAGTGGGTGGCACCCAAGAATCCCAGAAGAAGCATAACATCAATTCTGGAAGCTGTGTAGGCAAATTAGTATGGTAGTTTGTCTGAGCTAATTAGGCTTACTGAGATACCCCACACTGTGTTGCAAAGAAATGCTCTGACCTCATGTGACAAGAGGCATCTAGTATATGGGATTCATAGGCCCAGCATAGGAACCTAAAGAAACATGGGGGGGAGGGCGAGAAAAGTTCAGCGGAGACCTTTAGAGGTCATATGATCCTTCTGGCAGAATTTTATGCCTAAACCACCCTAAACAGGTTCTTGTCCTTTCCTAAGCATTTGGTGGTGCAGATTCTCTAACTTACCCATTTTAATTCAGTCCTAAAAAACTTTCTGATTAATATCTCATTTCTCACCCTAGTCCCATGAAAAGTGGACTTGACTTTTTCATTGCACTGATTTATTAATCATTTGGAGGATACTCTGGCCTTCCTCAGGCCAAATCAAACCAGTTCTTCTCATCTAATGGGATTCACAGCAACAAATATGTGAATGTAAGGACACCTATTGCCAACAGCAACCAGAGCTGAGCTCTCTCTGAGATGTGATCCCCCTCCTTTAGCAAGGCTGGATGATACTTTGAGCTTTTCCACTAAGTTAAACATATAAATTCTCCCCTCTGGAAGAAAGAAAGAAAGAGTTAATTTTCTGTTTTAAAATAGCTGGTGATAAACTTACAGTCACATCATACACTTCAAAATGTGTCACAACTGTCAGGCTACAGGTTAGACAGGGTTTCCTAAGGCAAAAAAAGGAGAAACAAGCAAGAGTACGTGATACTTCACACAGGAACATTCATATATAAAAGCCATGATCTGATCCAGCTTCTGCGCGGAGGCTTCTTTATGAATTGCATTCTCTTCTCTTTTTTTTTTTTGTTTTTGTTGTTGTTTTGTTTACGTAGAATGCAGAATCTAAAAAGCACATTCTCTTGCAGGTCACATCCTCACCACAAAGCTTCCTGTGCTCTGTGCTCTCCTTGTCCCTCCTATGTAACCTTTGCTTTTGGAGCTGCCTAGCACCCCTGTTTCTAGAGAGGTGATAGGAGGTGCGGTAGCCAAATGTGGTGCGGTAGCCAAATGTGGTCTCAGCCTGGTACGTGAGTGTACTTCTGAAAGGACCTGCTTGTGACAGAGTTTCAGTCTCTCTGGTCAGAAGGTGGCGTACCCCATTTTCAGGTGCAAGTTTTCTAACTACTGGAAATATTATGGTGGTTATTTTTCTGAATCTGTGTTGTCCAGACTGAGGACTTTACTTTTAGCAAGAATGGGAGGAACACGGCCAAATACATCTTTGATCTTTCAATTAAGAGTCATAAAATTAACTATATTGAGCCAGATTCTTCATCTCCATGTGCAGAATCTTACTGACTTCATTACATGCATGCCAAGAGTGCCTGATGAAATCTAAACACTTAAAGAGAATGCTCTTTTGTGTATGGGAGACACATCCTACCTACAGATCAGCAGAAACAACCTCACCACAGCACCTGAGACAGTACAGATAAAGGCTAGATTAGCCAGCATGCTGCATCATAACACACTTCCAAGTGTTCAAATTGAAGCAAAGGAAATATTTATTAACTTAATGAGGGATTGTAAGACTTGCCTCTGTAGCCCCTTTTATAGAGTTTAAAACAAAGAACGAATACTAAGGCAAAAATAGCAAAACTAGTATTAGGAATAATTAAATCCTTCTCAAATTTGAACAGTTAAGATGATACTAATTGAAGCTGATTTTTTTTTTTTTTTTTTTTGCCTTGAAGGAAACTTCAGGATTTTTGGAGCTCTGATTTGAAGCTGAGATTTTGAAATTCCAATATTTTGAATTTACAATGTCAAAATCAAATATTTAACTTTTTTTTTTTTGATCAACAGAAAAGCTTTTTGCATTACTGCATTAAAATATTTCATTTTGATGTATTTAACCACTCTAAAAAGCTTTGCTTCAAGTAAATTCACAGTTGGATTTTTTTTTTTAA
The DNA here is from genome assembly GCF_033783945.1 of Neopsephotus bourkii. Taxonomy (NCBI): domain Eukaryota; kingdom Metazoa; phylum Chordata; class Aves; order Psittaciformes; family Psittacidae; genus Neopsephotus; species Neopsephotus bourkii. The sequence continues at coordinate 5,288,384 of NW_026901987.1, read as the reverse complement.
TTGATACTAGTTGCCTATAGTTATTACTGAGTCTCTTATTTTCCATACTGGGTATGCAGATTGCACATTGCTTTGACAGTTTAGGTTACATGGTGTCCCTAAATTTGCTTAGCTAAAAAAAAAATATGTATTTTTCTCTCATTAATGTAGTCATCTGGAGATCTCATAAAAGTAATAGAGGCCTGGCCCACTACTGCCTTGTCACAATGGATTATCATGAGAAAGCACCAATTAAGTGCTAGTCAACAAATTGGAACTGTACTTTTTAGGGTCTGCCCTGTGACCTAAAATGAGTTATCTTGATTTTTCAATGAGAAAATTCAGTTGGGAAAAAGTACCACAAAACAAAACTAAAAAGAAAATCACATTACTTTCTAGAAAATTTATTTCCATGAAAAAGAAGATCTCAGGCAGCTGTGTTTCAGAATTAGTTGAATACTGGAGTCTTGCAATAGCTCATTCTTCTGTCCAAGGGGGAAGGGAAGGGATGGGAATGGAACCACTAATTAGTAAAATATACAAGATTATTCATAGATACATATCTAAAGGACAGGTACCTAGCAGTCTCTAAAATTCAGTTGCTGGGCTTTCACAGCACAGTGTAGTGCTCTCAAGGTCTGTAAAGTTATTCTTACAGTAAAAGAAAGAAAAAAATTGAGTAGCTCAAGTTTAGGCAGGTATTTTCTGGGCTTGCAATTCTTACAAATGGAATGTTGGATTTTGGTTTTGGGTTGTTTTTTATGATGTTTTTGTTTTGTTTGGTTTTTTTTTTGTTAGTTTTTTGTTTTGCTTTGTTTGGGTTTTGTTTTTTTTTTTTAAGGATTTTTATCTACTTCCCTCTAAAAAACAAAAGAATACAAGCATGTTTTTTTGCTATAGAGTTTCAAGTTTATTCTCCTGCTTCTGGGTCTCAAAGGAAAAAGTTACAAGAAAGGAATTAAAATGACTCTTCAGGGGCTCAGAAAACATGAAATAAAAGACTTCAAATGATGAAATGTGTAGAGTGATTTGTGGTGGCTTGCGAATTGTATTGAACGCTAACTAGCAGAGTGATACTGTAGCATTCAGTCTTGATTCCCTCCCTCCCAATCTTTTCTCTCCCCGATTGTTCAAGTGTCATAAGCTTTTTACATTTTAGCTGGGTTTCTCCTAACATTGAACAGAAGTGAGAAGGCTGAGAGAACAACTTCTAAGCCTATCATTTTTCTCTCGTCTCACTGTCCCTACATTATACATGGATGGTTCTTATTCATAAGTTAGAAATACAGCTCTGAATTCTGAATCTTAAAATTATTCAATTCATAACACTGTTGGGAATGTTTAGTTCTTTGTATTTTTCTTTAAGTATTTAGATACTCGACACTTGTTGATTTAACTGGGGTCTGTACATGCCTACATTCAAAGCAAAATTAGCCAGTGAGAATAGTCTGAATGTGGTTACTTCTCATTTTGTTATAATAAATGAAAAAAAACAGACTATTTTGTGAACAATTAATCCCAAATTCCCTTGCTTAGCATCCTTATAAAAGCATTGTAGATATGGTCCAGCTGCCTAACAAACGCTTACAGCCTAACCAGTTGCTATTCTAATTAGAACAATTTATTTTTCAGGATTCATGTTTTCAAACACAAATGTTCAGAGATTCAGAGTTAATTTTCATAGCAGCAGGCATAACAGCATAACACATATGTAACTTCGGGATGTATTATGCACATGATTCAGCATATTTCTTGTTTGTTCTGTGATATCCAAAAGACACCACCTACAGTTCTCAAAAATTATTTCCAAATCTCTTAAGAAGCTGTCAGCTAGTACCTTTCATCAAGCAACCTTCCAAATTTTGTGCACAACTTAGAAAGTTCTGGCAAGCTCTGTCATGTACCCTTGTGTTTTAGACTGTAGTGGGTGTTTGTAAAATCTAAAATACTAAGAGGAAAGTTTGTCATATTGGATGTTATGACCAAAAAAAAAAAAAGCATGAATACCCATGAATAATAGCCTAGAAAAGCATTTGTAAAGATTTCAGTGGAAGCTACTGAATTAAAAAACTAAAAAGAAAAACCAACCCAAAATTAATGTGGTTTACTCATAAAGTACAATTAGAGACAATTTTTCTGCAAATGAACTATATCACTGTCTTGGTGTTTGCCACATTCTCACTGCCCTCAAAGTGACCATGAAGTAAGCTCAATTCTTTAAAATCAGCTAATTCTTTAAAATCAGCTTTCATTATCAACAGTTTAGCAGTCTTGACCTCTGAAAAATTCTGCCTATCTTTCAAGAGTGCACCACTTTAAGTTTTAAAAACTTAGTTTAGAAAATGTCTTAATAAATAGTTACTACATTATCTAAAATGAGTGACTTCAGACTCCTGCATGCCTTTGACAGGGACTTGAGTCAGGGAAGAGATCTAGCAGAGACACATAGACTTTGACTTCCAAAATCTTCTCTCATTAAACTCATTTTAGGTATCTATAAATGGAATACTTTTTGCCCTGTGGTCTTGACTCTGAAAATATGTGGTTCTGCTCAGGCTAAGTTGAGTGTATGTAATCATTTATTTATTAGGAAAACTTTGCCTATGTAAAAATAAATAATAACAAAACCAAAATGTGGTCTGCCAAGTTTTTGCAGCCCATTGTGTGGCAAAATCTAAATGGTGCCATGGAGTGAAATTTGTCTGAAATCAAGGGTGAAGCCCTTGATGGGACACGCATGACAAAACTAGAGCTCACTGCAGATTGAGTTTTGATAAAGTACTTCCATTAATTTTAAGGGAAACAGAAATATGCTGCTCCCATCCTATTCTACACAGTCTTTTTGACAAAACAACTTAGCAGTTTAGAAGTTTTTGGTTACAAAGATTTCATCAGGATGCATTTTTCTTTTTTACTTAAATTAGAACTGCTGCTGCATCTTTGGGAAGTTGCATTTCAGAAATGTGTGCCTCTTTCAAAGTGTGATAGGGCTGCTGAATGAGCAGAAGAGCATTTCTGGTGGGTTCAGTCAGTCATAGCCTGGGTAATGTGACTGCTCTGCTGCTTTGAAGGTCCCCTGCTCCTGCTGCAAAGCACTGCAATGCAATCAAAAAAATCAATTATGTTTTCAGTCATAAAACTGGCAGCCATGAAATTTTCAGTTTTGTGGTACATTTCATTGTTGACTTTTAAGCTGGAAAGCAAAATTTTTGGTAGAAATTAGGGTAGCATTCAAGGTAAATACTATTCTGTTGAAAAAACCCTCAACAAACCATGTCTAAAAAATATTTTTTCAGTAAAATTCAATAAGGCAGCTGTAAATGGGCATCGTAGAATCATAGAATCATAGAATGGTTAGGGTTGGAAAGGACTTAAGATCATCAGGTTCCAACCCCCCTGCCATGGGAAGGGACACCTCTCTCTAAACCATATCACCCAAGGCTTTGTCTAACCTGGCCTTGAACACTGCCAGGGATGGAGCATTCACAGCCTCCTTGGGCAACCTATTCCAGTGCCTCACCACCCTTACAGGAAAGAATTTCCTCCTTATATCCAATCTAAACTTCCCATGTTTAAGTTTTAACCCATTACCCCTTGTCCTATCACTACAGTCCCTAATGAAGAGTCCATCCCCAGCATCCCTATAGGCCCCCTTCAGATACTGGAAGGCTGCTGAAATATTTGTACAAGAAATATTAACGATAGCTACAATTTCTGGAGAAATTCCAGAAATCACAAATACAGATTCATCTAGGAGTTTTTAGTTCAGAATGCATTATGTTTTTCTAATAATGGTGTCAGTTGTAAGTGTTAGTGCAAGAAAGTCCTGATAAGATTAAGTTAATCTGTATTTAGCACATACCAGATGAAGTATTCTTTTAGGGTTCCACAGGAAACATTGAATTCTCTATCGTTTTTCACATTACTGCCCATGACTTTGCTCAACATACCTTTGAATTTTCTCGTAAACTTCATTTAGAAAGATATCCTGAAATCTGTTTATTTTGAAGGAACTCTAGGGAAAAGTGAAACTCACTTGCTTTTAATGTTGATATGACACATAGAGCATGCTAAATGCATATGCACTATATGTATCAATAAATAACAACTGTAACTTCATTGACAGTGTCTTCTAGAAGAGGATGAGAAAGGACTACACAAACAGTGGTTTAGGCTGAGGTTTTTAGAAACACCGAAGGCATTAAGGCAGTAAATTCCCATTTAAATTCAGCAGAAGTTGGGACTCTGACTCCCCTGAGCTCTATTAAAAACCTCCCCTCCCCCTTGATTCACAAATGCAGTTGCTCCATTAGTTTGATTTTGATAAATTAACAGTGCTTTTAAGGTTTCCTTGAATTAATTTCTCAAATGTTTCTAAACTGAAATACATCAGTTATTTCCTCTTTTAAGCATAAAGGAATTCAGCAGTATTTCAAAGTGTTTGTAAATGGTGGCTTAATAGCTCCTAATGTATCATGGCCCAGTTTTTACAAGTTGATTATGAATGCTTATGCAGTTTAAAAAATCAAATGGCAGCCCTTACAACCATGGCTCATATTAATTGAATAGGTAAATTACACTCTTTATAGCAGAGTAATACATATGACAATAAAACGCTAACAATTTACCTCTCAAAGGTTGGGCCAATGTGACAACCTGTTCTGTGAATGGGAACAAGTAAGGGCAATAACATGGTGTTGAGGAATGCTCTCTAGCACAACCTGATAGCAGTATATCAGCACAGACTGTCTCTGATGGACAGCTGTGTCTTGTCAAGACACATCATAGGGTTACTGATCAGGAAGAAAAAAGGGTATATGCATACTATCCTTCAGTAACAGTGAAAATCTGATGCATAAGCATATTGAAACCAAAGCACGAAAGAATGGAAGGCTACAACTTTACTAGCAAAACCTCAGTAGACATTAACCAAAATTCACCCTGTTCCTCAAGTGGCCCCAGCACAGCCAAATGGGGGGTCTGGAGGGTGAGGGGGCAGGGATCATGCTGATTAGGATGAATTCCCATTACACCTTATAATTTAATGTATTTTTCAGGTTTACACTGGTTATACTACATACTAGTAATAGGAAAACTGGGTGTTTCTAATAACAGCCCAGGAGTTCTGGCTGGAATACAAACATACCCAAAATGCTCTAGCGAAAGGCATCCCTGCCCATGGCAAGGGAGTTGGAACTGGGTGATCTTTCAAGTCCCTTCCAAGACAAACCGTTCTGTGAGTCTATGATATGCAGCCAAACGCAAGTTAGAACAACAGTAAATATTGATCCTCTGATCAGCATTCCAAATTCTGCATTTTATTTTCTAATAACGGTGCAAGTGGAACAAATTCTGATTCTAATTCACTAATAGAAAATTCTGCCAGGAAAGGTTTCCTGTTTGAATAAAATTTCTGCCTTCTGCCTGACATGCAGTCTGGTGTTAAAGTCATGTTGCAAGAGAATATCTGTGTGGCAAAGATGGGTCAGTTGTAGGTCTGAGACACTTAGGTATTCTCAACAGTTAAATGATGACATAGAATCATAGAATAGTTAGGGTTGGAAAGGACCTTAAGATCATCAAGTTCCAACCCCCCTGCCATGGGCAGGGACACCTCACACTAAACCATATCACCCAAGGCCTCGTCCAACCTGGCCTTGAACACTGCCAGGGACAGAGCATTCACAGCTTCCCTGGCCAACCCATTCCAGTGCCTCACCACCCTAACAGGAAAGAATTTCCTCCTTATATCCAATCTAAACTTCCCCTGTTTAAGTTTTAACCCATTACCCCTTCTCCTATCACTACAGTCCCTAATGAAGAGTCCCTCCCCAATATCCTTCTAGGCCCCCTTCAGATACTGGAAGGCATCTATGAGGTCTCCACGCAGCCTTCTCTTCTCCAGGCTGAACAGCCCCAACTTTCTCAGCCTGTCTTCATATGGGAGGTGCTCCAGACCCCTGATCATCCTCGTGGCCCTCCTCTGGACTTGTTCCAACAGTTCCATGTCCTTTTTAAGTTGAGGACACCAGAACTGCACACAATACTCCAAGTGAGATCTCATGAGAGCAGAGGGGCAAGATCACCTCCTTTGACCTGCTGGTCATGCTCCTTTTGGTGGAGCCAAGGATACCCTACTACCAAAGAGTCAAGTGACTTCAGGTGGAGTTTCTGATCCTTCTGGAATTGCACTGTTATTGCTTGTCAAGGACATGCAACTCCATGGGGTACTTCCTATTTTCCATCTGAACTTGCATTGAGTCATATTAAGAAGCTTTTTGCCTATCAGTGAGGTAGTAATATTATTCTGTTGTTTAACACTAACATCAAGTAAATAGAAAAGTACATTTCTTTTATCTTAGTTCATTTCCTGGGCTGCAGATAAATTAATATGTGTAACTGTTCAAACCAAATAACTTTCAGTCAGACTGGCACATTTTTCAATATCTGTGTTTCAATATTTCATGATGTTGTATGAATGCCTGACACACCCATTAAACAAAATGCTATTAACAGAAGCAAAATTTGGGAACACATCACTTCCTTTTATTAATTATTTCTACAGCACTGTTGGGGTAAGCAGTGTTCAGAAACAGAGAAAAATAAATCAATTGGTGCCCATATGTACCTAGCCAACAGAGATTAAAACATTCCACAGGATTTCTGCTTTGTGTTTTTTCAATAAGAAAAGTAAAAATTACTTTTTCCCATTCTGTCATTGGAATAGAGTCACAACAGGAATATAAAGATTTAACATGTATATACAAAAAAACCTACTACTGAGAATATGGTAAAAAAATGAGTAAGCAGAAAGGAATTACTCAGCTGGAATGTGACATTTCATTGTGGCCAGTGTTTTTAACTCTCTGCAAAAATGCCATGAGGCCTTTGATATGCAGATATGTTTGCAATTTATATAGCTTTTCAGCAAGGTGTCTCTAATGACCCAAATTTTTAAACATGATGATCAAAAATTAGCTTAGATATGACTCAAAAGACAGAGTGACTCAAAAGCGCTGACTTAAATAAATGACTGAAATACTGCTTGACTAGGTTTCAGTGGCAGGCTTTAAGATGTGTTTGTGCATGCATCTGTGTGTGTACATATGTATATAAACACCTAATGAAGCATGAAACTTACATAAACATCTGTGGAAATATGCTTCCTGAGTCCAATACTTTTCTGCAGCCTCAACCCTGTATGGAATGGAAGAGGATGGAGACCACTCAATATATGAAAAAACAAGAGCTTGTTTCTTTCCCCTGAAAGCCCTAAAGATTTGTGGCCTGTGTCTAAGCCATCCAGGGTGAAGGGATTGCATGGGAAGCAGCCTCATTTCTCCCCTTCCTTCCCAGGCAAGCATGTCCAGTTCTTGTCCTGAAAACCTGAGAGCAAAGTTCTTCTCTGCTGTTGCAAATCATTCACATCATTTATGATACCATTTTGATACTCTTCATTATGCTCTGCAGCCTGCACTAGTAAAGTTGCTTGAAAAAACATGTTTTTAATTTCTCAAGAAATACCTGATTTTTATTAGAAGGTACAGTCACTTATAGCTTCTCATCAGACACTCTGAGAAAAGTGTTTAATGCTTTATTAATGGAAAATTCGAATGATGTTTTAAAAGGTGTTTTACAGGTATCTGTTTTTCAGGCATGTGATATCACTACAATCTGTAAGTGGAAGTGCTAAAACAGTCAAATCTCTGAAATGGTCTTCCAGCACACAATCTTCTACATTTTCAATGCATTAGATCAATGTAAACTCCCAGAAACTGATATGTTGTATATTTTAAACACTATAAAATCACTTCTTTCATAGTCAGATCAGATGCCTTCATGGCATTCCTATCTAGAGAAAAATATAGTGGAGCTAAACCAAATACTGTTGTCTGACCAAGGACTTATTTATTCTATCTATCCAATTACTGAAAGTGGAAACACTGGAGTTATTTTTGTGGGATATGATTGGGACTTTCTTAAAGATAAAAAGCTCAAGGGAGATGGAATAAGATGCACTTTGATTTTGAAGGAAGAAAAATGGATTTACTGTAACTAATTTTAAAAAATTCTAATGACTTGTAGAATAAATTGGCATGGTTCATCTAAAACATAATATCAGTTTTACAGAGTAAAGCATCCTACCTTAATATTTTCTTAATGGCCTCAAAATAACTGTTCCTAAAAACTGAATGACTAACTTGATTGAAAGAATATTCCATTTTGCATTCCTGGTCGATTTCTATTCTTCTTCAGTTATTCTGTTTTCTCTTTATAGCTTAGCTGACATAAAATGTTTGATACCTACCTTCTGAAAAGTTTTACAAGAATAATTAAAGAATATGGATCCTAAACTGAAAAGAGAGGTGAGAAGTGAGAACATGTTGAGATCATTTATGACAACAAAATATATAGATTTTCAAGACTCATTTTATTTATACCTTTTTTTAGATATGCACATATTCACAGCAACAGAACTCTATACATTTTTAAAGTAAGGAATCTAATTTAATTTTTTTTTTTTTTACCTTAAGGAAGTCACTAAGTCAGAAATTGACATCTCTTTGTACATTTTATAGAAAAAAGATCTAAAGCATCAAGGCTTGTAGTTGATTTAATAAGAGGAGTAACTCATATTAACAAATCCACATATTAAAATTGATAACGAAGTAGAAATACTGCTGTATCAAAGAATTTTCTAATTGAATCTCCCATACTTACAATCGTATATTAGGTATCAGGGAAGATCTAGTTAAGGGAAAATATCTTGTCAGTATTCATCTTGCATAAACATACAAATATCAAATATCTTTGGTGAAAACTATGGTTGACTATTTTGTTCTTCTGCCCCAATGAGCCCAACTGCTTTACTGCTTGCTTTGAGAAGACAGGCAGAAGACCATAAAATAAACCCCTCAGGAAGCAAAGGCTGTTATCAGTTTTTTTTCAGTGGAAAGCATGTATCCTACCCAGTGACAAAGAATCCAAGAGATCTCTAGCTTAGTTATTCCAATGTAAATTGACTTTTCTCTTGTAATATTTGTCTGAATGTGTATAGCTTTCAGTTTTCAAACACGGAATCTCATTACACTTCATTCTACTGGATTACAGAAATATCTTCCTTACACAGGTATTCATAGATCACAGTCAAATCATACCTGCCTTCACTCAGACGAAATAAATGATTTTAGCTTGTTAGTCTCATTTTAAAATGAGCTTTCAAGGCCTTGAAACAGTGCATTTTATTCTCCAATTACTGACTGGAAAACAGAAATTACTCCTCTCAGCTTGCTACACAGCAAACTTTTTAAAGGCTCCATCATGGGACTAATGTTAGGTTTCATTTATGTCTTCTCCAATGCTAACATTTGGTGTATTTATGTCAGATACATAATAATCAGATAGTGGGGTTAAAAACCACTGTGAATGGAGATGAAGTCTGATCTACAAAGTGGTTGTAATGTACAAAATGGAAAAAAAACCCAAACTAAACAACCCTGCTACAGTCACAGAAGGCCGCGGTTTGTACTTAGAATCATAGAATAGTTAGGGTTGGAACAGACCTTAAGATCATCAAGTTCCAACCCCCCTGCCATGGGCAGGGACACCTCACACTAAACCATATCACCCAAAGCTTCGCCCAACCTGGCCTTGAACACTGCCAGGGATGGAGCATTCACAACTTCCTTGGGCAACTCATTCCAGTGCCTCACCACCCTAACAGGGAAGAATTTCCTCCTTATACCCAATCTAAACTTCCACTGTTTAAGTTTTAACCCATTACCCCTTCTCCTATCACTACAGTCCCTAATGAAGAGTCCCTCCCCAATATCCTTCTAGGCCCCCTTCAGATACTGGAAGGCAGCTATGAGGTCTCCACGCAGCCTTCTCTTCTCCAGGCTAAACAGCTCCAACTTTCTCAGCCTGTCTTCATATGGGAGGTGCTCCAGTCCCATGATCATTCCTGTGGCCCTCCTCTGGACTTGTTCCAACAGATCCATGTCCTTTTTATGTTGAGGACACCAGAACTGCACACAGTACTCCAAGTGGGGTCTCACGAGAGCAGAATAAAGGGGCAGGATCACCTCCCTCGACCTTCTGGTCACGCTCCTTTTGATGCAGCCCAGGATACGGTTGGCTTTCTGGGCTGCAAGTGCACACTGCTGGCTCATGTTCATTTTCTCATCGACCAGCACCCCCAAGTCCTTCTCCACAGGGCTGCTCTGAATCTCTTCTCTGCCCAACCCATAGCTGTGTCTGGGATTGCTTCGACCCAGGTGTAGGACCTTGCACTTGGCATGGTTAAACTTCATGAGGTTGGCATCAGCCCACCTCACAAGCGTGTCAAGGTCCCTCTGGATGGCATTCCTTCCCTCCAGCGTATCAACCGAACCACACAGCTTGGTGTCATCGGCAAACTTGCTGAGGGCGCACTCAATCCCACTGTCCATGTCAGCGACAAAGATGTTAAACAAGACCGGTCCCAACACCGATCCCTGAGGGACACCACTCGTTACTGGTCTCCAGCTGGACATTGAGCCATTGACCACAACTCTTTGTGTGCGGCCATCCAGCCAGTTCTTTATCCACCGAGTGGTCCATTCATCAAATTGATGTCTCTCCAATTTAGAGACAAGGATGTTGTGTGGGACAGTGTCGAACGCTTTACACAAATCCAGGTAGATGACATCAACTGCTCTACCGCTGTCCATCAGTTCTGTAGCCCCATCATAAAAGGCCACCAAATTGGTCAGGCAGGATTTCCCCTTAGTGAAGCCATGCTGGCTGTCACCAAGCACCTTGTTGTTTTTCATGTGCCTCAGCATGCCTTCCAGGAGAATCTGCTCCAAGATTTTGCCAGGCACAGAGGTGAGACTGACTGGTCTGTAATTCCCCGGGTCATCCATTTTCCCCTTCTTGAAAATGGGGGTTATATTTCCCTTTTTCCAGTCATCGGGAACTTCACCTGACTGCCATGATTTTTCAAATATGATGGCCAGTGGCTTAGCAACTTCATTCACCAGCTCCTTCAGGACCCACGGATGGATTTCATCAGGACCCATGGACTTGTGCACGTTCAGATTTTTAAGATGGTCTCGAACCAATTCCTCTCCTACAGTGGGCCCAAGGTCTTCATTCTCACAGTCCCTGCATCTGCCTTCCAAGACTTGGGTGGTGCGGTCAGAGCCTTTGCTAGAGAAGACCGAGGCAAAGAAGTCATTCAGAACCTCAGCCTTCTCCAAATCCTGTGTAGCTAGTTCACCCGAGAGCTTCCTGAGGGGGCCTACGTTCTCCCTAATCTGTTTTTTATTTGCTATGTACCTGTAGAATCCCTTCCTGTTATCCTTAATATCCCTAGCCAAGTTTAATTCTAACTGGGCCTTAGCTTTCCTAGCCTGGTCCCTAGCTTGCTGAACAACATCCCTGCACTCTTCCCAGGCCGCCTGTCCTTGCTTCCACTTTCTATAAAACTCTTTTTTCATTTGAATTTTCCTCAGGAGCTCCTTATCCATCCAAGGAGGTCTCCTGGCCCTCCTGCTGCACTTCCTTCTGGTTGGGATGCAACACTCCTGAGCTTGTAGCAGGTGATCCTTGAAGACCAACCAAGAGTCTTGAGCCCCCCTGCCCTCTAGGGCTATATCCCATGGAACCTTACTAAGCAGGTTCCTGAAGAGGCCAAAGTCTGCTCTTTTGAAGTCTAGGGCAGTGAGCTTGCTGCACGCTCTTCTCACTGTCCTAAGGATCTCAAATTCAACCATCTCGTGGTCGCTGCATCCAAGGCTGCCCTGCAGTGCCACATTTCCAATGAGCCCTTCCCTGTTGGTGAGCACGAGGTCAAGCATGGCACCTCTCCTTGTCGGTTCCTCTATTACTTGCAGAAGGAAGTTGTCTTCCACACAATCGAGGAACCTCCTGGATTGCTTGTGCCGGGCCGTACAGTCATTCCAACAGATGTCAGGGTGGTTGAAGTCACCCATGAGAACAAGAGCCTGTGAGTGTGAGGCTTTTCCTATCTGTCTATAGAGTGCTTCATCCACAGATTCCTCTTGATCAGGTGGTCTATAACAGATCCCCACAGTAATGTCTCCCATCGCTGTTTTCCCTTTAACCCTGACCCACAAGCTCTCTGTTAACTGCTCACCTGTCCCCAGACAGAGCTCGATACTCTCCAGCCTATTCCATACTCTCCAGCCTATAAATATAAACACTTGTGGTATTATTTCACCATGATCCATCGCTCATTAACTTGGCAGAAAACCAATTCTGAAAATTAGGTTTTATTTTTCATTTATAAATAAGTAAACAATATAGTCCTGTTAAAGTGTGAGAAAAGGAGCATTGACTGCTATGGAAATGACTAAAAATATTTATTTTAGATATATATAAATTATACATCATGAATATATGTTACATGCAGAGCATTTACATGTGAGCTCACATACAGGCTGAAATGCAGAAAAGCTATCTTATTTTTGAAGCAGGACAATATTTCAAATTTCTTAAAGTTCTATTAATGTTTGAGCCTTATAGAAAAAAATAAAAATAAGGCCACTTTGCAAGACCAATGTCTGCTATAGAAGCAAAAAAATGACATGCAGAAAGATGAAATGTGGAAGGAACCTTGGGAAAAAAAATCTAGTACAATAATAAATGAAAATAGTTTTATCATCTGATATAGATATTAGAAATATTTCTCTGCAGATGATAAGTGTGACTAGAATAGCATCCATTTAAAAGAAATTACATTACTGGTTCATCTCTGATGGCTATTGTGGGACTGATATTAGAGTAGTGCTATCTGCAATTTACCTTTTTTAACTAATAGCTCTTTGTTTTCTTCATGGATCCTTTTAAAATCTCTCATATGCTTTTAAGATATCACTTACCATTTAATCACTTTCCACTTATTCTTCACTCTCCAGGCTCTTCAGTCTTTAGCTGCATTATGATTTTTTGTGTATATATATTCGGATATGTACACAGACCAGGTTTCTTACTATATACATCTGTCTTGACAGACATATAATATTTTACATTAATATTTGGTGTATTACCAGAAAGATCAAGCTATTTGTGGGGCCATTAATCTGTTAAGACCCATAACAAAAGTAGCCACAGAACCTCCTGAGACTCGGGACACAGTCAAATGGAAAGCTGGGTGAAGGGATAATGAATTCAGAGGGCAAAGGGTTGGAAATCTCACAGAATTCCAGTTTCAGTGCTCTGCTTTGTTGCCTAATACTTTTTTGTGAGGTAAAACTGCACAGTGGTGAGCAGCAAACTTTGTGGTGTGATCTCTGAAAATAACACCCATACAAGCTGTGTAGGTCTGTGTTCACTTTCCTTCGGGATTATAAGCTGTATCTGGCTATCCTTGTGATCATCAAAAAACCATACCAAAATAAAGAGTTCTGTATTTCAAACTATTACAGGATGTCCACTTTAAATAGTGGACATTCTCCAAGGAGGTATGTGGGTTACTGTTTAAAAGGCCCACTGCTACTTTTGCCCCAGCAATGCTGTTTCAGATCGTTTGTGGTGTGTGTTTAAATGCTGTGTTAAACTGGGATCTTAAAAGCTATGAGTGCTGTAAAACTCTCAATTGTATTTCCAAAAATGATTTCTTTTGCAACACTATTATTACTGCTAATATAAAAGCAGACTAAGCTATTAGCCACTTTGCAGAGAGATATTATTCACACAAAGATATAAAATCCTTCTGAATACCCAAGGAAAAAAGGTAGTTTACTGAGTCTTTAGCATATGGATTTTGGATTAAGGTATAGCAAATATCTTTGTTATGATGAAAGTGAAGCATTCAATTAAATTCCAGGGATAAACTCAGAAGCAAAATTTACAAATCCAGTGCTTCTCTGAGGCATGAGGCAATGTCTGTAAAGAACCAACAGGCTGTGGAGGAACTGAGTTAAAGCAATACTGAAGAGCTCACTTTCCCCCTATCACTGCAATCACAATTACATTGGTGGTGTTAGGAAACTCATTCGCAGCGGAGTTCAGGAAAGCAGGAGTATTCAAAGTGGCTCAGAGTCCTTTTTGCCCCTTCCCCCACTCAAGATACACTCTCTTAGGTATAAAATAAGTAGGCCATATAAACCTTTTCTCAAAGCTCAAATAAAAATACAGTCCAAAGAGCTGAGCATTTCCAGGATTCTCCCCCATTTCCCCATATTTTGCTAGGGGAAGGAGCTGTGGAAAAAAAGATAATTATTTCTTCTTCCATCAATCAATATATTCTATTGTTTTATACAAAAGACCTTTGAGAGGGAGCAACACTGCCTTACACATCTTTGAAAATCAGAAGTCATGCACACCTGAAAACACAAAAAACCACCTATGACTCTGTGAACCTTTTTTTCGGACCTTGTTATGCAATAGCTGGTATACATGAAGTCTCCGTATTCCACGTGCTTTTGCATGTATAAATTAGCAGCATGAAGATGCTTTTCCGTCCACACTGTACTGAACTTTTCTGTCCAGTACAACTCAAGCAGAAATATAAGAAAGAAAGCAATCATCTTCAGTGTCACTATTGCTAAGAAAGTAATAAAGCATTTTGTACTTTAGAAAGATAAAAAATATTGCATACATCGAAATGTACAAACACATGGACACAATACTGCACGCATTTTCTCTCAGATTGAGCATAGGTCCTCTATATTTTTACGTTATTCTTACTTTTTAAATTTTTACGTACTAACCATCATAAAACTGTTCTCCATGGTATAAATTGGTGAGTGAATGCAAAGTGACCATCTGCTGGCTTCTGTGATGTTGAGCTTCATTAGCACACTGATCACAGAATACATTTATTGGCTGGGCATATCAAAGTATTATGGAATATTTATCAACACACTTTTCCCTTCCTTCCATTATCCCCTTGTTCTCTTCCTTCCTTATGGATTCCACTATGATCAGATGACTCCTGCAGCTGATTCATTGTACTTAACCAGGTCCTTCTGCAGTAGTCCAGCAATTCAACACCAGCAAGCCTGAAGCAAACCCGTTAGTCCCAAGGGACACAGCTGGCGGAAGCAAGTGGGGAGAATAATTTGCTTTCTCTTTGTTTCCGCAACCCAAAGGGGTCTTGCACAGCTCAAGCATCTTGCAAGTTCCACTGGAGACTTTGCTCACAGAAGCTGTGAGAAGAATAAGTGCCACTGGGGAGAAAAAAAAATCCTAAAAAATTAGAAACACTTGCAGAAGTTACTAAAATACATTCACAGAAATATCATGGATTCAGAACTGATTTTGGACCACATGATTTAAAAATAGTTTCATGTATGAACAACTAAATTGAAATTTGTTAAAATGCTGGAGTAGATACTTGAGGATAGAAGATAGGCACAGGTAGCAGTTAAAATTATTGTGCCTTTTTATGATTACCTGTGACACTAAAACCAATTGCCTAAACTCCAGTCTCTTAGAGTTGGTTCCTCTAACAGGAAAAGGGAATTATCCAGCCATTTATCACACTCACCATGTAAATGACCTATGTAAATTAAAATATTGATCCTTACTCTTGATTGGTTCAACATTCTCTATTCCGCTTAAAATTTCACAGAGGTTGAAGTGGCCTTGGTATGTGAATGCACTAAGATATTTATTAAATTCACATTTTCTTTCTTCCTACACATTTAAAAAGTTTTAACAGAATGGGATTTGGAATAGAGGGCTATTTGTTACCAGTTTTTTTAACATTACTCTCTGATTTCAAAAGTTCAGAATGAAAAGGAATTAGGGAAGGGGTTTACCAGACTGTTCAATACCTTTATTAACAAATTTAAGACAGGTAAGGATTTTATATTAACCTCAGATAAAAGAAAAATTAACATGGAAGCTGAGCTCTTTGATGTAAGGATGGTACACAAGACGTCCCCTCTCACAACTGCCCAAAGAAAACCTAAAAAAACTTAATATAAATAACAATAAACAATAAATATTTTAAACAAATGTGTTAAGAAACTACATTGTAGCTGCACTTTTAAGTAACCTAAGAACATACCTATTAAAATTGTGTAAGATACTTGCTTCATGCGAGCCTTTTTTTTATGGAAAAAAAATAAACTCAGAAACCTCATCACTGAATTATTACTTATAAGGGAGTCAATTTTATTATATTTTATCAAATAAAGCAGCAAAATTTCTTATTTTTACCTTTCTTCCCAAACATTAGTGAGTTAGTATTCAGGTAAATAAATCAAGACAAAAATAAATCGATTTGCAGTATAAACAGCAGACAGAGCGCATATTGTCAACCAACTATGCTGTCAACTAATACTCTGTCTATAAAGCCAGCCTGGCTGCTAACACTAATGAAGGCATTTGTTGTGCTATTTTAAAAAATAATCTTATTTGGTATATACATTTCTGCCATACACTACAGCTTTTCTGATGATCCATTGGGTTGGTGATAGTACTGTGCTGAATGTCATGATACAGCAAAAGACCATTTCCTGACATGCTTTACAGCTGTCTAGTAGTTAAAAGAGCAGCAGGAAAATTTAGTGCAGAAACAGAGTAAGCCTACTTGGATAAGGACAGAAAGAGTGCAAATGGGAAAGATTGCTAAGGTCATGCTGAATGTTGGTGATATGGTGCTTATGTGCAAGTGTAGTAGATACTCTGAGACAGATCCATTTAGGGATGGTGGAATATGTCTGTCAAAAGTGGATGTCAGCATTCAACTGACACAGGGGTTCAGCTGGGAAGAAAACAAATACTAAAGAGTGTAAGTACGGCATACAATGGAGCTAATCACTTGTGATTCTAATTGGTGTGTGCTGGTAAAGAGGACAACTAAGAGATAAGAGGTAGAAGGGATCTGGTTTGTAAATTCTGCTCCTGGGTGCAGCTCTCCAGACGCCAAACTACAAAAATGGCTCATGTCAACCAGTGCATTCTCAAGGACTTCTAGGTGCCACACAGAAACTGGACTTTCCAATGACCATAATAGCAGGCAGCTTGGGGGGCAGTAAATCTGTTAAGGATAGAAGCATTTGCACACTCAGTTTATTAGCACAGATGTAGTCATAGTGCCTCTGTAACTAATAAATTCTGCCTGCCTATTACCTTCACCTCTCTACCATGCTGAGTCTTACACAGCATTTTATCCTTATGCGTTGACAAGAGGCATGAAATACTGCTCTGAAATTCCATCTAGATTTAAGTCTTGTATATAGAAAACACGCTTATTTCGGTCTCCTCTTTTAGGTTTATTACAGGAAAACAGGTCTTGTGAATAATCTGTTTAACACCTCAGTTCTTCACAGCTGGAAGAGAAAGTTTTGTGGATATTACTTAGTATATAGAGGATAATAACTTTAGCAGCATTTCATGTTTTCAGTGCAGGATCCTGGGAATATGAGACACAGCTGAAGATTCACTGAAGATAAAAAGGATTCCAATAAAGAAAACAATCCAAACAACTTTTTCATTTCTTGGAAACAGTGTGGCATACACATTGACTAAGTATGCAAAAGCATGCCTAAATAACTCCTGTTAAGGACTTGGTATTTTGCCACCTCAGGACTCCCATGTGTTTTACACAGTAATTTGTAGTTATTTTCAGGACTCCAAGATATCACAGGTACTTCTTTTTATTTATTTATTTATTTTTTTAAAACAAAAACCAAACTTTTACTAGGAAGTATAAAGCCTGCTTAGTGGTATCTATAAAAACATTCCACTGTGGAGCTAATCCTCTCATATGATCTGAAGAGATCTAGCAACAGAGTGGCTGCGTTTTGGGTGGCAAAACACCTAGGCAGGTGTGCTGGTTGCTCAGATAAAAGACCAAGGTTTGGTATAAATCATGGCTCCAAGAGGAGGGGTCAGAGTCCTACAGTTCAACTATGATGGTGATCCCAAGACTGCTACCTCAAAAGAGAGTACCCGATGTGTAGATATAGTAGTGAATGGTAACTGGACCCCTAACACCTCCTGTTACACAGTTGCTTTAAAAATCACAGTCCCTGTTGCTTGCTGAGCCTGCCCTCATGTCTGGGCAGATTAAACTGTCCTTGGACAGAAGAAACAATTGTCACATTTTCTAAGAAAGAAAAAGAAGGGACAAAATTAGAAAGCTCATGTGGATAAACTTGCTTCATTACAGAGAAAATTCAGTGTCAATTCATGTTACAAATCCATCAGAAGTGAGCTGGCGAAAACTGTCTTTGCCCAACCATTCACTTCATGTTAGCACTTCTCTATAGTGCTCATTTTTGGCAGGATGCGCTAGCCAGAAGCACAGTTCATGTAAGGAAAACAGGAGAGCAGTGTGATTCATAGCATCCAGCACATAATGTATTTTGTCATTGCTTAGCTGATGCTCTGCTATTTCATGTCTGCTTAGAAAGGTGACCAGCTCATTACCACTAGCATTTTCAAACACAAGTGTTCAAGATTTTGAAGTCTAGCTGTGTTCTTTAAAATTACTTAAGTGTCTAAAGCAACAACATAAACCCATAATTAATTCCTTTGAAACTGCTTGATTTTTATACTAACTAGTATTCAGGCAATTCAACTGCATTTATTCAGAAAGATTTAAAAGAAGGTGGAGGGGATGATTCCTAAAGGATTTTCTTTGCCCTTCTAATTGAAAATTTCAATGCAGTTAATACTTTTCACTTCTCTTTGTCCACTCTAATCTTATTTATTGTGCCTCTGACACCTTCCATTATCCTTCCCCTGACTTGTTGTTTTAGATGAAACAGTTCTACCATTTTAGCACTGAAAATGATATTATTTCAGTGCTACCAGTGGCAACTTCCTATGCCTTTACATATACAAATTAAAGAGTGGATTATCATTAATTATGCACTACATTTTCCTGGCAGCAGTCTGAAAGTGACAAAACATTTGCTTTTGTCATAGTTCTATTAAGTGAACCCAAATTGAGCTGTTGAAATTTATGACACTTTACTGTGTTTTTAGTTTGCAACACAGGGTCAGGATCATAACAGTGATTTTATTTTATTTTGCACTTTATTTTCAGTGATCCTTGTAAGGATGTTAATTAAATTGTTTGAACTAAACTGTTCTTATCATTCCAACAACCTATATTTATTGCATATTAGGGAGAAATTTCTTGTTAACATTGCTTAATTTTCTAATGGTTCAGTTTAATAATGGGAAAAGACTCTATGATAGGAAAGACAACTGATTTAACCAGAATGATAATGAGCCATTTTTTCTTAGAAAGAAAAATTAAATTTACAGCACACTCAGGATATCTAGGGGAAATGGTTAAGTATGTGGAATTTTTACACATGGATATCAGTTCTGGGCATCAGAAATACTTTTTTATTTATCAGCAACATAACTGAGAATTTTCCACCCCAAATGGCAGATGTCAAAACCACTAACCCTACCCTGGGAAAATCACAGGACATTATAATAAGCAAACAACAAGTACAACCCTATGATAAAACTAGTTAAATTAAAGGTTTATCTCAATAATATGACTAGAGTGACCACAAGAATCTGAGTGATGAAGCCTGGTCCTGCACTTGGCTGTACTCATGTGGAGCATTGCTTACTTAGATGGGAGCACATTACAGTGACACTCATGAGGGACGCACAACACAGCCTAGAACTTTGTGGAAGCTGGACTGTTGTGAATCAGGACTTGTAAAATTATCTACAGTGTTGTGGATAAAGGCAGGTGAAATGCAGACAGTTCTTCCCCTGCCAGGCAGTCTGGGAGGGGTAGCCAGGATTCTTTACAGCATACAGATTCACTTACCCCCCTACATAAATATTTTTAGAAGGAGAGAAGCAAAACCAAGGATATTTTTAGTTTGTTCCTCATGTTAATTCTTACACTAGCATGAGTTTTGCAAAGAGAACTTGAGTGATCATGACATCATTGTCTCTAAATTGGAGAGACATCAATTTCATGGATGGACCTCTCAGTGGATAAAGAACTGGCTGGAGGGCCCCACACAAAGAGTTGTGGTCAATGGCTCAATGTCCAGCTGGAGACCAGTAACGAGTGGTGTCCCTCAGGGATTGGTGTTGGGACCAGTCTTGTTCAACATCTTCGTCGCTGACATGGACAGTGGGATTGAGTGTGCCCTCAGCAAGTTTGCCGATGACACCAAGCTGTGTGGTTTGGTTGATATGCTGGAGGGAAGGAATGCCATCCAGAGGGACCTTGACACGCTTGTGAGGTGGGCTGATGCCAACCTCATGAAGTTTAACCATGGCAAGTGCAAGGTCCTACACCTGGGTCGGAGCAATCCCAGACACAGCTACGGGCTGGGCAGAGAAGAGATTCAGAGCAGCCCTGTGGAGAAGGACTTGCGGGTGTTGGTTGATGAGAAAATGAACATGAGCTGGGTTCAGTGTGCACTCGCAGCCCAGAAAGCCAACCGTATCCTGGGCTGCATAAAAAGGAGCGTGAACAGCAGGTTGAAGGAGGTGATTCTGCTCCTCTACTCTGCTCTCGTGAGACCTCACTTGGAGTATCGTGTGCAGTTCTGGTGTCCTCAACATAAAAAGGACATGGAACTGTTGGAACAAGCCCAGAAGAGGGCCACGAGAATGATCATGGGACTGGAGCACCTCCTGTATGAAGATAGGCTGAGTAAGTTGGGGCTGCTCAGCCTGGAGAAGAGAAGGCTGCGTGGAGACCTTATAGCTGCCTTCCAGTACCTGAAGGGGGCCTACAGGGATGCTGGGGATGGACTCTTCATTAGGGACTGTAGTGATAGGAGAAGGGGTAATGGGTCAAAACTTAAACAGGGGAAGTTTAGATTGCATATAAGGAGAAAATTCTTTCCTGTTAGGGTGGTGAGGCACTGGAATGGGTTGCCCAGGGAGATTGTGAATGCTGCATCCCTGGTGGTGTTCAAACGAGGTTGGGCGAAGCCTTGGGTGATACGGTTTAGTGTGAGGTGTCCCTGCCCATGGCAGGGGGGTTGGAAAAAGATGATCTTAAGGTCCTTTCCAACCCTAACTATTCTATGATTCCATGATCTGATGAGTGTAAGGTTGAGAAGATCTTGAATTATTTATATGGACATTATACATTGTGTAACTGTATTAATACATATATATTTAATCAATACAGTTACTGATGTGATTATATACATACATAATTAGTTAAAATATAAATGTATTTTTATGCATGTATGAAGAGTGCAAAGAAAGAAAATGTATATAATATTTTAGCCAATAGAAGTTTACAAAAATATCAGTCTCAGATTTTCAATTTTTATGCATGAAAAAAAGGTTACTAAATGGCATTCAAAAAAATCCTAAATTCTTACAGAAACTTACTTAAATATTTTTCCTGAGGAAAATATCTTTAATGACTTGCTTGAAAGTTCAGCATGTGAGTTAATTTTTTTCTCAAAATGACAAAAGTACTGCAAACCCTTCATTCCGACTTGTGACTGCTCGTGAGCTCCAGTGGCTGTAATATTTTATCCATAATTAGATGGACAAGTTGAGTTAATTAAGGTAAATTAAGAAAAGTACATAATATTAAAAACCAAGAAGGTAAAACCAGAGGCAAAACATTTGTGTTCATGTGTGTTCTACAGGAATCAGAGATCATTTAACTTATATAATAAAAAAAGAAGAAAAAGGCATTAAATCCTGTTCATGTTTTCCTTTGTTTTATGTGGTGGTACTTACAGGTATTTTTAATTTTGTATTAAAAAATCAATAAGCACCTCTGGATCATTTGACCTCTCACTTGGACTCTTATTCCTAAGCACTGACAAAATAAATGAAAACATTTCTGGCTGGTAAATACTAACAGTCTTGAATAACCCTAACAGCTAAGGTTGCAGTTCCTATGCAGTCCAGTACCCACAAGTGTATTTAATGAATTCTTTATCCTCACCATACTCCTTAGTAACTTAATTTCATATTTTCTATCAGTAATCTCAAGTTACTATGTCATTTTAACTTTCAGCACTTGAGGCTAGAAATAGAATAATACATTAACAAAGTGCATAAGGGTATCATGAGATGGTCAGATGCTAGTCAATGGTCTTTGGTACTCAACACTCCTTTTTCCACTGAGCTACAGAATTCTACCTAGATTCTGTTTATAGAAATGCAACGCACTTTTATTTTCTTCTCCCACAGCAATAGTAATTTTACTTTGATCTCACAGCAGCCAAACTATTAAATGTAACCATGCTCATAAGCAAGGTACAAGGCAGGCACAGCCTATGATTTCTAGTAGAAGGTCATAACCCAGATTTTTTTTTTAAATAACTATTACAATGAGGAACAGAGTATAGCCACAAAAGGAATAGTTATAATTTATGCCTGACTTACTTCAGCAGAATATAGTTTATTTATAAACTGCTTATGGCAAACTCTGCATGCCCCTGTTCTATGCATGTGCTGAACTGTCTTCTGGTAAATTATTTAAATTACACCTAGCAGTAATTCCTGAGGACTTTCATACTTCATTTTCTCTATTAATGTAACAGGGAAAAGCTGCTTTGCAAGGATTGCTCTAAATTCCCAGAGTGTGAGTTCCAAACTCTGTGTGTGTTGCATTATGCCTGTCAAAAAACTTGTCTTCTCCTGAAATTTATTACTGAAGTCTCTCCACTAGAACTACTCATTGAAGCCTTACGGAAAGCTCATACATGATTTAAGAAGCTAACAGCACTGAAAGAAATAGGTCAGGTAAAAAAGCCCTGAATTTAAGCTACCTTCACTTATTACTTATGCAAGATTATGCATAATTTAGCACACTGCTGAATATGCAAGGGCAGAATAATTGTTTACCAAAATATTTACTCTGTGTTCGTACCTGTGTTTTAGTGAGATAAGGTGATTTCTCAGCCCTTGCTAATCACTTTAGAATTAGAAAAGGATTAAATAAGTTTTTGATTATGCTGATAACTGCATGACATTATATGTAAACAAAACTCATGTTTAACAAGCTTTTTCAAAGAGGATACCTCATACATTAGACATGTCAGGTTGTTGAGAGCGGGAAGTTTAACCTTTATAAGAGGACTTCTTCCCTTTTCTAGTGCCTATTTAACACTTCTCAAACACAGGTATGAGGGACTTATAACAATGAATTTAATGTCCCAGTTCTACAAGCAGCGCCATAACCAAGAGAGCTCTCTTCTAAAAAAAAAAACCTAGATGGGTATTCAAAGAAACTTGGGGAGGGGGAAAGGGGAAGAGATAGTTTGAACCATACAGGAAAGCAAACATCTCACACTACCTGACATATAACTTTTTTAACAGCTTATGTCAAAAGAATTGTTAAAAAGAAACCTGTTGTCTTTTTTTTTTTTTCCTAATGCTAATTTTAGCTTCATGCTAGAAAAGAAATTGTGATTTGTTTGTGGTTTTTTTGAAAATAATGTGCGGTATGTGAATATGGACAATCATGACAAAAGTGACAGCTTATTAAGTCTCTGTAGAACTTGTGAAAGGAATATTAGAAAGGGTAGGTGCTCATGTGAAAACAATTATTTAATCAATAAAGGAGATTGCAAATGTAATAGCTTTGTAGTTTTAAAGTTGAGAAAACATTCAATGTAAGTTTGCAGTACAGAAACCCAATTTGTCCTGTGCTCCATCAAAAGCAGTGTGACCAACAGGTCAAGGGAGGTTATTCTCCCCATCTACGCCATTCTCATGAGAAGCCACTTAGAGTACTGTGTTCAGCTCTGGGGCCCCCAGAAGAAGAGGGATGTGAACTTTCATGTGAGTCCATAGGAGGGCCACAGAAATGATCAAAGGATGGAGCATGACTCCTATGAAGACAGGTTGAAAGAGCTGTATTTATTCTGCTGGGAGAAGGCTCCAGGGAGACCTTATAATAGTCTTCCAATACCTAAAGGGAGCCTAAAAGAAATTTTGAGAGAGTTTTTACTAGGACACATAGTGATAGGATAAAGGGGAAGGGAATGACTTTAAGCTAAAAGAGGGTAGATTTAAATTAGATATTAGGAAGAAATTCTTCACTATTAGAGTGCTGAGGCACTGGCACAGGTTGCTTACAGAACTTGTGGCTGCCCCATCCCTGGCAGCGTTCAAGGACAGGTTGAACTGGGCTTTGATCAACCTGGTCTAGTGCAGATTGTCCCTATGCATGGCAGGAGGGCTGGAACTAGATGATCTTTAAGGTTCTTTCCAGCCCAAATTGTTCTATGATTCTATCAATCCCATTCACACATGTAATCCTCCATAATTACTTTTCTAACACACGTTATTATACTTGCCATCTTAAATCAAACCGCAGGTAGGATTGTCATCTACCAACCTCATGACATGTAGAGTACAGCTTTAATAACTAATGCTCAAGAAAAGCAAAATAGTAAAAGACTCAGCAAATAGTTCAAAAGAATGCCAAGAAAGAGGATTTCCATTCAAGAAGGATCTTCCTGATAGGATATATTTTGTACTACTACAGAAAAAGACATTGCTGTTCATAGGAGAATGAAGTAACTACACCTACCTCGTGTATTCCAAGCTACTTGTTTCTTTAGTGTAGGCATAGCTTTATGTTAAAATTTACTTTAAAAGTTTAAGGCAAACCATATGATTTATCATTTCAAACAATCTTCTTAAGATCATTCCAAAAAGAAATATGAGACTTTGCTTTAATCTTTGTGTTTTCTACTTAAAAGCTTCAGAATGACTAACTTGTCCCAAATAAAAAGCTAAAATATATGGACCTTTCTGAATTTAAATATCAAAAATAGTGTCTAAACCAAATAAATACTATAGCAAAAGCCAATAAATATATTCAACTCATGCCTGTCTACAGCCAGGAAGCCTATTCATGTTATGTCCCTTTAAATTCTTCAGAGATGAATTACACATGGAGGACAACTTTCATTGTTGCATTACCACTGTCAGTATTTAAAATTAAAATCTATGCAGTACTATCAATCCAATTAGGAAAGTTCATTTTTCTTCTTTGGCTAGAAAGAAGACTGTTTCCATAATAGCATCTCAAAGTCAGGACTGATTAAGGCAAAAAAAAAATTTGCAAGTTAAAGATCAAGCCAAATATGTATTTTGAGTTTGAAAATCAGCAAAAGAAATTGAGCCTCAAAAGAACAAAAACATTGCTTTGAGCCATACTAGATATAAACAGCCTAAGTGAGAGGCAAAATCCACCTTATCTATTGAGAATTCAGCAAGAATTCTCACTTTCCTTCATATGGTCTTATTTTTGTTATGTCTTAGATTAAACTGTGTTGGAAAGACTGTCTTCACCCTTAACTCTGAGGTGACTGGCAAAGAATAAAAATCAAAAATCCCCCATCATCCTACCTAAAAAAATAATTCCACTGGAAATAACTTTAAACCTTTAAAATGGTTTTTAGAATACTCCTTCTTCTGTAGTATTCCTAGACAGCTTTACCCTGGACTGTCATTCAGCTTTTCTTTTCTCAAATATACATAAGGACCTTCCTGTAGCATTTGGCTGGATCACAAGACACCCATAAGCTTTGTAACTGCATTCAGCTTCAAAGTAATGCTTGGACACACATCTATCCTATGTGCTCTACCAGTTCTTGTAAATCAGTACTCACACCTTCAAAGCGGTCCTGAGGGGAGTGACCGACTTTATGAACAACCAGGAGCTGTCACCAACATAATCCCAGGGCTTCTTCTGAGGACTGGTATCCAATTGCTGCTCATCATCACACAGGCACTTCCTGAAGCAGTAGGGCTGAAGTTCTTCGTATATTCTTGGTATGAGATCAAACAACATAAATTAGCATTTGGACTTTATCATACGTTTCTGTACATGAAGCTTTCCAATGACTAGCAGTGTTTGTATGTTAAGAAGCTATTTCTCCTCCTTCACCCAGTTGAGAGGCTGAGAAGTCTTCTTGGAGTCTTTCAAAGGGAGAGAAAACCAACTTACTTTAAATAGTGTGTCCTTAAGGGGAAAACAAATACAATTAATAAACCCTGAAACACTGTTGCATAATAGGGATTCAGTTGGTGCAAAAACTGCATGAGCACTTTCCCTCACAGTTTGTGTCAGTTCTGGTCCACTGGATGAAGAGTGGGAGAACATAATTTACAACAGCCTGAGAGAAACAGAGTGGTGGCAATTACTTTTTTTACAGCGCATGACTAGCAAATAGGGCTTACCCTTGTTCCTCTCCCACCCTAACTCGGAAAGTGAGTTAAAGGCCTTTTAGATATTGTTTACCTTGTCCCTAGATGCCTATACCTTCATCTTCAAGACTGGAAGCACAAAAGCAGCCTTCCAGATCTGATTCAATTGCAGGAGCAATCTCACCTTCCTGCTCCAGTGACAGATTTTGCTAAAGCAGGCTAAATACAAGCAGTTTGTGTTCAAAGAGCAACAAAGCTGGTGAGGGGTCTGAAGCACAACTTTTATAAAGAGCAGCTGAGGGAACTGGGGTTGTTTAGCTCAACGAATAGGAGTTTCAGGGGAGAACTTATCACCCTCTATGACTATCTAGGAGACTGTAGCTAGGGGTGTGTTGGTCTCTTCTCCTAAGTAACAAGTGATAGGACAAGAGCAAATGGCCTCAAGTTACATCAGGAGAGGTTTAGACTAGAATTTCCAACATAAACAATTCTAAAGGAGCCGTGGAAAAATTGGGAAGGGGCAGAGGGAAGTGAGAAATAATTTTTATAGGTGCGCATTTTCTGTTTGCAATTTTAAGAGTTCATGAGAAAGCTTACATGTTCCTGCACACAAAACGGGGGACCACACAGTCAGTTAGAGGGGACATTTCACCACTCTCTTGGGTCCTGCCAGCCAACCCTGTGCTTGCTCATTGCTTAGACATCAGAGGTGCCAGCACAGAGGGTACAGATCATCACAGGATCAAGCCTTCAGCTGCCTAGACAAAGAATGTGACTGTTGGGCCCAGTAACAGGCAGGTGTAGGCAGCAACATAAGTAACCTTAAGTCCTGAACATTAAATGGTGTCTTATATAAAAATAATAAGTCGTCTGGTACGTTATATAAAGTACACATTTACTCCAATCCGTGTTTGGAATCAGGCTCTTGAGTACTGCATGCACACATACTGCATACATCCCAGCTGCAATCTTGTCTGAACATTTTGAGTTTGTTTGGCATTGTATTAATTTCAATATGTCTTGAGGACTGGCCTTTATTAGACTAAAGTTTAGACTCCCACTCCAATCCTTGTTTTAACCTTCTCTGGAGTGGATCAAAGTATTTAACACTTCAGGTGCTGGATAAATTATACAGCATCCTATTCAAAAGAGTATATAATGTAGTGTATTGCAATGCCCCATCATTACACTCTTTTTCATTTAAGAATTCCTAGTTTTTCTTCCACCTCTGGGAAATTATTGAAGTAACTATATAATCTCTGTGCAATGTTACCACAATCCTCCAGGAGTAGTGATTCCACCAGGCAACATTTTTCCGGAAAGACATATGCAGCCCTATTGCTATGGGTTTTATTTATTTATAGATAGATGATAGATAGATAGATAGATAGATAGATAGATAGATAGATAGATGATAGATATATATATATAGAGAGAGAGAGATAGACAGATAGATAGATAGATAGATAGATAGATAGATAGATAGAAAAACCCAAAGGTTACCAGAACATAAATACAACAAATAAAAGGCTGGAATATTTATCACTGGCAGTCAGTAAGCAGTAGACTCTGCTATTCCCCTCTTCCCTAAAACAGTCAGTATTTAATGAGGTTGTAGCTTTCATAGGGACATGTTTATTGAAAAAAATAAGACCCTTTTCCAGCACATATTTGGGGGGGGAGAGGGGGGGAAGGGGGAAGGTGAAGTAATGCTTGAAGCCCACAGTTTGTGTGTTGCTTATAAACTCTTCGGCTTTGCTTCATCATACTTTAAATTATACAAATCACAATGGTTCCTCCTGATTGGGAGGACTGCCTGCTATATAAAATCAGGAAGGGTGATCTCTGGAATATAACTGTATTTTTCTGGATCAAATCCACCAAGAAAGGAAGTAAGCAAATATTTAGCGAAGATGGAATATATATGTTATAAAGAAGTACTTAAATTTATCTTTTAAACAGTGATCCATCCAAAATGGATCTATCTTGTAATATAGACATCACATTAGATTACTGCTGACCTCATGGTGCTGAAGAGGGCCATATTGTCTTCCAAATCATACTGTTGTCTGAATTTTTAAGTTAGTTTATCAGTAGTAGCCCCTTCAGCTTTTCACACTCAAGTCATTAGTTTAATACAAATCAGAGGCTATTCAGTGACCTGACTTAAATACATGGGAGGTTTAGTGCCTAGTTAAAGTATATTGGTCGTAGTGAATAGAATATATGTGCGCAGTTCTTTTATACAACTTCATTTCTCCAATTCATCTAATTACAGTAGAGCTTATTTTTTTCTTACAAAGCAAATTCTAGCACTATATTAACCTATACATCTGTGTTGATTATAATGGAAGGAGAAACACAGGACAAGGAGAATATATTACAAAAATGAGGCTTTATATTCATTATGAAATAGCTGTGATTTTTTCCTTAGTTTTGTAGATATAGTATTATTCTATGGACAGCATAAATCTTATAGCTAAAATAGTAATTTTTGTAACACCAGCTTTGGAGAAAGTACGGATGAATCACAGCAAATTTGGATATAGTCATGGATTTTATGAAAATTAGTTACTTCCATAATTTGTGTTCCTCCTGAAAAATTCATATACAAGTAATATTAATTCTGCTTCATCCACCTTTTGCTTCCAAATATTTTGCATATTTTTATATTGATGGTAGTTCTATATATTGGATTTCTGAATTCTTCTAAAGTAAAACACTACTGAAATTAACAATCACCAAACTTCTCTATTAATTTCTTGAGATAGTAAAAAAATTTTACATTATTATCATCTTCTCACAAGCAATTATTCACAAAAGTTTATACACTTTAATAGCAAGTCTTGTTAACTTCTGAGATCATTCTGTAACAGCTACAGTCAGAGGGGGTTATTTTGGTGACTTGAATATGTTATGACAAAAACAACAAGAAGATCTTGTTAACATTTCCTGATATAAATAAATGGGTAAGAAGGGAGATAAAATACTAGAAATAAATTACAACATGTATCACCTTTTACATAGATAAAATACTCATGATGGAATTTATACACATATATTGCATTTCATATACACCTTTATAACTGTTTAGACTTCTTTTTTCCAACTTGGCAATTTTAATTTATAAAAGAGGATGTTCATAATTTCAAAAATCCTCACATTCTTGTAATATTTAATGCAACAGTACTTCTGCCACTTCTATACTGACAATTTAGTTGAACATATTTGCAAATTAGCCAGACAAAAATTGTGATCTTAAAGACAACACTTAGGATTCTGATGTTTCCTAACTCTCTTTCACCACTAAACCCACCATGATGTATAAAGATAAAAAGATTTCAGAAAAAAGCACATGATCATAAAGAGGTGTGAATGAAGGTTATTTGCTATAACATATTTACTGAAGTAATATATATATGTTGTTTTGTGGATTCTCAAAGGAAACAATATTAGCTGATGAATGAATGCTCCTCCTCTACTTTTACATTTGTAATTGGTTTGTCAGAAAACAGAATCATCATTTGTTAAGAAGGAAGAACTCAGCATACTTCACTCCTCCTACATGTCAGCATTAGGCTTCTGATTATGTTTGCTCTTGGCTTGCTGTACACACTCTGTTATCCACTAACACATGTTTCTGCCAGGATCTATCTCTCTCTCTCTCTCTCTCTCTCTCTCCCTCCCTCTTTCTCTCTCTGTCTCTCTCTCTCTCTCTCTTTCTATCTATTATGTACTTGCTTTTCAATATACTAGAGTCTTTATAAGGGAGAGTGTTTAACAAAACATAATTGCCTTCCTAAAGCTTCTTGGATCTTCTGAAACTTATAAATCAAGACAATAAGTGATAAATATACCTGTTGTACCACAACTAACATGAATCCTCCTTTATATCTTGAATTACAACTTCATTTCTTTATTTTTTTTTTTGACAGATGTAGTACATAAATTGCAATAAATCCATCTATAATCTCCAATTTTTAGAAGTGCCACTTTCAGAAATTACTTAAGTAACTTTTGCCCTAGACATTAGCTGCCCTAAACAGCTACCAATATCACCCAGACCATCCAGGACCTGAATGACACTGAGAACATGTGCAGCTGGTACATAGGTTCCTGGAAATCCAAGCTTATTCTGCCCACATTCTTCCCACAACCAGACAGCAAGCGCACAGGGCAGACAAACCTCATTTGGCATGACATGAGCTGATTGGGCCTAGTAGGTAGTTTAATAATTCATTGTGACAATAAATTCCTCCATCACCCTTAGACCAAGATGACTGCGTAGCTCTTGGATCCCCAAATGTAGATCATCAGAGGGATTACAGTTAATGGTGTGGATCTCTAGTACTTTAGTTCTCCCATTTACCGTCTGCCTTTGTCCTCATTGGTGTTGCCCAAATACAGGCTTTTTTGAAAAAATATTTTGCAGTGTGTAGCCAAGACAATCTTGTTTTACAAAAATAGTATGCTGAAAGTAAAACCTAGCTATCTGGATGCATTACTTTTACACAGTGTCAACTAAAGCACATAGGGTGTTGTAGGGATTTGGAATTAAAATCACAAAAAGAGAATTCAGATCAGTTGAAATACAATTTTGAAAAAAAAATATCCAAAACTCAGGAAAAAAAAAATGCTTATTCTTCTTGGCTCGCTACATTAGGATGCTATCTTTGAAAGGGCACACACCTAGCATTAGCTGACTCCTAAGGGAGTAGGAGAACTTGTATTCAGACATATTGGTATCTACATTTCTTATCCTCTTTTATTGTACCTCCTACTTTCTTGTGTGCCTGATGCATGCATTTCTGTTTCCTTCTTGCAAGGATGAGGAGGGAGGCCACTGAGTGAGTTTCGTCCTGTCCTCCCAGGCACCAGTGATCATCAAAAACACAGAGACCACCTTGTCCAATAATAATGGGAAAACTTAAAACACCCTAAACTTCTGCAGTTTTAAACCTGACCTTAGGTTCTGTAGTGGAATAAATATAAACTAAAACTCAGAACTACAGGAATGATTATACAACTGTGTCCTCAGCAAAGAGACTGGTATGGCGAAAAATTCTCAGGGCCTGAATAAAATAATGTCCACCAGATTTCAAAATTCTGAAAGTGTATAAGACGTGAAACTGTGCAAATCTTTTTGCATGTATATAGGCTGGAAGTAATGCACAAGCATCTCTTATTCCATGTATAAGAGCCTTTTATACACAATATAATAATGGTTTTCATTCAAAGACCATGATTTGTCTGAGTTTTCTCAATAAAGGAAATAGATAGTAACAGTAGAATTATAGGAATAAACAAAATAATTGTTCATATCTAAAATGTAAACCAGATCCAACACTTAGGTTGTTGCCTTTGTTCCTAAGGAAGAGTACAAATGAGTCTTTCTCAAATTAATTATGGTATGGCAGAAAACATATTTTTGCATGAGCTATAATTGAAGCTTTATGTGACTGCACATGGGGCTGGCCTATACTATACAGAAAACATGAACAAGCACAGCCGAATTCAGGCTGGCAACTGGAGACCAGGTGGGTTACCATCAGGGGTCTCCAGTGGCTTTAATGCCTGCATTCATGCAACTGGTCTGAGGCCTTAATGCCTACTGCTGTGATGGTGACTGTATATTGCCTATAAATTTCCTTGTATACTGTCGGCTGTCCAGAGAAAATGTGAATGCCCCATCCCTAGAAGTTATCAAGGCCAGCTTGGATGGAACTTAGAGCAACCCTATATAGTGGAAGTTGTCCCTGCGCATGGCAGAGGGGTTAGAATTAGATGATCTTTATGATCCCTTCCAACCCAAGCCATTCTATAATGGTATGATTCTATAGCCCTCTGCCTTTTTTAAGACAATAAAAGAGCAAGTACTTACATGGAATTAACCTCATGGCTGAGTTTTAGTCAGTTTACACTGTCAGACTGGTTAACAGTCTTATATCCCTTATCAAGTTCCCTTGTTCAACACAGCATCAGGCAAAATAAGAGTCTAGATTCTTTTCCAAGTAAAAAGAAAAGTACAGGCTTAGGGAACAGAAAAGCTAGAGTTTGTGGAGAAATAAATTTTTGGCCATAAAGATACATACCCCTATATATAATGCATAATGAAATGTATAATGTATAAGAAGCAAAATCCATTTTAACCCAAGTCTGGTCCACATTAGCCTACATCCTCACTATTAGTCTTTCATGTCACTATTCACATGATATTTCTGCAAGGTGTTTGTTAGCATGCAGTTATTTAGAAGAATTAGGATTACTTGCTGAAATGCTCAGAGAAGCTGTCCAGCCACACTGGATGCTAGCTGAAGTAATACTTTGTGCCAGCCTTTGTGGACACATATAAAATACGTTCTCTATTAGAACAGATGCAAGTGATTGCAATTTAATGCTACTCAAGTATAACTAATTAAATAGTTTAATTAGCTAATAAGGCTTATATTAAAATGAGCAGTGCTTGATGAAATAGACAAAAATGCTGAATAATGTATTTACATTCCATTACATAGGACAAGGCTTGAAAACAATTTCCAGTGAACTATTGAAGTAGTTGCATAAACAAAAGGTTTTCTATTTTGTATTTTCTATAATCATATTGGCTTTGTTAATTACTCTGTACATATACATACTGAAAAGATAAGATTAAATTACCTTGGCTGTAGTACAGATGAACGTGATGGTGTTCACACTCTGTTTGAAAGGAGGAAATGGAGAAAGACAGAGGGTCACAATGTGGTCTAGCAGAGCAGTGGTATTTTTTGTGGGTCAATAAGGGAGAAATTTTGCCTTTAACATTTAAAGTAGGTATGTCTCTCCTGATATTTAAGTGAAAACTTCTACTACCTCAGATTTTAGACTTATTACTATAATAATTTATTATAAGTGTAAACAGAGTGCACTGTCTCCATGTGCGCAGCTGCCAGCCCATCATATCTACCTGATGAGATGTATCTTGACTTTGGTCCACTGATACTCCCTATGTAAGTTTATGAGTGAACTCTCTTGGATGTGAGAATCCTAATAAAACAATACACCTTCTGTCTGCTGAAGTCAATAGTAAGACCCCTCTGTATTTTAATGAAATTAGCATTTTGGCTTAAACACTGTGATATTTTGTCCTTCCTTTTTTGAGAAGGAGACTGGAAATGCCTTCAACACTTCAGGCCACAGAGCCTTCCATTTTATTTCCCATAATATTTGAAAGTTGCTGTACATACTTGACGTTAAAAGTGATTAGAGAAAATATACTACAACACAAAATAAGGTTCTAAACAAGGGTCCTTACTGGGGGATACTTCTTCAGATACACAGCTCTCTGTACTTGTCGAAGGCACAAGCCCATCAGCACAATGTTTTGGATCTCCTGGCAGAAAGTTTGCTTGCAAGCAGAGCTAGTTAAATGTTATGCATATCTAAACCACTGTGTCTGAATGATACTGTCTTTAGGACACTGTTCCCAGTCCTATGCTGTCTATAGTCCCTCTGCCTGGGTTTGCAGAGTATCAGCAATATCCTTATATTAAAGACAAAATACTATGCCTTTGGTGCCCCAAGAACAGTGGTGGACTTGATCTTCACCACACATGTAAACCAGAGAGCATGTGTGATCTTCTACTACCCCAGGAATGCATTATTTAGACCCACTGTTGAAAAGTAAATAAAACACATTCTGAGACAGTATCAGTGGCTGGATTCATTTTCCAGGGATCCTGAAACAATTAATCTAAGAACTGTATTGATTGAAGCAATTTGGGGGATGTATTTAATTGTCATTATTTTGCTGTGCAAATGAGTTCTAAAAAAATGTACATAATAGACAACATAAATATTTTTTAAATATTGGCTAATCAGAATGATTTGTGTCAGAAATCCAATTCACAACTTGCAATTAATACCCTGTTTACCAATTCATGCTAAAATAAACACTAATTATGGCACATGTTTGCTTCATAAATGCTCTGGTTTAGGTTGTTAAGAAATGCTTTGTGTAACCTGACTGTTTTTTTATTTTGCAAATCAGTTGCACAACTGCTTGGTCCCATAGAGAATGCAAAGCTATGCCACACACGGTGGCTAAAAGGCATATGAATTAAACTCCATATAAGCAAATTTCTTTGTAAGTAATTTATATTGTATGGTAAACTTGTATCCAACTAGAACAGCAAATTAAAACATTAATCACATCTGTAAAATTTAAGGCCTTGTGCATACAGAAAAAATATTAGGGAAATATATTTTCCTGTATTGCTGAAATAAATATTCCACATATGGAAGCCAGTCTAATCCTTCTCATTATAGTGTGGATGAAGATGAACATTAAGCCCATATAACATTTCTTTCAGAATTAGTCAATAGCTCATTTTAGTAGGTAGCACATATTTCCAAACCTGAAATGCCCACATTCAATCAGATTTGCAGTCTCTTTTCCTTTGCTGCTGAAGCTTTTCATCACTGTTAGGTAACCACTGTGATTATTCCATATCACATACTGATGAGAAGACAGAACAAGCTCTCTTCCCAGCCCTGAGCAGGTTGTAAGCTGTGGCAAACCAACTTGCTCTGAAATTATCAAGTGTTCCAGCATTCCTTAGCATTACTAACATAGGCAGCCTGCCAGCCCCCTCTCCAACATCCAAATCATCTTCCTCTCTTAGCCACATTTTTATCCATCTGCTTCACAAAGCAGCCCACATGCTTTGACTTACTCTCGTATTTGAGTACAATGTGAGTTTACTTTAAGTCTAAGCCTTTCTGTGCTGCTTCATCAAACATGGCACTCTCTGTGGATGGTTACATAACTATCAATAGAGCATGGAATTTAAGCCCAATAAATAACACTGGCTTTATCACTTTATTACTTAATACCATAATACCGTGTTACTATTCTCATCCATGACTGAAAACAGCCTGGAGCCTTCTCTCCATCTCATAACTACATGGGGATCCAAAATGTAAAAAGACCCACTGCCTTGCACATGAATAAGAGGTATAGCACATACTTGATGAGAGCAATTAAAGCAAGGTTCCTGTGGTTCCTCCTACTTGCCTGTTCCACCTCAAATTACAGGAGGCAAAGTCCAGGCTGGTGGGTGAGAGAGGCATAGTCAAGTTCAGGTCCTTGGTAGGATCTTTCCCGAAGGGCCATTAAATATGCATCTGACAGAAGCAGTGATAACTTCACTGGTCCTTTGAATTGTCTTAATTCATTTGTTAATAAGAAGCTGTTGCAGACTGCTGCAGCTGTATTACAGGTTTCTTTGGAGGCTGATCTACTCTTTGATTCCCCTATGAAAAATTTTATATATTTGACTTTACTTATGGCTTCTAATCAGCCTGTATGTTTCATCATTTGCTAGGTTTGCTATTGCTTTCCTTCAGTGATTGCTTTCACTCCTAAGGTGCTCTGAGCTTTGATACTCTATGCAATAATCAGTCCCTGTAGTTCAAGAAAATTATATGAGTAACATGCCCTTGCTTGCCTGAGAGCTGGGAAGATATGTCCAATAAGTAATATTTGGAGGTATTATTCAAGCAAATAAGCATTTCTTTTGTGTGTGTGTGTGTCCCACAAATGTGTTTGTTTTTTTTTTAAATAAGTCTAAAGTAACTTATGCTGAAAAAAGGATTGGCTATCGATTATAGAGAGAGTCACAAGAGAAAACTCTGATCTCAAAAATGCAAACTGATAACTCAATATAGATTTATTTAGAGTTCTATTCATGTAGATTGCTAACACTTGGATGTGCGTACAGTATAGCAAAAACATAAAACATTTTTGAAGTTACCACATTTTCTTCAAAGAATCGTATTTTTAAAGTAGCATTTGAAGCTGAAATCAAAGATGACCAAATGTAAGATATTTAATGTATAAATGACAATTTCAAAACACCTCCATCACACCATAAGGACCATAAAAGATCCGTTTGACCAACTCACAACCAGTCCAGCTGGGACTGGCCTGTTGTTGCTCTGCCCTCAGCAGTGATGCTCTTAACAGTTTTGTGCCTTGGGTGAAGAGTTCTATAGTTAAATGCTGTCTTTTCCTGACAATGGCTTCAGGTATGATCTGCAGAGGCTAGTGTTCTTGTTTGAGGAGCCTCTCAATCCCTTTTCTTCTAAACCGCTGCCCATTGAGATCCATCTTCAGTCAATAATTCCTACATGTATTCCTATGCCACTAAGATTTCAAGAATATTGCTTGTCTGGAAGAGCTGTACATTTGGTGAGACCCTGAAGGATCAGGATTAGGTTTATTGTTTTACATTGTACCATAAAAATACTATTAACTTTCTATTAAAAGGTTTATTTAACATAGGAAATATTAATGAAATTTTAACTCAACGTATTCCTATAACCATTTACCCTGACACTTTGTTGGTAGTGTACACACAGTTATGTACACACACTTGGGATAGCTGTTGCTTTTTTAAACCCAGCAGTAGTCTGTGAATCAAACAGCAATGAGAAGGCAAACACCAACCATGTTATGATGAATCTTATTGACTAATCACTCATTTCAGTATTTTACCACAGTTGTAGTTCACTCTCTGTATAGTATCTCATCTATTTATCAGAGTCATCATAAAGTAGAAAGTGAAATCACTTTCTTGGAAGGATATGCCTTCCAAGGTGCCTATTCAGTAGGGTGCAGAGAGTTCTTTGGTAGACCTGAGGGATAGTGCCATTGCCTCATGTAATCTGAAGTGAACATCTTTGTAACTTGTTGTTTCTTCCATACCCCGAAGTCGTGATTCTCAGAGACCTGCACTCATCTACCATTTTCATCCCCTGCAGTTTCAGCAAGAAATCACAAACATTTTAACTGGCATTTGCATCCTCAGGGGTAAATGTTTAAGTTGCTTCCATTAGCACTTTTACACTTGCTCAGTTTTACTGTTGCAATAATTTCACCAGTAATCCACACACTTTTGTATAATTAAACCTCTTTAATGGTGCTGGTGAAACTGAATAGCCTTTTCTGAAAGTCATCTTGAGAGAAGCAACTTCCAGTGCACCTCTGTCCCACTGTATCTTCACCCCACAGGTTTGGGGCTGGCAGATTGTACAGCAGCTTGTTGGATCCTCATTATAACAAGATAAATTTTCTTTAAAGCTCTTTTTGAGTTTTAGTTACCAGATTTAGATGCACATTTTGTGGGGTTATTTTATTTTATTATAAGGGTTCTTTAAGTTTAAGCTTAAGATGCTTTTGAGTCTGGTTTAACATTGGTCTTTTAAAAAGAATATTCCATATAATTGCGGAACTGTACTGTTGTACATTGACCACTATCACCATTGTACAATGTAGCCTATGCAGTTATAGGACATAAATATCTTTGTATTAGTAATTAAAAGGAAACAGAACAATAAAATAAATTAATAGGAACAAAAATGAAAGAGTTCTGGGTTTCAAATATAAGACAGGGCACACAGCTATTGCTAATAAATTCAAATTACCAGTTTTTATGAAGGCCAGACTCCTTTTTTGCTGAAGATATCTACAAATAACTGTCCCCACACCAGAAAGTATTATATTCTATCCTTAAAGATAGGCATCGACCTTCTCAGTGGATTTCCATGCCAAAATTTATGCTATGAATTTGATTTAGAATGCAATAATAAAACCCCCAAAGCATGCCTTCTTCCTCTCTCAAAAGAAGGTGTATTTTGTGCTGACGGTGCAGACTTAAAAAAACACCTAACACTTTTCTGAAATCCATGTTCATTTGGATAGCCCAGAATATTTGATGCCATCACTGAGGCTTCTCCTAATATGTGCACATTACTAGTTGCTTTCTATGATACATGTACAAACCACAAAAGACAAACCTTTCTTATTTATGTGTCATTCTTCACTTCACATGACACCCTCCCCAAAAAATTGAATACTAAGGTTCAAAACAAAGTTTTCACAATGCCAGAGCTGAGGTGATAATTCGTTTTGTATAGAATGTTAATTACTTTTTAATGACCAGGAGGGTTAATAAAATCTGTAAGTTTAGCAAACTTAAACTCCTTTGGCAAAATGGTCATATTAATAAACTGGATACACAACCTTGGAAACAAGGCAAATGCAGTAGGCATGAATACTATCTTATTTAAATGTCTGTATTAAGCACAAGCACTCTCTGCTAAAAATGGGGAAAAAACAAACAAGTCATATTCATCAAAGTAATTGTGTAGGTACTTTCAGTACCAAAATGCCTAGAATGAAAGATTGAACTGCTAAAGGCAGCAGTGACAGCCATGAATCATGGTAGGCTACTTCGGGGCCTTTACCACCATAAAACAAAAGATGTAGATGAAAAATGCTGCAATTAAGTGATTTGATTTCTGCCCCCTTTTTCCTACTGCATTCGTGCATGGCTGCACAGCAAAGATTGATGGGAAAAATTACTCTACGTGATCTCTGACAGAGCCTTGGAACAATTCTATAAGGGGGATACATACAAATCAAACCAGCTTTCTTGTATTCAAACAAAATAATACATATAAAGCAAATACTTTATCCTATATCTAAAGCACCAACATTTGCATGCACACATAAATTTTTGAGAAATGCTCTGCTATCAAACCCAAACTCATGGATTTTCCAGCTAGTTGGGTAATACTGATATTTGTTTAAATAAATATTCAATCAGTACTACTGAGTGGCATCCTAAATATGTTTGTGCAGTGAGAAGAACAAATTGCATATACAAATTTATGGAGGTAAAATGTTCTTATCTTTTATATCAATATGTTATTAATAAAGTACTCTCAAAATAAGATAATAAGAAAATCTTCCTGCATATTAGACTTCACTATCATTACCATCATTTAAATGGACATTTTCAATGGGCATTTATAAGTGAGTTTAAAGCAAGCATATAAAGGATTTATATCTGTGGTACTTGTGTAGAGGGAAAATATTATAATATGGCTGACATATATTTTAAAATATGCTAAATGTAGACAAGGCATTGGATAAAATAAACAAGCGATGTTAATGTAAATGGAAGGTGACTAGCTCTACCGTAGCCTGTTCTACTGATGTTATGTTGAGATTTATTTCCTAATGAGAATAAAGACCACACAGATCCAGCCCACTGTAAAAAATGTGCAGTTGATTTTGCTCAAATATGCACAATGGAATCAACTCACCGAAAAAAAATATGTAGAGATTTGACTCCATTATGCACAGTAAAGCAGAGACTGAACAGACTGACTGGGCACTGGTAATTAAAGGCAGGCCTTTTTGCCAAAGACCTAATGTTGCATTATGCTTAAATCCCGCTGCAGTACTCTTTCAATGTCAGATAATGTTTTTCATTTTGATATATATTTTCTCCATATATTGAACACTTCTTTCCTAGAGATTCTGTTTATCTGTAACGCATAGGAGCATATATTTTGTTTCTGCATCTAGCTGACTTATTCAACTTCAGTTTTTTTTTCCTTTTTCTGATAAGCAGGTACAAGCCTCATGAGGTTGAGTCCTCATATACATAAGCCTCTCCACCCTCAGCAGCTTTCTGCCTGATTTATGGGGGCCTACAAACCATTCTCCATGACTAGAGAAGCAACTTTTTCATTTTCAAACTTAATCCAGTTCTAGGATTAATTAACTGCTGCATAACACCCCGACAGCTAGATTGTGCTTTTATCCAGATAGCTAGCATTCCCTGTAACTTCTTGCCCTGTAAAATAAACATTAAGAGCTTTGGCCTCCTGATTGCTTACTATTGATCACTTTTATAACCCAGGACACCTTATCTTCTTTCAGCATTTTACAGTATCATTAACTGTAAAAGGAAAGTGAGTTTTTGCTACCAGCCTGTTTTTGTATAGAGAGTTAGCACATCCAGAAAAAAGCTGATAGCAGTTTTGTGGTGACTTACATAGCTGGTATGGCTCATTAGGTCCCCCCTGGCAATAATAGAAGTGGATATAGACTTATGGGTCAACAGGCAGAACTGGGGTCTAGGAAGACCTTTGAGAAAAGGCTAGGTGCATTTGGACAAGAGGGTTTTATTCAATGAGGTACCTGTTTGCTTCAAACAAAAGCTTAGGAATCTCTTGGCATGCAAACTCTTGGAGATAGGAGCCAGAGTTTATTATGAAGATGCTAAAGGTCAGTGCTGTTTTTCAGACTTTACTTATTTATGAATTTTAAATAGCTTATACTTAATGCAGAAATTGTGATTAAGCATAGGATATTTTGCATCAGGTTATTTTAATTTAGCAATATGAAAAAGCAGAAGAGTGGCTGGCTTAAGTTCATGACCCTGCAGTTTTCTTCACTCATGGACCAGTAAGAAGCAGGTAGTAACCAATGCTTGTTGCCCAGTTGTCCCATCCAGAAGGGTAAAGGGAGGAGGGATAAGAAAGGGAAAGAGAAAAGGTAAAATGTGTTTTCCCCTCAATATTTCAGGAAACAGAGACATTGTGCTTTATGCAGTAACCCAAGAAAATCTTCAAGAATCAACCCAGCATCATCCACCTCTATGTATTCCTCTGGGGAAAGACACAGGAACCTGCCTGAGGAGGCTGGGTGACAATCCTCAGGAGTCAGGCATTTTTTGAGTGGCTGTTACTTTACAGCCATTATTTTAGAGTGATGGCCTTGTTTTAACAGGAAAAAGGTTCATCAACTGCATTTACATTTGTTGCTGTCAAAAGGCAGAGTTGAGAGAAATCCACACTGTTGGAAAGCGTGAAAAAATAGATGTGACATGCCAGAAGCACAGGTCAGCAAAGCTGCATTGCTACTGGATAAAGGACAGGAAGAAGCTCTGAATATGAAAGGAAGAATGAGAGCATGAAAGGAAGAGGAAGTAAACGTCCCTGGAACCTATTCAGGGCAGGAGGGCTGCTGCTGGGAGAGGGGCTGCAAGCCTGCAGGGAGGCTTGCTCCTCCGCCTGGGGCCACCCCCAGGCTCAAAAAAAGGACCCATACTGTTGCTCCAAAATGATATTTAACTTTTTAATTACTGGTTCTAACTTTGCTTTTGATCTAATGGCATGAAGTCCATATGTTTTTATATGTCCATGTTTGAATTTAAGAAGAAATGATGAATTAATGAGGAAACAGGGACTGAAGTGTGAACATGGCATGTCTGGAGTATTCAGTCTCTTCAGAGGGAATCAATCAGACCAGTGTAATAAGGACTCACCTCACCAAATAGTTAGGGCTGAAAAGTGTCTCCTTGCAAAACACAGGGACAAGTGTGGCAACTGTTGTGGTCACAAACTGGTTTGGGGGAACATATATCCTCCTGCACAAACAGGTTAGAGACCCTCTTGTAAAGAGCATCAGGATGTGAGAAGACACTTCATGCCCACCAGCAAACCACAAACAGCTACAATACATCATTTACTCATTAGATTTTCCAAGAACAGTTATTTGTCCAAAGTGCAAAACAATGTAACGTAATAGTAAAATGGAGACTTTTTAAACAGAGTAGGTTGTTTAGCTTCATGTGATCTTGAAGTGCTATGGTATTTCACTGCCTTGTCATTGTCCTCTTATGCATCTCATATTGCTCACCTCACCTTATATTGTATGCTATTTCGTATTTGAACCTTGCACAGCACAATTATGAGGGCTTGCACTTCTGACTATACAAATAATAAGTAATAGTAATTAGCATTCAGATTGCTTGCGATCTACCTGAAACTGGTAGTTTTGCAAGACAGGTGCAAGTAAGTAAATTTTACTTAGAATGAGTTCAGTTAAGAAACTTAAAGTGTTTACTTGTAGGGCTTTGCAAGTATAGGTGTGTGAGTTCCCATTATACAGTCAATAATCTAGCAAATTAATTTACAGAACTACAAGTTCTTCCAGACACTGTCTGTCATCTGGAATATATTGTCATCTGGTTTCACTGCAATCTGTATCTACACTGCTTCAAAAATAAAAAATAAAAATAA
The DNA here is from genome assembly GCF_033783945.1 of Neopsephotus bourkii. Taxonomy (NCBI): domain Eukaryota; kingdom Metazoa; phylum Chordata; class Aves; order Psittaciformes; family Psittacidae; genus Neopsephotus; species Neopsephotus bourkii. The sequence continues at coordinate 5,246,390 of NW_026901987.1, read as the reverse complement.
ATATTAAAAATAAGAAAACCTGGTTTTCCAGCTATGACCCCTTTATCGTAAAGGAATTCACACCTACACCATAGATGGATCTCGTATCTCCATTATCAAAAGAGTAACCTTTTAAAAGGTCTCATCACAGCTAACAGGATAAATACACGGAAGCCTCACCTTCACACACAGACTTTTGCCTTTCACATTCTAGTGCTTTGGGAACAATATATAGTGATAGGAATACACACAAATGAAACACATATCTATCTCTACTGATACATTGTGGATTTAATGGAAAACTACTGAGCTCAGAAGTGAGTTACATTCACCAAAGCTGATATAAAAAAGGGATGCCTGGATCAGGAGTTAATCCTAATTTAACTTATCACATAAGAAATGACAATTCTAGTTACATTATCTCTTCTATAGTAGTGAGCAGGCTGGAGGAAAATGTTAAACAGCACAACAGGAAGGCAGATAAATTATAAAATAAATATCCTGTAACTATTTAATTAAACATTTAATTAAGTCTTCATGTTTTACCTTTTGATTTATCCATATTTCCATGAGAACGAAACAGTAGTGATGTTGCTTTTATAAGAACCACCAGATACCACAGCAACAGCAACATAGAAATTCCGATTTTGCTTTCTTTTTTAATGTAACATGCTTTTAAAATGGCTTTTACACTTTATTATTTTCAGATATAATTTCCTCAGAGATCAAAATTATTTTTACTTATTTTCACATTTTTTTTTCACTCTTACATAGGCAGGTGTGTCTTTCATGTTGGGAGTCTTGCTTGTGAAAGACAATGAACTAGTGCACCAACAAAAGTGTTGGCATGCAGAGAAATCCAGCCTATCACATATTACATGGCTAAAGGCACTGACTCAGCACTAATCAAAATGCTTTCATGTGTGAGCACTCTGGGAAACTGAGGAGAAATTGCACCCCCTCTCATTAAATAAATGAAGACCTAAAGACACTCACTGTGGATACAGAGCTACAATTGAAATAATAAAATCTATTATGCAAGCAGTTCAACATACAACATGCTATTTTGAGCAGCCTCTCTGGTGAAAAATACCCCTTGCATTTTATAATTGAAAAGCTATTTAACAATATAAAAATACAAATATTCCCAAATCAAGTTTCATTCAAATATCCTGTACATTTCCACTTCTATCAGCTTAATTCAAAACACGGATATCAGAGACAGCAATGGTCCCGTGTTTACACCACACAGTACTACAGAGAGATGATCACTTAGCTTTTGTTTTGGTTCCAATTCATTTTTTCAAGAAGCATAATTAAAAACTGCATTAATGCCACCAATTATGGCCTCCAAGGGACCAGAAACCCCATGTTACTATGTGATGGAACACAACTGAGCTGCAAACATCCATTTGCCATTATAATACTCATTAATCCTGCCAAATACAACTCATTATGAGACTTCAAGAAAATCATCTTATAGGCAAACACAGCACAGAATCTATCTGTCACTGCATTCCTCACAGCACAAGTTGCAGGGGTGGAAATTGTTCAATGTAACTAATTTACGAAGCTGCAAACTAGCCATTCATTTCTGACATAAACCAGGAGGTGTCTGAAAATGTACAAGGACTACTTTGCTACTGGAACATCCCTTTAATTGTGATTTCTTAAAAAATGAATGGGCTCAATCGAAGGTGAAGAAAGTGCTGTGAATAAAAGGAAGAATTGACTTGAATGTTTGATCAAATCCATGTTTTTTCTAATGTAAAAATGAATTAGATTTTTCTTCCTTATGTACAGTTTTTTCTTCTGATTTTGAGCAAGTCTTGGGGAAAAAAGCAGTGCAGAAAAATGCAAATATAACACCTCACTGCATTGCTGAGAAATCTACAAAATAAACCATCTTTCTGTATTTTTTGCTACCATTGTTTAGTATTATTATTTAGTAGTGTTATTATTTACCTAGAATTGTATTTTGTAGTATCAATTTTGTAGCATCATTTTGCAAAATTCAGGATTGGTAAAAAATTCCAATGAAAATAAATAAAAAAAAAACAGCATAAAAAATCATGTAAGAATGTATCTGAAGTCTAATCCAGAATCTCTCATTCTGAAGACTGACTGGATAACCATCAAAATTAATTCTGCAGACTTTCTGAGCTTCAAACATAGCTACTCTAACAGAATTCATTATACCATGAATACTCTATTTTCACTAGCAGGACTCTCATGCCCATGTCTTGAAAAAAGTCTCTGAAACCCTTGTATTTTTCTAGAGGTGTCTGTACCTGAAGTAGCATTTGGTAACTTCAAGAAGCTGGTAAAGAGCTGCCAGGAATTCAGCAATATATTTCCTGTTGTAAATTATAAAATAGTCTGAAAATTTCAAGATACTTCACTCATTAAACAAAACAGTTGCCATTCAGCAATGGTTTGTATTTCTCTTGTGAGTCATCTATTCTGCAAAACTTTCATAACTAAAATTAATCATAACACCTCGAGAATATGTACTGTCTGCCTTTTTTTTTGTTCCAATTAATTTTTTCAAGAAGCATAATTAAAAACTGCATTAATGCCACCAGTTATGGCCTCCAAGGGACCAGAAACCCCATGTTACTATGTGATGAAACAAGTGAGTTTCAAACATCCACTTGCCATTGTAGCATTCATTACAATGAGAACTATAACAGTGATGTAAGAACAGTACTGTCTACTGTTACTTAGATGACACCAGTTAGTTAGAGCTGAATTCTTTAATTTTCTAGCAGGGGAAGTAACAGAGAGCTGTCCCAAAAGCAAATCATTCCCAAATGGATCCATCTCTTTGGCCCATTGAGAAATGAGAAACGTGGTAGGACAGAAAGACTTTCACAAAAATGAGTAATTCCTTCTTCTAAAGATGTACTGTAATTTCTCTTTCAGCTACTAGACTCAGTACCAGAATAATTTGGTATTTCCATTTTTCTGTGTGTAAAGATATTGTCTAGATTGCAAACGTGTTCAGTTTTCAAGCTGTCCACCTAAAAAGATTTGAGAAAAAGTCAAGACATTCAAAAGAAGAGGTTGCTTGAGGGAGACGGATGCTTACTGAAAGAACTGTGGATGGGTGGACAGCTCCTTGTAGCATCTTGTAGCACACCAGCTGTCTTCAGCTGTGCTGTAGAAAACTTCATTCAGTTCAGAAAACATTTTTTTTTCTATGTAAACTGAAGGAATTTTTTAATTCCTAATACTGTAATTTTTAAGTGTGTAGAGTGTTATATTTTTATACATTTCAGAACAGAAAAGTTCTCACCTGAGAAGAGAAGAAAAAAACAACAATAACAATAAGAAAAGCTATACCTTATAGATACTTACACAATTACTTGAGTTCCTTGGGGAATCTAAAATATCCTTGCTCTTTGATGTCTGAAGTCAGACTTAGTGAAATCCGTACACCAGAAAATTCAAAGAAAATACAGTCCTCTTTTTAAAATAGCTCTTTGAGGTCAAGTTTCAAACTCATGCAGAGACAAGAGTCTTAAAGGAAGTCTCTTGAAATTCAACATGCTCGGCATCTCTGAGGTTAACATTAATTTAAAACAATACCTTGTTCCATTCAAAAGTGAGAGAGTGTTACAACAATGTGCTCTCAATTCTAACCAAAGTTATGATAGTAAGAAAAGTAATTCTGCAGAGTATATCTGGCGATGAAGCCACCTGCGTTACAATAAAAAGCTATAAAACTCTGTAGGTGCTTGCTCTCCATCAGACTCTTTGGCTGTTACAAATGTAATCGCTCTGGGGCAGAGACCCCATCTTGTCCAACAAATTCAGTTCAACACTGCATAGGTATATGCTGTTATGCAAATAAGTTAAGGCAACTGACAGGGGTATGGTTCTCAATATTTTGTATTTCTTTTCTTATC